>NW_016805390.1:2388067-2420776 GCF_001698545.2 Rhinopithecus bieti
TTTTTTTTGAGACGGAGTCTCGCTCTGTCGCCCAGGCTGGAGTGCAGTGGCCGGATCTCAGCTCACTGCAAGCTCCGCCTCCCAGGTTTACGCCATTCTCTCGCCTCAGCCTCCCGAGTAGCTGGGACTACAGGCGCCCGCCATCTCGCCCGGCTAGTTTTTTGTATTTTTTAGTAGAGACGGGGTTTCACCGTGTTAGCCAGGATGGTCTTGATCTCCTGACCTCGTGATCCGCCCGTCTCGGCCTCCCAAAGTGCTGGGATTACAGGCTTGAGCCACCGCGCCCGGCCAATTATTTTAAATTTTAAAATTTATATATGTATACATATATATGTACTCACATATGCATACATATTTATATATGTATATATAAATATATGTATGTAAAAACATATATGTATACATATGTATAGTAATAGCAATATGTACATACACATACATAGTTTTAAATATTAATATATACGCATATGTATGCTATGTATGCATAACATAAAGTGATGCATGAAAACAAGTGTTTGGTGTTTCTTGAAGGAAAATCTATTTTAGTTGCCAATTTTGAATACAAAGAAGTCAGGTATAATTAGACAGTAAAACAAAGACACACCTATGCAGATAAAATAAGCAAATTAGTAAAGGAAATCTAAGACACTAGTAATCTAGTGAACAAAGAAAAAATTATAATTTAAAAACTCATTGAATAACTCAATATTTAAAAGTGTAAAGCGTTCCTGAATCCGAAACACTTGAAAGCGTTGATCTAAACCTTTAATGCCATGCCTAACTCTGTTCTATAACATCTAACACGTTTTAGCAACTTCTGCCAAATTCCCTATCTCAGAGCATTATAGGTTGTAGTCTACATGGAGTCAAGGTTTGGGCCTCCATCTAGGTGACACTGTTATAGCACAGTGGCTGCTGCTCAGCCTATGCCTCAGAAGTGCTCATTCTTGTTTCCTTACAGCAGGGAAAACACATATTACATCACAACAAATGTCTAAGTAGCAATCAAAATCAGCTACTTTGGCAGCTAGACAAAGCCAAAATCAGAGAGAAACAAAAAGTTCTGAGAAAAAGCTGAATGATTTAATTAGAAAAGAAGCCAGTACCTATGTCCATCTGCAACTACCTCTATGACTTTCTTGGTCCCGTGGGTGAGCTTCCTGTATGAAGAGCAAAGAAGTCCGCAGAAAATTATGTTGCTATAGATAAAACATTGAGTGACATCTAGAGTCCTTAGATGCCCTTACAAGCTAAATGGCTGGTGTGCACAGAAGTGTTGCTGTAGCTTCAGGGACAACAAATCAAACTGCAAGGATGACATTATGGGGTACAGTGACAAGGTATAAATATGTTTGTTGGAAAAATATATTCATTGGTTTACCAATACAGCACTCAAATGTTGACATAGGACTGGTAATATACCACATAAAGTAATTTAATATTGTAGGGTGAAGGATTTGCTATAATAATTGTGTTTAGTTAAAAAATATTTAGCTCAAAAGCCATGTGTATATACTGCATCACTTTATATTATATATAAGTGAATGCCATGATATATACTGGTCATTCAGTTTTTATTAATTTATAAGTATAGTATCGATCTTGTATTTACTGGTCATATAATATATTCCATGCATTAAATATATTTTTTTAAAATCCTGAGGTGTGGAGAAATTAATTTGCCAAAGCACACGTAGAACAGTTTCACATAATCTAGCATTATAATAAAATTCGTAACTATCACCAAAAGACAGGTAAATAAACATTACGACTGTAATTTAAAACATTTTTACAAAGTAGCTTTAATCTTGAACCCAAATTTTGCTGTTCAAGTCAGTTTCATATATTTAGTATCATGATTCCGAACATGTAATTCTGAGATACAGCCTTTCTAATGTTAACACTTATGAAATAAAGCAATGTGTGTGTTTGTGTGTATGTGTATGTGTGTGTGTGTATGTGTACGTATATGTGTATGTGTATGTGTGTGTGTTCACATTTAATGAGCACAGTAGAATTAGGCATTGTGCTCTATTTTTCATATGCAATGTATTGTTTAATCTTCACGTAAAAACCTTAATTAAAGAAAATGCAGTTATTAAAGGGAAAAAGCCAGAATTTATCCTGGGAATTCAGACTCCATCTATCTCTGTCTTGCTAGACTTCTTCCTAAGAACACTGATGTCTCTACCCAACAATGTTAGAATCAGCTCAAAGAAATATCAGTCTTTCCTTATACTATAATAAATACATCAAACGATCACCCCACAATTATTTGTTGAATGTATTTGTGCCGGGTACTATAAATATGATGTTCTTGAGCAGAAAGTGATAGACCAGACACTAAAGGACCTGTCTCTAATATGTCATATACCAGTGATTATGCTCATTAAAATAATGGAATAAAGAACCATCCCCTTTTTAACATCTCACACCTGAGTTGGAGGGTTTCCAGCATATGTATTAAAGCTAGTAAGAACAACTGCTGTGTTCCTTGTATCTGCATGCAGTGCCACATTAAATACAAAATGAAACAGAACATTAACTACCTGTTATGAGTTACTTATTTAATTCAAGTATTATCTCTAGCAGTGTGAGCAATTTAAATCATGTTACCTTGTGTCAAGATGTACAATTTGATTGAATAAGAGGCTTTTCTGATACATAATTTATTTGTAATTTACAAGAAGAAAAGCACTCTCATTAGACTTTGAACCCTGCTTAGGACTCCTTGTCTTTTCCATGGCCAATTTTTGCGGATTCACAACCCATTCATGCTACTAAAACTCACAGTCAGCCTTGCAATTTTACAAATTCTGCATAATAGGTCTAATTAAAAGATTTATTTATATGGTTAGCATGTTTCTAGTAACCCATATATGTACTCAAAAGAAACAAAAGATCTTCCTTTCCTGTGTGAGTATTCCAATAGCTCTCTTTGATCATATGGAAAATACTGATATCGGTATTTATTCTTTTGTTTCCATTGATTGTATGATTCCTAGCTCAGATAAACAACATCTATCCTCACATGATCGTTCTGTTCATTGTAAACTAAAGTTGGGGGGACAGAAAACTAAATATTCTTCTGGCCATTGTTTTTAACTTTAATAACAAATTGTATGCTATCCTGAGGCTACGAATCCGTCTTCCACGAGTGAAAGTCCAGTATGTTTTTCTGACTACTCGAATGTACTGAATTGGTTAAGTTTGTGATACCAGTAAAGACAGTCAACTCAATCACGGTCATGGAAACCACTGAAAGATCTATAGAGTACCCTTTATTTCCAAAGACCTAGTGATAGATAAGTTAAAAAGTTGCACCAGAAAGATTTATCTATAAATGCATATTCCAATCATGAACAACTAGAAGAGAACTAAAAAGCATCATAAATCTCATTTCTAACAAAATGAATTGAAAATGACCTGAGAGCCTAGAACATAGTGAGATAAAATGAACAAACTGGTATGAATAGCCACCAACTTTGATATCATTAAGGCTAATGTGATCTCTTTTTAAACTGCTTTTATTTCATAAAAAAAGAATCAGTTTTATTTAGTAAAATGAAGGCTTCTTCAGTGTTTTTCTGAAAATCCAATTTGCCATCAATATTGATCCCATTTACTGGCTGCCCCTAAAATCACATGAATAAATGCCAGAGGATTTGGAATTGAATTGCATCATTTTGCAAAGTGCACATAGTTCAAAGCAAGTTCGTTTCAAAGCTCTTCACTAGCTCCTTGAAGTTCTTTCCAATTCTGATACTTTGGAACTTCAATGCTTTCTGATAGCTGACCCTTTTTACATTAATTTTATATCACAAAACTTATGTATTACCTCACATCAGTCACAAATCTTTTACACCTCATTCCTATTTGTATCCCTCTTATGTTTTCTACAGCACAACAATATTTCATTCTCACCCTCACAAATCAAAGTCAACCCCTTATAAGTCAGCTCGCCCTTCCTTTTATCTTTTAATTCTGCTCTCCTCTATAGCAAGTTAGATGCCTGTACACATAAAATATGTTTCCACCAATTCTCCCACTGCACAACTACCATTGCTATATCAACAAATAATTCCATCAATTTAAAGCAGAAAATAATATTTGCATGTAATTGTTAGTTAAAATATTCAAATGAGTCTGTAGTACATGACCTTAAGGATTTGATTTACGTGATATTATTGGTCAGTTAGTAGTAGCAAGGGCCATTTTTTTTTCCTGACCATAGACCCTGACCTACCTTTAGTTATTTGGGTCACAGGAAAATTAGGTAAATGTGATGGTTAATTCAAATGAAATTAATCAGCATCGCTGGTAATCAATGTATACATTTATAGACATCCAAACCAGACCTAAAAGATACCTACTCCTTCTCTCATCTGTTCTTTCATTTTCTTCCACAGTATCTCATCAGCTGGATGTCAAATATATACTGGAAGGCTTCTATGTAAAGTGACACTAATACCCCTTCAAACAGTCTATTTTAGGAAGTTCAAATCTATTACAAAATCCCTGGTCATCCAAGGGCCAAAACACATAATACTTTAAAAGAAGTCTAGTTGGCCGGGCGCGGTGGCTCAAACCTGTAATCCCAGCACTTTGGGAGGCCGAGACGGGCGGATCACGAGGTCAGGAGATCGAGACCATCCTGGCTAATACGGTGAAACCCTGTCTCTACTTAAAAAAAAAAAAAAAAAAAAAAAAACTAGCCGGGCGACGAGGCGGGCGCCTGTAGTCCCAGCTACTCGGGAGGCTGAGGCAGGAGAATGGCGTAAACCCGGGAGGCGGAGCTTGCAGTGAGCTGAGATCCGGCCACTGCACTCCAGCCTGGGTGGCAGAGCAAGGCTCCGGCCCCCCCCCCCCGCCAAAAAAAAAAAAGCTAGTTTTTCCACTCCAGCTTTTTTATTCAAGAAAATAAATAAAATTTAAATAGCAAAATCTCCAAATAGTTAGTGAGTAACTTTATTTACCAAATCATCTAGGTTAAACAATACAAAAAAAGAGATTTTGACAAGCGCATTTCTAAAAGTGGGAACAGGATCACCATAGTTAAATAAGAGTTGTTGACCCAGATAAAAAAAGACCAAAGAGATATGGAAAAAATGATGTGAGAGAATGTATAGTGCTAATTTTAGAGATTTAAATAAGTAATTAAATAAAGTAATTTAAAGTGGGGAGAGAGCAAGAAAAACAAAATCCTCCCAGCAGGAGAATTTTCAAAGAATTTTAAAGGATACTCGCAGCCCTAGCGAGGAAGAGCATAACTCCCCTATCTTACTTAGTGTGGGCTTCACGATAGTGACTTATTTCCAAAGAGTGCAATATGAAGGAGCGGGCCCGGGCCCGGCCGTGCGAGAGAGAAACCAATAAAGCGAGTAATTTTATTGGGAAAAACGAGTCTGATAGGAGCGAACTAATCTTAAGATAGGCATTCAAAAACGGTCTATATGAACAGTCAAAGTAGTCAAGGATATATAGCTAGTATGAACCCTGCATGGGGTGAATGGGCTCGTCCCCACGAGACTTTATATGTTCGAAACCGTAACCCCCAGGACCTAAGAATACCAAAGCTGTAATTGGGGGACAGAGGGCTTAAAAGGGTCGTTCAAGTTTTAAACAATGGCCGCTTCGGACGTGGACCTTATTCACCCATCAGATCTAGTGCGTTTGTCCGTAGTGAGAGCAAGAGTAGAACTTGGACAAAGGCGCCCAGGCGGATGCCACACACACACAGAGAACAAGCCAGAGCTGATTTGAGGGACAAAGGGAGAAGAAAGCCTCAGAATGAATCCACCCTGCTCATACTTGATCTCAAACTTCTAGCCTCCAGAACCGTGTGAAATACCATTTCTATGATTTCAGTCACCAGTCTACGCATTTTTGTTATTAGCATCTCTAGCAATCAAACAAATCCCCATGATATAGTATGCATGAAAATGGACATTGTGAGCCGATTATAGTCTTCACATTTAAAAAGACCGCGATGAGCCACAGCCAGGGTTGCAGGAAACATTTAGAAATATCCAACAAGAGGGGCAAACTCTACCAATTACCTGAGAAAGCAGCGTGAGTCCTCAAAGGAATTATACAAAAGCTAATAGATAAAGTCCACAGCACAAGTCAAGAAGAACCTAAGAGACCACCCAAACGATGATAACTTAGAAGTACATTTATGGGATGCGATGTCTCGGAAAGCAAACAAGGAACATTAAGTTAAAAAAAAAAAAAGACACATCGACCATGAGGAATAAAATCATGATAGACATTAGTTGAACAGTAATGCATCAAATTTGGCTCATGATCTGATAATAAATGCACACCCATACTTATGCTAAAGATGCGGAAGTATATGAGAGAAAAGTCAAGTATGGAGGGTACCGTAAGAGATTCTACTGTCCACATCTGTCACAATTTGTAGTGTATAGAGCCTGACAAACCTGACTGGGTTGAAAATAAATATTTTATTAAAGGCACAAACAGGATTAAATCTAGATTAAAGAGTCATGAACAAGGAATTAGGCGAACACTGGAAAACAATGTAATGCGGATGAAAGACATGATTGGGATCCTGAAATTAAAAAGAGAGGTGTCTCAGATATCTTTATTGTTTGGTGTGTTAATTAAAGCGCGCTGGATTAAGTGGCACATTACCATATCAGCACACCATGATATTATTCTATTTTTAAAATTCTCAACTATTTCATTTGGGATTATAGGGGGTTCATGTGCAGGTTTATCCAACATGAGTAGTAATTGCTACGGAGGCTACGTTGAGCATAGCACGGTAGAGTTTTCAACCACACTCTCATCCCTCCCTGTTCTAGTAGTCTACAGTGTCAAAAGCATCATATTTTCTAGAGGAAGAGGGTATGGTTATGTAAAGATAAATTTTTATGTGGAAGGCACTATCCTCATTAAGAGAGGTAGACCACATGATAAGTATTCAGACGGTAAAGTTAGAGGACTGGCAACTTGTGTAAAGATGGTCCTGAACAACATATCATGTGACTATACGGTTAAAGGTAGTATGATAAGATACATAATATCCTCCTATTATATACGGATAGTGGTAAGTAAATAGGTGTATAGGTGAGGATTATATATTTTTTTTATATTTTTTTTTTTTTTATTTTGATAGACCACTCTTGCTCTGTCTCCCAGGAGTACAGTGGCGCGATCTCGGCTCACTGCAACCTTCACCTCCCGGGTTCAAGCAATTCTCGTGCCTCAGCTTCCCGAGTAGCTGGGATTATAGGCATGCGCCACCACACTCAGCTAATTTTTTGTTTTTAGTAGAGACGGGGTTTCACCATTTGGCCAGGATGGTCTCAGTCTCCTGACCTCGTGATCTGCCCACCTCGGCCTCCCAAAGTGCTGGGATTACAGGCATGAGACATCTCACCTGGCCTGAAAATATTTTTAAACTGTGTATTGAATTATGCATACATGACAAAATGTAATCAACTATTAAACCTTGCTGAAGGATAAATGGGTGTTCAGTGTATATTCTTTCAACTTTACTGTGGATTGTAAAATTTTGAAAAATAACAATAAATAATTAAATTAAGCAGGCAAATTCTGAAAATTTATAATCCTTCAGCATTTTGTTAATTTTTATGAAGTGAAATTATATGTTAATGTTTAAATAAGGGTTGGAATGCCATGGACATGCTATTTTACTTTTATATTGTGACTTCAGTTGCTATACTTCTAGCTGAGCCATGTCAGGTGTCTTTCATCCTGTGTGTCCCAGGAAGACCTGTGGCCTTGGAAGAGTTAATTTAATATCTTTTGTAGATTTGAAAGAGCTCTCTGAACAAGGTGTGGGAACATCTCAGAACCACTCTGGGGACTGGGGGAGTGAAAACTGGCATTACCCAGTCACTCTGGGCCATGAAGATGCATTACCTATCCTGCCTACCTTGTGTATAGTAGAAACAGTTAGAGAAACATCAATTTCTAAATAAGTATATTTATCATTTTTGAAATAGGCTGCCCTGTGACTGTTCTTCATTGCTAAGTCCTTAATATCTAGAGACACAAAATGTTTTAATAGAAACTTCAAAATACCTGAAACCTTACCAGTTTGTGATCACTGTTCTGTAGAAATTTTTAGTCCTTCTAGAAATTGTCACATAAAACTCTTTTGGGGCCAGGCACGGTGGCTTACGCTTGTAATCCCAGCACTTTGGGAGGCTGAGGCAGGCGGATCATGAGTCAGGAGTTCGAGACAGCCAGACTGGCCAACACAGTGAAACCCTGTCTTTACTAAAAATACAAAAATTACCCTGGGGTGGTGGCATATGCCTGTAATCCTAGCTACTCAGAAGGCTGAGGCAAGAGAATCTCTTGAACCCAGGAGGCGGAAGTTGCAGTGAGCCGAGATCTGCAACTGCACTCCAGCCTGGACGACAGAGCAAGACTCCGTCTCAAAAAAAAAGAGGCACAACTAGTTTAAAAATCAGCATAATAGAACAGAGACTTGTTTCTTTAACAAGTGCCCAGTATTCTGTAAATAAATATAATTAATACTGTTTGTTTTTTTACTTAAGAGTATATTGTTAATGCTTTTGCAGGTCAAACTCTCCTTATACAAATCTTACTGGAGACAAAGTTTATTTTCTGTCAGCATTAATACTTAGCTGCCTAACTGCTAAGAGATCTCCAAAACATTAAAACTAAAGCTAACATTACATCCGTCTACGCCATTTTTCCTCTAGTGTGTTTGTTTGTTTTCCCATTCCATTTTGGAAGGCTGTTCAGCCCCAATCCCCTGCCAAGTCTTCACTTAGCCATGTGGTTTACCTCCCTTTTTCTTTCGGTCCTCTTATTTCAGATGCTTTCCAGAGTTCTACAATATCTTATAAAGTATGTCATCCATCTAAGCGTTTTTAAGCTTCTAAAGAACATTCTAGGATGCTCTCACTTGCAGGAGACTCAAATGTTTCTTCTAGATATTATTTTGCTCCTAACTTTCATATGAAGGCATGGCATTTTCTTGCTTCTGCATATATAAGTCTCTTGACCTTTTCAGCAACCAACATCATTCTGATTTCTTGACACATGAATTGGTGTTTTTGTTTTTGAGCTCATCTCACAGCTTACTGTCTGGCTCATGGGTATATTTAGACTCTACTTTTTTTCTCACCATATTTGTATGTGTTTTCAATATTTCCTTTTTATACCTCCTATCCAGTAACTACTTTTTCCTTCATAAGAATGTAATATGTATTTGTGTGTGTATATATATATATGTGTATGCATAAACTTTTTTGAGAAGAATACACAAATATATACTTTTTTTAGAAGACTACAAAGAATAGTGAGATCTTAAAACTCCATTTTATGTTTTTGGTCCCACTTGAATATTACATTTTCAAACCTCAGTTGCAGTAAGTTGAGACCACGAGTCAAGTATTTTGTTTTGCAATGCCAAGGAAAAGTAATAAGAGCACTTGTTTCAAAACAGGTAGACCTGAATATGAGTCCAGTTGTGCCACTTGAGTATTTGGTTGAATTATTGACTTTTTCTCTATACACCTTGTATTATTTGACTTGAAAATCAGACAGATTACATTCTTATTCCTCATTTCTACTTCCACAACATTTCCCTTCTTCCTCTCAAAAATTTTTGTGCTTTAATTTGCACTTCATCAGATTATAACAGATGTTACTCCTTCCTCTCTGTTCTGGTCGTCTAAATACCCCAAGAGGAGTTCAATTTTTTTTGTTGTTGTTTCTTGAATATTTTAGCAGCTGAGTCACTCTCAGTCTCCACTCTTGTCTTTATAATTACTTCTTTTAAATCTCATGCTGTATCTAATGAATGCACTTGTCTTCATTTTTGATGATTTTAATATCCATTTTGATGAGGCTTCCAGTATCCCAAACTTTAATGTTTGGAACTCTTCTCCTGCCATGACTTTGTTTTGTGCCCTATATTAGTCACTCTCATCTGTGGTTACACCTTACCATTTCCTTACTACTAAAACTAATAACATGTCAATATATTTACTCATGCACAATGTTTTTATTTTTACTTAATACCTTCCATCTCCCTGGATGACTACTTCTTGTACTATAACACAAATAATTTACAAACAGTATTTAGACTTACCATCTGTTGTCCAACTGTCTTGTCTTCTCCTCTGGAAATTACACATATTTATATTCCTTATCTTCCTAATGTTTTTAGTTCCTTCCTTAAACTGTTTCAAATATACTGTCCATAACTAAAATCACTCTCTTGCATATATGCTCAATGTTTATGTCCTATTCTGGCTTTGTCACAACCAACTTTGTTAGGAACAGCTCCCCAGATCTTCTGCATCTACCTTAACAGCTGAATATAGATGGAGAGTAAAATACAATCATAGGGATTGCCCCTTCTTTTAATGGATAACAAATGACACCAATGGGCCTTATTTCTGCAAAACATTCACAACGTATTTTCCTCTAGTGAAAGGATATGATAATTTCAGTCGCAGATGACTATTTAATAGTATTTCATAGAGCCATAGTATTTTCCAGAGGCTGTATGGTGTAGTTGCTAATATTCCAGATGTCTATTTGAAACATTCACTTGAATATCTAATATCCAGTTTGAAGTTATCATCTACCAAAATTAGCTCCTTATCTTCCCCTCCAAACTAGTTTCTTTCTTTACATCTTTCTGCAGGCCTATATGGCTGGCCTGCCTTCCCCACACTCAGGACATTTCCACCACATGCTCACTTTCCTCTAGTCAGGTTAGTCTGCTTGCTCTTCACAAACATCAGCTCATTCCTAGGGGCAAGCAGTGTTGCTGGAGTTTTACATTAAAACATTCTTCTCCAAAATATTATCTCTAATTTTCAGGTCTCAGTCAAATATCACCTTAAAGAGGACTTCCAAGATCATTCTATTAAAAAGTGAATGACTGACATCCTCCCTGCCCCAGCTTAAAATACCCATACCCTTAACACTACATTATTTTCCTTCATGGCACTATCACCATCTGACAGAGTATATAGGTTATTTATTTCATAACAATTATTTTCTGTCTTTTTCACTAACATGTAACCTGTGAGCTAGGACTTCACTGATTATTTTGTTTATTGCTGCATTCTTGAGATCTAAAAGAATACTGGACTAATAACAGTGCTGGAGTCATACTTGTTAATTAATTAAATAAATGAGTGAAATGACACATGGATACTAGAGGAAATTTCATTATCTTATACTTAAAACTACAGAAAGCATGAAATGCAGACAAAATTCTAGGCATATTCATATAAAACCTCATTATGTATTCAGTACAATGTTCACTATTTGGGTGATGAGCACACTAGAAACCCAAATATCACCATTACACCATATATGCCTATGACAAACCTGCACGTGTACTCTCTGAATCTATAATTGTTTAAAAATGCATATTCTACAGGATTGGAAAAATGGTATATGAAGTTGCCAGGATTGTGTCTATAAATGTCCAACAAAATTGATTATATCTATGTTCTTTGATTTTTTCATAGTGTAGGTGATAAGGTTTGGATCCGTATCCCCACCGAAATATCCTGTTCAATTGTAATCCTCAATGTTGGAGGTGGGGCCTGGTGAGAGGTGATTGGATCATGGGGGTAGATCCCTCATGCATGGTTTAGCACCATCCTCTTGGTGCTGTTTTCATGATGGTGTGAGTTCTCATGAGATCTGGTTGTTTAAAAGTATGCAGCACCTCTGACCTCTTCTTCTTCCTCCTTCTCTGGCTATGTGAAGTGCTGGCTCCCGCTTTGCCTTCCACCTTGATTGTAAGCTCCCTGAGACCTCCCCAGAAGCTGATGCCACCATGCTTTCTGTACAGCCTACAGAACTGTGAGCCAATTAAACCTCTTTTTCTTTTAATAAGTTACTCAGTCTCAGGTATTTCTTTATAGCAGCATGAGAATGGACAAATACAGTAGGTAAACTTAGGATCTACCACCAAACTTATAACTTATGAAGTCTGGGGTAAAATCAAAGCAGTCTTGGTCAATTATTTAATGTGTTAATGTTATAAGAAATCACCTCTTTTAAACTGCAAGAACCTATAGAATTTTTCCATTAATGTAAACACAACTTAATTTTCAACTCTCAAATTACATCTTACCTACACATACAATATAGAACTTATGAATAATTTGTTGAGGAATATTTTCCAGGACTGTATTGTGGGTGACATTATCAATATTTTTTACCACATGCTAGTAGTAAATAAGAGAGGGGCTAGATGTTTGCCAGAAAATATCCTCTAAGCAAGAAAAGAGCAAATGATTGTCAAGGGAAGATCCAAAGCCACAGAACCAAAAACTGAAAGAGTATCCACGAGAAAGAATCAACTCAAGACAGACAACAAAGAAGAGTAAGCGAGTCTTAATACAAAATCATAGCATAGTTGAGTTTAAATTATTTAATATGGGATCTAAATTCAGAAAACGATGGCATCCAAAGGTTGTTACTTTTATACAGGACTGGGTTTATCTTGCTGTTATTGACAGAATACCTAGAAAGGAATAACTAGGCTACTTGTTATGTATCATACAGAGATAAAACAAAGTTTCAGGAATTAATCTAGACTTAAAGTAGTGAAATTATAGGCCGCGGGCGCAGGTGCTCAAGCCTGTAATCCCAGCCACTTTGGGGGGAGGCGCGAGACGGGCCGGATCACCGGGTAGGTCCAGGAGATCGAGAGGCGCAATCCCCCTGGCTAACCATGGTGGAAACCCCCGCGTCTCTACTAAAAAATACAAAAACTAGCGCGGGGCGTGGTGGCCAGGTGCCTGTAGTCCGCCAGCTACTTGGGAGGAGCCTGAGGGCAGGAGAATGGCGTAAAGCCCATGAAGGGCGGAAGTTGGCAGTGAGGCTGAGAATCGCGGCCCACTGCAGCTCCAGGCCTGGCGACCGCCGGTGCGGCGGCGCGGCAGGCCAGCGAGACCGTCTCAAAAAAAAAAAAAAAAAAAAAAAGAAAAGGTGAAAAATTATAAAATAGGAATGTACATTTACCTGCAAATGATACCAAAAGGATCATTTTAGGCATTATGGTTAGTAGAGATAAGTTGTTTTTATGGTTTTCAGAGAAAACAAAAACAACTGAAGAGTACCAGCCTGACAAAGGTAATCATGTATGGAGCTAGAAAAGGGCTTATGAATCTAGATATGAGAATAGTCCTCCTACATGCCTCCAGCGCTGGATTTCTACATAGAATCACAGAAGGAAAGGAATGATCCAGTGATCAAAAGTACACATGGTGGTTATGCACACAACATTAGCACGAAAATTAATAAAAAAATATATATATAATCTGAAGTTTAAGAAAAATATTCGCAACAATTTGAATAATGCTTGCCATAATCTTCCTTCCTAACTTCTGGGGAAAAATCCAACATAAATGGTTTGGATGAGTCAGTATATTTACTGAAAGCTTATTTTTGGGCACTTCACTCCCATTTCAATAATGTTCTGAGATTATTACTTCCATGTGACTTGCAGAGACAGAGGTTTAAATATGGGCTAAGAAATTAAATTCTATGATTTTCAGACCTCAAGTAGGGTTTACAATGTGCTACAGAGGCTGGTAATACTGCTTCTTACGTGCAAGGCAGAGGTGAGAACAGTCAAGTGTAGCTCTAAACATGCAAAACAATATTTTCATTTTTCACAGGCCTCTTTCCCTCAGTAATTTTTTGCACTGTATCAAGCACTACTTCTTTACCACCTGGCATCTACTGCTGCTGTTTGAGTCTTTATCTCATGAGTAAGTGTATGCAGAGGCCTCTTAACTGGTCTTCTTTTGTCTAGCCCAGTATTTCTTAACTATTTTACATCACTGACAAAGTCCAGAGTGTTATGTGACTAACATACCTACAGCACAAGCTCTGAGTCCTCTAGCTTCTTTCTCTGCTATTTAAATACTCAGTGTCCTAATTTCAGTTAAAAGTACACTTCTTCTAATCAACTTCTCCAAATTAATATACATTTTACCTTCTGGAAATATATTATTTATGAATATTAATGTTTCAAATATCATTGATCAAATCATGTGCTCCATGTGCCTTAGACTCATTATGTGTGTGTAACACGGCATAATAACAATACCTGCCTCACAGTGTTGTTGGTAAATAAAGACAACGCATGTGAAATGCTTGAATGAGTGTTTGGCTCATGAAGCTTTCAAAACTGATTAGCTACTGTTGTCATTATTATTAACATATTAGCATCACCTAAATGGTCTTTGAATATTTTAGCCTTTGTTTCTCTGTCCCAGCAGTTCCACAGAGAACATTCTCACCATTCCTTTCTGCCTATCCAAATTTTACATCTCCTTTAAAAACTAGTTTAATTGCATGCATAGCATGGTGAGTATAATTAATTTTAAAGTATATAAAACACTCAAGTATAATTGAAATTTGCTAAAAGAGTAGATCTTAAGTATTCTTACCAGAAAAGTATGTGAGGTAATAAATATGTTAAACATCTCATTGTACACCTTGAATATATGCAATTTATATTTGTCAGCCAATTAACCTCAAGAAAGCTGAAGAAAACAACTGTTTTAATTTCCACTAGCATTTCTGCTAATAGTTCTCTTATTTCACTTAATACCAGGACTACTCTTAGTAAACTCTGTACCTTTTTATTACATTTCTTTTTTTAATTGCTTTTGTTCACGATTGTAAATTGTTCTTTTCTATTTCTTCTGTTACCTTTGTTCATGACTGTGGATTTTAATAGGCTTACTTTTTTTTTATTTACTGGACTTTAAATTTGTTAATATTAGTCTCACCTCATTTTCCTTTTCTGTATTCTCCTCAGTTTTCTCAATGTTAAACTAACTTATCTCACCACCTATGGCTTCATTGCCACTACTTAGGCCAAATTAGCAATAAAAATCAGGCAATATTAAAGAACTCCTCTGCCCATCACTGTTTCTGCATATGCATAGAGTCAAATACACACAAATGTACAGTGTGGAAAAGGTATCTTAGGTTGGGTTCCCTGGAAGCAGACAAGGATTTGTGTGTCAGAAATATTAAGAAACTGCTCTCTGGAGAAACCAGTGAAAAAGCAGTAGAGAAAAGGGCAGGACAGGACCAAGGCAAGGGTATATTTTCAGTGTATGTATGAGTCTGATCCCAAAAGGGAGCTCTGCATTATACATTATAATCAACGTTTTCTCAATTGGACTTAAGGAAGTTGAGCTTTTGCTTCTCCACCCATCGGTCATTGGTTAGATCCTACAATAAACTCGCAGGTATTCTTGCCACTTAGTCAAAAGAGCCAAGTGGCTTTAACAGATTGAGAACAGTTCTGAGTTGCCAGAGAATATGATTAGACCTAAACACACACCAAAACTCAGGAAGCAACATATGGAAATAGAAAATAGGTTATTAGGTTCTTTGGTATGAGCACCAACCATGTCTACTCCAGTGGAAATTTTATGCAAACATTGGATTTTCTTTCTCAAAAATGACCTCTTAGATTCTTAAAACTCAGATCAAATCATACCTTTTCCCATTCTCATCTTAAATAACTTCTCACTACCAAGTAATACTTACTAGCATATTGCATATTTTCATTTTCTTCACATCACTTATTGATCACCGAAATTATCATATATCCTCACTAGGGAAATGGTAAACCTGAATCAATTGCAATAGCTATAATTTCTACGGCTGCTGAAATTTCACCTTAAAATTCACCAGGTGGAGATTTTTAAAAAATGTTTTACCAAACCTTCAAATTGAAGATAAGTTTCTTTTTCAGAGAAGAGGAAAAGTGGATAGCTATCTGCAGCTAGTTTTCCACTTTGCTGGTTTTCTACTTCACAGCTACTCCCCATTTTTCTCCTTATAGACAGAGGCAAGATTTTATCTGCATAACATTGTTCTCCTATTCAAAGGTAAATCTTTGCTTTTATAAGCCAGTCATGGTAGTTCTATTATGCTAGTTGATATTTGGTTTAGGGATAAGCATGATGAGACATGAGGCAATCTGCTGGGGTTTCTGGTAAGGTTTCCTTGATATTTAATTTAAAATGAATTACAAATAGCTACTGCTACCGGTTTTTGTGTCTGCATATAAATTTTGAAACTGTGGCATCCATATTGTGATAAAAAATGACAGAGCTTAAAGATGGAAAGAACTTGGGTCTTTTAAGATGTTACTGAGCTGTAGAATTCGTTATACCTACAGCTTTCCCTTTCTCTGGAGTTTTGTGATAAATATCTTCCTCATTATTTATGCAAGTTGTATTGGGGTTTTGTTTATTCATAAGCAACATCTTAACTTCTATCCAGGAATGTGTTTGTGCTTGTCAAGCAATAGTGTACTAGTAAATGTTTAACAACTGGCTCTCAAAAAACAGACAATAATAACAAAAGCTTTGATTTGTAAAGTGCATTGATTTGCATGGTATGAATATTCCCACCATGGTTAATTTCAAATTATTAAAATAACCTCACCAAATACAGAGTTACAAAGAGATGAACCTTGTGAGATCTTGCATGTCAGCAGGAACTGGCTCCTGCACACCACCACAAAAGGTTCTTATTTGCAAAAAAGAGAAATAAACTCAGATACTGTAGCAGAAAATACATTTATTAAAGGGCTGTCGGGTGGACCACAGAATCATGAAGAGGGCTGAAGAGTTCACTTGAAGGCTGTCCATACACAAGCAATACTCACTAATACCAAATGAATGTTGAGGACACTTTTGTCACCAGCTCCACCTGCACAGTTCGTATGCATCATTTAGGTAGCCCTGGTTATTTATGGTATGCTATCCCTTAAGATTAATCAGTGCCTTTGTGACCTTGGTAAATATGTAAATATCACTGTATAAACGCTGATAATAAAAGCACTGGACAATGGACACTGCCTTAATTATGTTACCACTAGTAACCCAAGAATTCAATCTCACAGCAGCAATTCTTGATCTTGACAGTGAATGATCTGTCTCATAATCTGATCCCCATGACTTTGAGGGGGAAAGAAGTCATTTAAAAAATGTAAATAGCATGCACATAGATGTCATGAGAAAGAGGCTTAGAACAGGAATATTTGGCAAATTCAGCTTCTACAGTAAGAGGTCTTTCTAATAAGACTTATGAGGATGTAGAGTTTTTCAAATAAAAATAATGCCAAAATATCTCTACAATGAAGCTAATAAAACATTGATATAAAAACTATAGGAGATCAGTGTAAACAGAACATAAATAAATGCAGATTAATTTTTAAAAATCTAATTTAAAAAATAATGCAAAATTTTAAGTATATTAACAAAAAATTTTAAAACATTAAAAACACAGTTAAGTATATATTGGAGAATGCTCAGTGTTAATGTAATTAACACATTTCAACACACTAAGCAACAGAAGGACAAACATATAATTACCTTAATATATGAACAAATTCCCAAAATGTTTATTTTTCATTTAAGGAGATCAAGGATACATCAGTAACCAGACAAAGAAGTTGTTTGGATCCAATATCAACAGGAATGCCATTCTTAATAAAGAAACATACATTAAGGTTGGCTTATTAAAATCAGCTATGAGGGAGACATACACTGTATCAACTTCTATTCAACACTACACTGACTATTCTATCAAATTCAATAAAACAATTAAGACATTTTAAATTTTATGTAAATTGCAAAGTAAAATACAAAATTATCTTTATGGTATAATAATTGGAAGGGATAAATTTACCAAGTTAGTTAAATGTAAATTAACACAAACGTACAAAAGTGAATTCCTACAAACATAAATTCCTATTGTATATATAAAACCAACTAAAAAATAGAAAACAATGTTAACTGCAAAACATTTGTTTTGAAGTATCATTTGGAAATTATGAAATTAAATTGACTTTATTCACAGATGACATGACTCCATATGTAAAAATGATAAAGAATATATAAAAACAACAAACTATTAGAATTTCAAAAAATAAGGAACCCTAGCATACTGTTGGTGGGAATGTAGACTGGTATAGCCCTCTTAGAAAACAGTATGGAGGATCTTGAAGAAGTTAAAAATAAAACTATCCTATGACCTAGCAATCCCTTTTTGATTATATACCCAAAGAAATAAAATTGCCATCTCATAAAGCTATCTGCATTCCCATGCTCATCACAGCATTATTCACAATAGCCAAGGTATGGAAACAACCTAACTGTTCATAGATGGATGAATAGATAATTAAATTGGTATATACATATATTGTATATTCCATATGTTTGGAGGAATATTATTCAGTTTTTAAAAAGGAGATCATGCCATTTGCTACAACACAGATGAATCTGGAGGACATTATGCTAAGTGAAAGAAATTGGACACAGGATGCAAAATATTGCATAATCTCATTTATATGTGGAATCCAATTTTTTAAGCCAAATATATAGAGGTAGAGAATAAAATAGTGCTTTCCAGGAGTGGGGGAGTGGTAGTAAATGGGGAGTTACAGGTCAGAGGACATAAAGCAGCACATAAATAGGATGAAACGGTCTAAAAATCAAATGGACAACATAAGTTAATAAAATTGTACTGTATTAGGGATTTCTGCTAAATGAGTATATTTTAGCTGGTTTTGCCATGCACACAGAAAAAAATGGGTAACTATGTGACATGATGGATATGTGAATATGCTTCACTACAGTAATCATTTCACTATCTGTGCATTTCGTAACTACATGCTGAATACTTTGAATATACACAATAAAATTTATTTTAAAAAGAATTTCCAATCTATAGCTTAATATGCTATAATAAAAATAAATACATGTATTCATCAAGGTTTCAGGATAAAAAATCAATTAAAAAGTAAATTATATTATATATACTAACAATGAACAGTCTGTAAACAAAATTAACACAATTCAAATACATTAGCATCAAAAAAGATGTAAATTCTCAAAAGAATGATAAAATTTTTTTTTTTTTTGAAGACGGAGTCCCGCTCTGTCCGCCCAGGCTGGAGTGCAGTGACCGGATCTCAGCTCACTGCAACTCCGCCTCCCGGGTTTACGCCATTCTCCTGCCTCAGCCTCCCCACAGCTGGACCACAGGCGCCCGCCACCTCGCCCGGCAGTTTTTGTATTTTTTAGTAGAGACGGGGTTTCACCGTGTTAGCCAGGATGGTCTCGATTCCTGACCCTCGTGATCCGCCCGTCTCGCCTCCCAAAGTGCTGGGGATTACAGCTTAAGCCCACCGCGCCCGGCCGATAAGCATCTATTAAGTAAAACTGTAAAGTGTGCTGAAAAGATCAAAAAATACTTAATAAACAGAATTTCATGGTTCATAGGTTTGAGAATTCAGTGTAATTAAGACTGGCAATGCTTCAAATTTGTCTACCATTCAATGTTAAACATTATCAAATCTAACAGACTTTTTTTTTTTCCTTCAGAAATTAGAAGTTAATTCTAAAAATTTATATGATAAAAGTAGAGACCGCAGAATAGGCAAACTAATATTTAAAAGACAAAATTTGGATGAGTCACACTTTCCAATTTCAACTTATTATAAAGGGGTTTTAACTATAATCAAGTGTAGGGCTGATACAAAGACAGACATATATTAATGAGATCAGTGGAACAGAATTGAGAATCCAGAGAAACTCTTATATTTAGTTGTCACTTAACTTTCAAAACAAGTTGATGGCATTTAATTTAATGGGGAAATATAGTCTTTTGCAATAATATTCAGGGACAACTGATATTCACATATAAAGGATAAGTTTAAACGTTTTAAAAATCATAGTCCAAAAAATAGATCTGAGATCTAGCGAAAGAGCTAAAACTATAATAAAGGGAAACAAAGCTGTTTCCTCAATACTATATAGAATACTATAAAAAGTTCTATATATAGTTACTTAAATACTATATAAAAAGTACTATGAAGTACTTTATATTAGTACTCTAGTTAGTACTATAAAGTACTTTATAGTTAGTACCATCAAGTATTATATAGTTAGTACTTTATGGTTATTTTCATTTCTCTTGAGGAGAGTCCTGTAAGTGGTATTGCTGAGTCATATAGTACTTTATAGTACTATATACTATAAAGAAAAAGAAAATGTTTCTTAAATACTACAAAGAAGCACCATCTATAAAAGAAAATGTGTTATATCAGACTTGGTAAAAACTAAAAACATTTATATTTCAAAGGGCATCTTTAAGAAAGTCGAAAGACAAGATACAACCTGGGAAACAATACTTGCAAATCTTAATTCTGTCAAAGGACTTGTATTCAAAATGTATTCTAATATTGACTTATAACTCAATAACCAGAAGACAAATGGCCCACTTTAAAAATGGGCTTAAGCTTTCAATAGAAATTTCAGGATGGTCACAGTGGTTCCATGCCTATAATCCCAGCACTTCAGAAGACAGGCAGGAGAATCACTTAAGGCCATTTATTCCAGACCGGCATGGGCAACATACCGAGACCTCATTTCTACAAAAAAGTTAAAAGTTAGCCAAAAATAGTGCCTCATATCTATAGCCCTAGCTTCTCAGGAAGCTGAGGCAGGATGACTGCTTGAGCCCAGAAGTTTGATGCTGCAGTGAGCTATGATGGAACCACTGTACTCCAGCCTGGTTGACAGAACAAGACCCTGTCTCAAAAAAAAAAAAAAAAACAAAAAAAAGAAAAAAACAGACATTTCAACAAAAGATGTGCATTGACCAATTAGCACAGAAAAAGACATTCAGCATCATAATTAGGAGAATGCAGATTAAAACAAAAATGTCATACTACATAACACCCACTAGCATGGTTCTAATAAAAAAAGAGAGACACCAATACAGGTACATCCTTGTACATTACAGGAGGGAAAGTAAAATGGAAAGAGCCTTTGTAAAACGGTTTGGTACTGTCTTTAAAACTTAAATGTAAATTTAACCCATGACTCAGCAATACCACTTACAGGAATCTACCCGAGAGAAATGAAAATACATGCCCACACAAAGACTTCTATATGATGTTTATAGCAGCACAATCTGTAATACACCAAAACGGAAAACAAACATCTATCAACCAGCAAGTGAAGAGGAAGACATAGTATATCCATACAGTGGAATCACAATTCAATGATAAAAAGATGCCACACAGATGACCCTCAATAAATTATACTATTTAAAATAATCCAGGCACACACACACACAAAAAAATGCTCTCACATATTTTGTGATTGAAGGTACATGAATGTACATGAATTGTGCATTAAAAAATCAGAAAGTAGATTGGTGGTTGCCTGCAACTGAAGTTGGCTATACGAAGTACTTGGGAAAGAAACAAGGGATGTTTTTGGAATGATGAAAATATTTTAAAATTGGGTTTTGGGATAATTATACAACCCTATATTTTTACTAAAAACTATATTGTGTGCTTAAGACAAGTACATTTTATGTAAATTATGTTTGAGTAAATCTGTTTAAAGCAAAATGAAGCTTGCAGAGGCCTCCTCCTCTTTCACTGTTGTTACCATAGTTACTTCCTGGTATCAGGTCCTCTGAATTTTCCAGTGAGTATCCATTCGCAACTTCTGTGTTCCTGTGCTCTTGAATTGTTGAAGTTCCTCTTTCTCCACCCTACCACCTATGCACTGCTGGTACATCTGGATTCTTTCCTTGTGGTGCCTAGAGTTCTATGTTGCTTTATTTCGCACCCTCCTTCATTGTTCCTGGAGATTCCTTGTCATGTTGCTTCCTAAACGGTGTTACACATGTAATATTTATTTTCCTATCCTGGTTACCCTGCTTGTTTTTCTTAAGGGATTTGAAGAGTGGACTAATGTAAAGCTGCATTGCTATTGTTATCCTTCCCCATAAGGGAGTCTGAATTACTTTAAGTCATAAAGCAAAAATTATGCCAAGAACCAGAGACAACATACCTGTTAGCATTCTTGATGCCAGACACGCCTGTAGTACAGAGATGCACAGTGTTGTTATGGATGTCAAGTGAAGGAATCAGAAAATAGTTACACAGATATTAATGACAAAGTTCCATAGTTCCTTTATAGATAAACAGACATGCTTGCATGTCTGTACATTATCACTGTAGCAGCCTTCATATCAACTGAATAATTCCTACCCATTTTTAGGGCCTAATATAGAATCTACCTTTGTGTCCAGAAAAACCTTCTCTGATCCACAAAATGTGAGTTAGCTAGGCCTAATTTACAGTCTTCCTTTTTAAAATTATTAAATTTATTGTAAGTTGCTGTTATCTCTTTCTTCCACTAAAGTGTGAGTGATAAGAAGCCAGTGGCTATGTTAATTTTATTTATCTTTTCAAACCCAGCAGCTCAACATATGTTTATTGAATTACTTAACCATCGAATTATTTCTTCATTACTGAGTCTCAATATATGTAAATCTCATATGTCTTCATTTTAATTATATTCTGTATGGTTATTTTTGCGTTTAACATTTTTGTGGCTCAAATTTTTGCTTTATAATTTTATATAAACTTCTAGTTTGTATTTTCAACTTATTAATTTCTATATTTTCTTCCTCCTTTGAATGTCCATAGCACTTTGCCTGTATCTCTCTTTTAATATTTATTTTATTCCATCTTGTATAATTGTTGTCTGTTTCTCTCATGCTAGCTACTAAATTATAAACCATCTGTGGAAACAATTGGGATTTTCTAACTCTAACCTCCTTGCTATATTTTACATAAAAATAGTGTACCATCTGCAACCGATTGATTTAGAATGATTTAGGCTTGTTGATGATATAATACGTGCTAAGCTTGTGCTAAACATACAGGCATAGTGTAGATATGCTATCGATTGCTTGATATATTTTATAAAATATGAGGAGACCACTGGGTAACAGTTTAAAATCTTGACTTCTTCCAATTATATAAATCAGAAAACCTATTATGAGATAAATCTTCTGATTCATCATGTCCATTTATTTTTAACTCAGGAATCTTTTATCTGAGTTCTACGCCTTGGAAAAGCAGAGTAAGACTTTAAGATAATAAGAGTAAACTATTTAATTATTAGGCAAAATAAATAAATAAAACTTTTACCATTTCTCTCTAATATGAATAAATCCACTCAACGGTATGCTTTTTACTCCCTAAGAAACTACCTGGAGATACATAAATGCATCCACTGATGCTCATTTAAAAATCACATACTAAATACTGTGTAATACATTAAACCTCTTTACATATTTTATCATAGGGCCTCAATATATATTTATATCAGTCAAGTTTTTTCATCTGGTAAATGTATATACCCTCACTGAAATTTTCTTTCCATATTTAATGTGTGGTAGGACTATTTTATTGTTTACTTCATCCTAATCGTGCATTGTGTCTTCCAAGCTTTATCGATATTCCTTAGATGAATAGTAAGAAGCTCTACTTGCACACTTGAAAAGTATTGGTCATTGTTTTTATAATTATTTTTTTCCAGTCAGAACAAAACAAGAAAATTTCTCCCAATTCAGTTTATACAGATGTTACACAACTCATTCAAAATTTGACAGACAGGAAAAAATAAAAATGTATAGTCCTGTATTATTTATAAAATAGGTGCAAGAATCCTAAATTGAATGCAACAAACATAATTCAGGAATGTATTAATTAATTACTAAATCAAAATACTTAACAGGGACTTATTCCAGAAAAAAATACAAATAACTAAACCTTTAGAAAAATACATACATAATGTATACACGAGGTTTATTCACATGCATGTATCTGTAAGTTGTTTATTAATTCTCATATATTGACTATAAAGTTAACCTGAAAACATATAATACAAAAGCATAGGCAGAAAGAGTTGAGAAAAATTTTGACTAATGTAGTATATCCTTCAAATACATCTTAAAATACAGACAGATAACTTAAAAAAATGACTTACTCTATATATACCTTGAAGAGACTATATGAAAATGTTTTACAAAGTATTCTGAAAACTACTGACAGCCAAGTAGAAAAATTGACAATGAATTGAATATCCACAAAAAAATTAAAGTAAAATAATAACATGCTAACATTTACACTGTGTAGGATTAAAGACATTCTAAATAATGTTAGCATTGTTATTCCATACTGGGAAAGTGATAATTCAATCAAATATTTCAGCCTGACTCATTTTCAATTATTGGCTTAAAGATGTTTCATCCACAGATGAAATTTCATTAAAGTTTATATTTAAATGAGGACCTTGAACCAGAGAAAACAGTTGAGTCAATAAAACATTAATATGTGAATTTTAGTTCTAAATATGGGATTTTAAGAAGAGAAAATAAACCAATTGGAAACTATCACACTCTTGGCAATTGAAAATGAGAGAGATGGAATATAGGTAGCATGCCCTCAATTATTAGAATAAAGCAAAAAAGGGGACTATGAGAATGCTGAGCCCTTCCCAGATGCTGATCTCACCCTTCCACCTGGGAAAGAGGTGGTCAGACAGCCCAGACAGCTCCTCATAGTCCAACGACAGCCACTAGCATCATTCATGCCCGCTACTGGCCACATCTCTTTGATAGGATGCTCCAGAGGTAAATGCCAGCTAACTTCTGAATACAGGTTTTGAAAAACAGTGACTTGATTGCCTTCTGTTTTGTCTGCTGCAACTCAGCTATTTTCACTTTTCTTTTCTTTTTTTTTTTTTTTTTGAGACAGGGTCTCACTCTGTTGCCCAGGCTGAAGGATAAAGTACAGTGGCATGATCATAGCTAACTGCATCCTCAAATGTCTGGGCTCAAGTGATGCACCTGTCTCAGCTTCCCAAGTAGCAGGGACTACAGCGCATGTTACCACACCCAGCTACTGTTTTAATTATTATTTTATTTTTTGTAGAGATGGGGGTATCACTTTGTTGCCCAGGCTTGTCTGGAACTCCTGGCCTTAAGCAGTCCTCCCACCTCAGCCTGCCAAGTTATTTGTAATATGGAAGCAAATGTGTTTCTATGAGATTGACCAGCTCTAGCCAAGTGACTGCAATAGAATCCTATGTCAGGAATGCTAAGGTGGGTCTGTAAGACAACTAGAAATAACAGTGGGTGTTACAAAGTTTGCAAACCCTCTCTTTCTCTTCCTCTGCCTTTTCCTCTTCCTTCTTCCCTCTCTCTTCTTCTCTTCTTCTCCCTTTCCCACCTCTCCTCTCTCTCTCTCTCTCTCTCTCTCTCTCTGATACACACACACACATACACACATACAAACACTCTTACACACACCACAGGCACACATGCACATGTGCACACACTCGCACACAACAGGTAATGGAGAAAGCAGAAAGTGAGCAGGGAGAGAGTCAAAGGCCTTATTCTCTGCAAATATGCTCACCTGGCAGAAAGAATATTAAATTAAAACAAGTTCAGGGTTTGCGTTATTATATTGATCTGGACATTGTATTTACAGAATTGGCATTTTGTATTCTCACTTTAAAGTGATTGCAGTCATGATCTGTTACCCTAAAAGAAGCAGAAATTATAGTAAGCTAAAATAGTGATCCAAGCAAGGGGGAAGATTTTCTTCACTCTAAAATTATAAGGAAAAATGAGAGACTAAAATATATTTCATATTTTGAGCACAATAAACATTCCATTACATCTTATAAGGAGATAAACCTATGGGGAAGGGCTGCAATTCTCCAGCATTCCCTGTGCCTGGATGGGCTAATTTTATCCTGGGATTTGATATTGGAACAAAGTAATGTTTCAAATCTCAGTCACGCCCTACAGCCTGGGTTAGCAGTGAGAAAGCTGAAATAATTTTCTCATGCTATTTACCTTTTTGCCATAGTTGGAAGCAAATGGATACTATTTTGTTATGCTTCATGGATTGCAACAAGTATTCATTTACTCGTTTGTTTGTTTTTTAACAGTTTAATATCCAATTTGTATATGCTCACTATCAGGAGAAATTTGGTGCTAAGCATATTTTCAGCAAGGAGAAATTTGCCTTACCATTTGACTCTGTAAAATAATGACTATCATATAAAATAATGATGGTGATGTATCCTATGATAATCTTATTGAAATCAATTTTCCTTTTTTATTTGTTTATTTTATAGCATTTATGGCCACCTACTTATGCACATACATGCGTACACATATACACGTGTGCCTGTGTAACATACACAGGTATATTACATATCTGTGTTTATATGCATATATATGCCCATTTCTTGCCCATTTTCTTAATGTAAGTTTCATGAAAGTAGTAATTGTTTAGTTTGTTCAACACTGTAATATCAAGCACTAGATCATGTTGAGAATCATGGTAGCAACTCTGTACATATGTGAGTAATAAATATGATATATAAATATGATACATATATAATATATATATATTCAAGCCAGTACAGTTGATCCACAACTAAAATGAAACTTATGTACTTAACCCAGGAGAATCAAAGTTTTTAACCTGAGCAGTCAGCATCTTAGCCATTTCCATGTATTGTCAACCTCTAACTTCTTTAATAACTAACTAGAATTTATTTATTGGATTAAAAATCACCACCATAATTTGAAGTTTAAAAAGTGAAACAAAGTTCATTTAACTGACTTATTATTGTCACTTTTAAGGTGACAACACCTTGTTTCACGTTATCTTAAGAGTGAAACTGTTTTTCACTACACTTCTAGTATGGCTACACCTAATTCAGGGTAATCTCCTAATAGTCACTAATGTCAAATTTGCACAGAAAGCTGGCAAAAAGCAATTCTCTTCAGAGTAAAAGTTCACTTCCATAAATGCTACAGGTAATATATTTAATCAATATTTTTAATTTAAATAAATTTGCTCTGACAAAGGTTTGGCATTAGCCATTTCACAAACATTTAACCAGTTCTCAAACAAATCTAAAAAGAAATCAGTGTTGACATATAGCTCTTTCTTTTCACATCTACTTGTTTTACTTTAATTGGCCTCAGTCTCTAAATCAATTTGAGTCCAAAGCAGTTTTTAAATAAGCGTTTACACTGATTTTATCTTCTCTATTTTCATTTTGCATATTTTAAAAATATTTTGTAATACTTAACTCTAATACTTCCTCAAATAAAATGGGCTTGAAATTAATTATGAAGTTAAATTTGTTACATACTCTAAAACTAATGGTACAGCTAGTATGGAAAACAGTATGAAGGTTCCTTAAAAAGGTAACAAGTGAACTGCCACATGATCCAGCAATCCCACTTCTGGGGAAATATTCAGAATAATTGAATTGATATCTCAAACAGATAGCTGCATTCCCATATTCATCACAGCATGATTCACAATAGCAAGATATGAAAACAACCCAAATAAGATAAAGCTCTTCAATATTAGACATTTTAATCTTACAGATCTACATTATCTTGTGCGCAGAATCAAAATCAAAAGCAACCTACAGAGAATTCTGATGAAAGCTTGGATAGAAATCTGAAAAATATCTACAGAATATAACTAATGTGGCAGTACCAGAGGCAAAGAAGTTACCCTGCTATCAACATTTAGTCTTACAATTTGCCAGAGAGACCCTGTGGTAGAGTATAAAGACCATGGAAGGCAGAGGGGTTTTCCTCCAATTCTGGTATTTTTATTAACAAACTGGTCAAGCAATTTTTCTCGACTTCGGTTCCCTACTATCTAACATAAGATATTCAGATGATTTCTAGCTATTCGTCAAAGCTTAACAATGAACAGTGTTGAGACTCTGGTAAAACTAGAAACTCAGATAAATATTTTACTAAAAATGTGCCCTTAAAGAAAAAACATGGCATTTTCCAAAGACAATAAGACTCTCCTTTTAACTGGATCCGAATTAAAGATGGCACAGGTTTCTAGAAGTTTCTATGACTTTTGTTGGTGGGAGGTGTTTATTTGGCCTAATTTATTATTTCTCCTGTGAGCCAGTCAATAATTTATTAATGAGATTTTATTCTATTTTATTTTTCCAATTTTACTAAAGGAATAAAGCAGAAGGAAGCCTAGCTAATTTAGAGTCAGTCCTCAGTATTTGTGACAGATTGGTTTCAAGACCCCTACAGATACCAAAATCCACTGATGCTCAAGTCCCTGATATAAAATGGTGTAATATTTTTATAGAACCTATATACATCCTCTCTTATACTTTAAATCATCTCTATATTACTTCTAATATCTAATACAATGTAAATGTTATGTAAATAGTTGTTATATTGTTTATGAAATAACAAGAACAATTTCTGTACACATTCAATACAGATGCAAGCATTCACTTTTTCTTCTAAATATTTTTAACCCAGAGTTTGTGATTTTTGGAATCCAGGGATGCAGACCCATGAATATGGAGGGTTAGCTGTATTGGATTTGCAAGGATATTTTTTTGAGAGAATTGCACTTTTGAATAGGTTTCTGTTTCATTTGTCCTTATACTAGTCAACAGGCTCTTCCGTTTTATTAAATAATTTGCCCATGTTCTGGGACAAGTGCAATAGAATACATCAAAGGTAATTATTCACTTTTCACATTATCTCTTGGTTGCCACTTCTGTAGGGATATATACCAAGGTGTTCTTCTGAAGAAAGAATGCCTCGTTTTGTCATGGGCTTCTGGTTGTAGCCATGTGTTGTACATTCTATATTAGTTGTGTCTTGGGATTTTTTGTGTATTTACCCAAATGTTCAGTTGTATTTCTGGGATATATGCAAATGTTATAGGCCTATGAGTTTATACATAATACACTGTTGTCAAGTATAAAAGAAGAAACACAATAAAACTTTTACCAGGAAAAAAAAAAGACATTTATCAATAGGCTGTTGAAATAGCTGACTTCTATTAAACTTGGACTTTCTTTATATAAATAGTGTAATCATTTCCCAAAAATGTATTTAAGGAAACTTATTCCTAATAATGTGCTGTATTGTCCATAAAATTATCAGAAAAAAAGTAACAACTTGTGCTTTAGGAAATCACGTAAGCAACTTTCACATTTATTTGTGAAGAGGCAGGTGGGTTCAGAAGGGCTAAGGGTCAAACATTCAGCTAAGTGGTGAAATATACTGTTAAACCAAGAAAAAGTTTTGGTTGCTAAAATGCTTGAATTTGTTTATGAAAAGTAACCTAACAAAAGCATCTTCAGGTATAATTCCTACTATTATCACAATCGTTTTGTTTGATTCTGCTTATGTTTTCTTTGTTTATTTGCTTTTAGATACAAACTTCTTTGTGGGTATTTTTCCAATTTCTGGATGTTTGCATGTTTTGCTTTTGTATTAGTCTGTTCTTACATTGCCATGAAGAAATGCCTGAAACTGGGTAATTTATAAAGAAAAGAGTTTTAATTGACTCACAGTTTCACATGACTGCAGAGGCCTCAGGAAACTTAAAATAATGGTGAAAAATACCTCTTCACAGGATGGCAGGAAAGAGAATGAGTGCCAGCAGGGGAAATGCCAGATGCTTATAAAACCATCAGATCTCATAAGAACTTAACATTATGAGAAGAGAATGGGGGAAACTGCCCCCATGATTCAGTTACCTTTCAACGGGGACTTCCTACGATATGTGGGGCTTATGGGAACTACAATTCAAGAGGAGATTTGGGTGGGAACACAGCCAAACCATATCAGCTTTGTTTGCTGGATTTTATTTTACTATTTTCTCATTCTTTTATTTTTTAAGAGGTGCTATAATGACTAGAATTGTTTCATTTTGATTTCTGATTTTCATACTATTGTTTTCTCTTCCCATTCTTTTAGTTTCCAGAAAAGCAAACAAAAATTTATTCTTAGGTATCAGTGTCAAGTTATCTTGTGGGACTTACAGTTAACGAATAATAGGCTCAGCTCTGATACAATTCATTTTCTCTTCCTTCCAACACTCAGTAATTTTTAGTTGATCCTCTTGGCCGGCCTAGTAAATTTCTAAATCCTTAGCCTAAAACTATTTAAACACTTCATAATTGATTTCAAGGCCAGATTTACCTAAAATTTACTTTATGAGTCTTATACTCCACCCAAAGTTTTTAAAGTTAAATTTCTTCAAAATTACTGCTATTTATGACATTAAATCTAAACTATCAGTGACTTTAACAGACTTAGGAATTCACTCATTTATTTACTCATTCATTTAAGAAATATTTATTTATTTTATCGTGATAAGAATACTTAACATAAGATCTATTCTCTTAACAAATTATAAGTGCATAATACAGTTCTGTGAACTATAAGCACAATGTTGTACAGCATATCTATAGAATTTGTCTTATAAATGAAACTTTCTGTCCAATTAGTATAAACAGTTCATTCAATACTGATATGGTTTAGCTCTGTGTCCCTACCCAAATGTCATCTCGAATTGTAATCTCCACATGTTGAGGGAGGGACCTGTAATCCCCAGGTGTGGAGGGGAGGAAGTTATTAAATCATGGGGGTGGTTCCCCCCATGTTGTTCTCTGACAGTGAGTGAGTTATCACAAGATGTGATAGTTTTACAAGTGTCTGGCATTTCGCCTGCTTGCACTTCTCTCTCCTGCCACCATGTGAAAAGGATTCCTGCTTTCCCTTTGCCTTCAGCCATGATTGTAAGTTTCCTGAGGCTTCCCCAGCCATGTGGAACTGTGACAGTCAACTGAAGCTCTTTCCTTTATAAATTACCCAGTCTCAGGTATTTTTTCATAGCAGCATGAACAGGTATTTGTTAGAAAATCAAATGGGCATAACCACTGATATTTTTTCTTCCAACTCAGTATGCTTTGTAACACAAAAGCTTTGGTGGTAAGGATATTGGCAATTGAAAAAAAAAATGTAATAGTTGAACAAGTCCATAAAAATATTTCAGGCACAAGGGAGCATTTTCATGAGACTATAGCACAATTAACAATAAGGTACAAATTTAACAGAATATATATTTGCCTCAACTTCAAGACAGTGTCTTGAGGTATATTTAATTTATCTATCATAACTGAGGCATATTCACCTTGTCAATCCAAAATAATAAAAATAAAATCTGTGGACAATGAAATAGATGTTCATGAAGTCAAATTATTTTGAAATATTTTATTTTCCTACTTAGAAGAGAGGCTAAAAACTAAAACAGTGCTTTTGCAAGATGAAATTATTACTCCATAAACATTGACTTTATTTAATGATCTTAAATGGATTACATATGATTATATGGTTTGGCTCCATGTCCCCACCCAAATCTCATGTTGAGTTATGATGTCCAGTGTTGGAGGAGGGGCCTGGTGGGAGATGATTGACTCATAGGGGCGAACTTCCCCCTTGCTGTTATTGTGATAGTGAGTGACTGGTTGTTTAAAAGTGTGTAGCACTTCCCCCTTCACTCTTTCTCTCCAGCCAGCAATGTGAAGATGTGCCTGCCTCCCCTTTGCTTTCTGCCATGACTGTAAGTTTCCTGAGGCCTCTCCAGAAGCAGGAGCCTGTGCAGCTCACAGAACTGTGAGCTGATTAAACCTCTTCTATTTATAAATTATTCAGTCTCAGGTATATCTTTATAGCCATGTGAAAACTGACTATTGTATATGATATGGTACATGATGTCATTTTCCTTCAGCACACAATCAGATAAACATTTGTCACTCCACTGCAACTAGTTCCTAGTTTTTCAAGCCATGTGCTTGCCAATAAATCTCTTTGGGAGACTTTATAAGGTTTGTTCAGTACCACTAGGGTGAATAATACCTTAATCATACCTATTGGAGGTGTTTAACACAATGTTTGGCATCCTCAGAATGTGAAATGTTTTACTACTATCAAAACTTTAATTAATTGAATAACCCTGAAAATGTGTGCAATTTTCAGGTATCTGCAATGTTTGTCTATACATTATAAATTTTTATATATCAAGGTATAATTTATTGCTTTCCAAACTAGTATGAATGTACCAAATACTTTTCCTACAATCCTGGAATTTTACACTGCATTAAATGAACCAGGAATGTTCATGTAATGAATACAGAAATAAAATAAGAAACTCCAAACTATCCTCCATAAATTTTAAATATGTTTACAATGTACAAACTTTGATGGGCTTAATCATAGTTCTAGAAAATGTTGAAATTTTTTAAGAGAAACTGAAGTCTCACTTTCTGAAAAATATCACCATAAGGAAATTTAGATGTGTATTATTAATTTGGCAAAATGTTTGAGCATTTTAAATAAGGCAAATATTTCTATTCTAGGGTCTGCAATCACTCTTATAGCTACCACTAAAACACCTTGAATTATTTTAGTCAAGTAACCAATTTTGATGGAGAGAATGGAAGAGAACAACTGGGATGAGAATTAAAAATATGTGACTTTTGGCCGGGCATGGTGGCTCAAGCCTGTAATCCCAGCACTTTGGGAGGCCGAGACGGGCAGATCACGAGGTCAGGAGATCAAGACCATCCTGGCTAACACGGTGAAACCCCGTCTCTACTAAAAAAACACAAAAAACTAGCCGGGCGAGGTGGCGGGCGCCTGTAGTCCCAGCTACTCGGGAGGCTGAGGCAGGAGAATGGCATAAACCCGGGAGGCAGAGCTTGCAGTGAGCTGAGATCTGGCCACTGCACTCCAGCCTGGGCGACAGAGCGAGACTCTGTCTCAAAAACAAAAAAACAAAAAAACAAACAAAAAAAAGATGTTCATTTCTTCCTTCACACACATCGCTTCTAAATAGTTATATATATAGAAAAGGAAGTTTGGTTATGGAGAAATGTGTTTATATCATGCTTATTTTGAGTC
>NW_016805390.1:2422903-2447292 GCF_001698545.2 Rhinopithecus bieti
AAAAGTGACTTTTAAAATTTTTTTGAGATGGAGTCTCACTCTGTCACCCCGGCTGGAGTGCAGTGGTGCAATCTCAGCTCACTACAACCTCTACCTCCTAGGTTCAAGTGAGTCTGCTGCCTCAGCCTCCCTACTAGCTAGGATTTCAGGTACTCGCCACCACACCTGGCTAAATTTTGTCTTTTTAATGGATACAGGGTTTCACAATGATGGTCAGCCGGTTCTTGAACTCCTGACCTCAATGATCCACGTGACTTGGCCTCCCAAAGTGCTGGGATTACAGATGTCAGCCACTGTGCCTGGCCACAAATATGTGATATTTTCAATGGAAGACAGAATAATTTAAAATCTTCATGTCAAAAGTGCAAATATTTACAGGCAGAAATTTAAAGTCACTTGAGAAAATTTTTAAACATTTTAGGTTGCAAAAATGTAACACTAAATTTTATGTATTAACCTGATGATCATGAAATTTATGAATTTGAAAATGTAGAAAACTATATGATATGAGTTAAAATTGAGCTACAAGACTTCTATGGTTTCAGTTCCGACACATAGAGCTTGCAAATTGTCACTTCTGCCTTTGAAACAAAGCAAATCTGGACAAACTGAAAATCAATAGCTTTTCTTAGGCCATGCAGAGCATTGAGGTAGGGTAAACTGCCATCCCATAATCAAGAGAGACAGGTGTACCTAGACAGATAAAGCTTACATCTGCTTGCCCGAAACAGAAGTCATTTGTTATCTGTTATATTTTATACTAGAAAAAGAGGTATATTGAAGTCCTAACTCCAAGTATCTGTGAAAATGGTATTCTTTGGGAAGAGGATCTTTCCAAATATAATCAATTTAAGATGAAGTCATTAAGGTGAACCCTTAATCTGATATGACTGGATTATAAGAGAGAAGTAAATGACGTGAAAACACAGAGGAAAGGCGATCATGTAAAGACAGTCAGAGATTGCAGTCATGCTGCCCTAACCCAATGGAATTCCTTGAACTATCAAGACCTAGAAGAAGCAATGACAGATCCTTTTCGAGAGGCTTCAGAGAGGGAGGATGAGCTGCCAACACCTTTATTTCAGCCTTCTACTCTCCAGAACCACGAGAGAACAAACTTCCATTGTCACATAATTTATGGCAGTGTTAAGGCAGCCTTAGAAACACATAAATGGCAATTCTGGCAAATAGCTAGTTGCTGAGGGTAGACTAACATGCAAGTGAGGAACTTTGTGGAGTCAGTCTTAGGGGATCCCCTCACTGCTTGGGGCTTTAGCTCGAGAAGAATCTGGGTCGAATTTAGAAAAAAATTCAACTTTTTCTAAAACTACAATTAAGTCCATAAAAGTCTGTACATTATAAACTTATTTACAATTATGGAGGACAGCTTTGAGTTTCTCATTTTATTTCCATATTCATTATATGAGCATTCCTGATTCATTTAATTCAGTGTAAAATTCCAGGATTTCAGGAAAAGTATTTGGTACAGACTATATCTTGTGAGGAAAATACTAGAAATGTCTTACTGTAGCTCTGGTAGGGAGAAAGAAACAGTAGTCATTGTGAAATACATGCAGAACCTTGTTCATAACAAAGATCTACCCTTTAGGAGAAAAATTTTGCCAAATTCTTATTCCAGCTGAAGGAAGGTGATTCCTCTCACTCCATCTTCATGTAAACATCCTGTCTCATCTAAAGCCGAGAGGCCAGGCTCACACCTGTAATCCCAGCACTTTGGAAGGCCAAGGTGGGTGGATCATGAGGTCAGGAGATCGAGACCAACCTGGCTAACACAGTGAAACCCCGTCTCTACTAAAAATACAAAAAATTAGCTGGGGGTGGTGGCACATGCCTGTAGTCCCAGCTACTCTGGAGGCTGAGGCAGAAGAATCACTTGAACCCGGGAGGCAGAGGTTGTAGTTCGCCAAGATCATGCCACTGCACTCCAGCCTGAGCGACAGAGCAGGATGCCATAAAAACCACAACAACAAAAAAAGCAGAGAAATGTATAATCAACAGGGTTTGGTGCTTTCTGGAAATAAACTGTAAATGCTGCAGCAAGGAAAGGAAGTACAGAGAAAACTGAGGTAAGAGCTACTCCACTGGAAAAACATTTGTGAAGAGCATAGTCCCAAGACACAGGGCCACTCAAAGACCAATTATTAAGAAAATAATAGCATGCCCTCCCCTCACACATACACCCCACTGAGACATCAGAAGGTTTCAGTATATTATTAGATAACAGTTGAAAGGGATGGAAGGCACTGACGCTCTCTGAGGAGTACTTGCAGAAGCCCAAAGTTTGGAAGAAAAGAAAAACAAAAACAGTAGAGGGACTGGAAGCCTCTGTGGCAACTTTGGCTACAACAAATATTAAACAGAGCTCACCTCTTTGAGTGAAAACATTCATCACATTAAAGTCCTCTTTACCTCCTCTTACCTGGTACAACATGAGGCTTTCAAGAAAATATTCCATGACAAAAGGCTGTCATGACAAAGGCAGGACAGTATGGAGAGAAATAACAATCATCAAACTTATAAAATGGATGAAAAGTAGACACAACTACATATTGTCTACATTTCTGTTTTTGATTCATCTATTTTGATGTTCTGTTGCCAAATACATAAATATTTACAATGGTTATATTGCCTTGAATAATCAAATTCTGTATCATTTATAGTTCCCTTATTTATCCCTAATAAAACTCATTCTAAAGCATGTTTGTCTGAAGTTAATATAGCTATTCTAGATTCCATTTGACTAATGTTAGCATGTTCAACTATCTGCATGATTTTCCTTTTAATCTACCCGTCTTTACATTTAAGTTGGTTCAAAATCCGAAATGAAAAGAAAAATAGAAAACTTCACCATTATAATCGGAAATTTCAACACCTCTCTGTCAGTAATTGATAGATCATACAGGCAAAAAAAAAAAAAAATCAATAAGGGTATAAATGATATGAATAGCACTATCAATCAACTTGATACAATCGACATTTGTAGAATACTCCATCCAACAAAAGCCCAGTACATATTTTTTTCAAACATTCATAAAACATGGCCTAATGTAGAAACCTTGTCAACCATAAACACAGCTTAACACATTTAAAATAACTGAAGTAATACATATTATGTTCTTAGACCACAATTGAATTAAACTACTAACAAATAAAAGATATCTCAGAAACCTCTAAATATTTGGAAGTTAAAACACATACTTAAAAAAAAAACCAAAACTTCTAGGGTCAACTCCCATATGAAGAAGCTAAAAAGTCATTACTCTCATCCTTATAAGAAAAAGATGGAAAAAATGAAAATCAATGTATTTTCTTGGAGCTATAGAAAGCCGTGCATGCAGAGCAAACTGTCACCTTAAAATCAAGCAAAACAGGCAAATCCAGAGTCACAGCTGAAATCTGCTTATTTGTACCAGTTGCAACCAGAGCCATGAACTGGTAAGAACACATAAATAGTAATTTTGATGAATAACTGGAGGCTTGAGTGTAGACCAGCTTGAGAATTAGGTACTCTTGTGGGCCCACTATTTCATAGGTTTTACATCCAGGAAATCTGTTTTCAAAGTGGAGATCCAAAAAAATTATTTCTGTGATCTGGCAGAGATGGGAAAGATAATTCTTTTGAAATATACTCAAAGACTTCTCCACAGCAAATCCTTCTCTGCTGGAGGGAAGGCTTTACTAGAGCCTGTCTCAGAGCCATCGGGGAGATACATTTCTCCCATTTCCAATGCCATCTAGACTTCCTATTTCACCCAAGATGGGGAGATTCTCTACAAGAAAAAAATATAGGTGAAGGGCACAGGCCAGATAGGCAGACACACTAAAACACTGAGATTTAATTAAAATATTATAAAATGCACATTCTCCCTCATATCTTATTGGACAACCAACAGGGATCCAGTTTAATAATAGTAGACTAGAGCTGAAAAAGCTGCAAGATACAGAGTGTCTCTGAAGGGGAATACACAGGGAAGTGCAAAGTCAAGAGGAGAGAGCAAAAGGACACTAGAAGAAATTGGAGTCCCTGGAACCTACAGCTACAGCAAATATTAAACAAAGCCCACTCATACCCATATTGATATAAATCTTACATGTTTTGAACAAGATTCAAGAACCCTTTCTTGGGGTCTGGATTCAGACCTCTTTCCTGTATTGATATAAATCTTACATATCAGAGCGCCCTTTAGCTCAGTTCCTCATAAATTGTATCTGACTTTTGACAAAAAAAGTATGAGGCACACCAAACACAAAAAAAATTAATAATAATAATAATCATTGTCACCTAACTCAGATATAACATAGATGTTGAAATTATCAGAGAAAATTAAAAACAACTATGACTAATATATGAAGTAGAAAACATAATACAAAAACAGTTGAGTAATGTAATAAAAGATGGAAATTATAAGAAGACTCTAAATGAAATGATAGAAATAAAAAAATAAAATAAAGAATGACTTCAATGGGGTTATCAGTGGAATCAGCACGGCCCAAGAAGTAGTAAGCAAGCTTGGAGACTTGTTGGAAAAATCAAGTTGAAATGCAAAGAGAAAAATGGAAAACAATTAAGATCTAAGTAATAGAGATAATTTTGAAATATATAATATTTACATTATTGGAATAGGAGAAGGAGAACAAAGATAATGAAGCAGAAGAAATATCTGGATATTTGGATAATTGGAAAAAAGTTTCAAACTTAATAATAGTCAGCAAATACCCAAAAAAACTATACCTAAGCATATCATATTCAAATTGCAGAAAACTAAAACAAAGAAAATTTTAAAGAGGCCAGAAAATATATATTGATAGGAACAAGAAAAACACTTCACAAAAAACTTCACCAGAAATCATGCAACATTCTACAAAACTCCTAATCATGCTTCTTAAAATATGGACTGCCTCCTCAAGGCCACCACAGATCTGGGATGTGAGTGATGGTAGGGGAAGAATTTAAAATGCCACAGTACTCTCTCATTGTAAGGCAGCATCTTGTTTTTCAACAGGCCTTCTCTTAGTTGTTGTGTTTGACTAGATTTCAGGGTTCTACAAAAGTTTATTTTGACAGGTTTGCCAGCTCATTTGCTGCTTTTGTAGAGGCAGAACCCTGGAGTTTCCTATTTCTCCATTTTGGTTGGTATTCCTGTTACAAGAAAGGGATCTGGATCCAGACTCCAAGAGAGAGTTCTTGAATCTCATGCAAGAAAGAATTTAGGGCGAGTCCACAGTGCAAAATGAAAGCAAGTGCATTAAGAAAATAAAGGAATAAAAGAATGGCTACTCCATAAACAGGGCAGCCCTGTAGGCTGCTGGTTGCCCATTTTTATGGTTATTTCGTGATGATATGCTAAACAAGGGGTATATTATTCATGTCTCCCCATTTTAGACAACATAGAGTAACTTCCTGACATTTCCACAGCATTTGTAAATTGTCATGGCACTGGTGGGAGTGCAGTAGTGAAGATGACCAGAGGTCACTCTCCTTGCCATTTTGGTTTTGGTAGGTTTTGGCTGGCTCATTTACTGCAACCTGTTTTTACCTTTATTTTGTGCTGATCGCCCTTCTCATCCTGTAACTTAGAATGCCTTAACTGTCTGCGAATGCAGCCCAGTAGGTTTCAGCCTCATTTTACCCAGTTCCTATTTAAGGTAGAGTTGCTCTGGTTTATACGCCTCTGACATTTCCCCCTTCCCTTTTATAAGAGAACCCTTAATCCTAAGGGTTGCAGAGGGACAAGGATCTATCTTCTGTAACTTCTTCAGGCTGAGTAGGGGCAATGATATTCCTGTCTAATTATGAGGGTCTCTTGCATTCAGGGCAGAGAGGAGCTCAATCAAAAAGCATCAATATGGTAAGGTCCATTTGCAACTCTTGAGTTTTGATATCTCGAAGTTCATAAGTGTTTAATTTAAGAATACCTTCAGTAAGCTTGTCCTATATTCCTACACAAGGAGTATAACAGCAATATATTCCACAAGAGTAAAGCAAAACAGGTAAAGTTCTTCCAAGTAAAGTAAATTAGAAGACTTTTCATGAACTGGGCAACTGTTGGAATTAAGCTGATATGGTGTTGTTAGCTGATTGTAATGTATCCAGAATGAGAACACTGATCCAGATTTTTACATTATTCATTTCTCATGTTTCTTCTAAGCAACAGTCGGAGATCACTGGTTGGTTCACAGTAATAAACAGGGTTAGCCTAAATTGCAGAAACAAACTTAGAAACAACTGATGAGACTAGAATCTAATAACAAGTATACCATAGTTTTTGAAACATAATATTTCTCTCCCCAGTTTCCCATTTTTACTAAAGACAAATCATGGTAAGACTGATTTGTTTTATTATACTTGGCCTAATTATTTGTATAAAGTGCAGCAAGAATAATTATTTTTCACATAAGCTGTTTCTAAATTGGTTTTGATGGAATTCTGTTCCATAGAAGGAATTTCAGATAAGACTTTTTTAAAGCCGAGCCCAGCCAGGGTTTGTACCCTCAAATACCTATGAGTTGGGTAAATTTCTTTCCTCTTGAGGTGCCAAGATAACTAGGGGCTCCTGGACCTGTGAGAAAGTGACATTCTTTACTTACCATAAGTCAGAAGCCCTGTACAGTGACTGTGTAGGCAAGGTATGAGGCCAGCTCCCCAAAGGACTTTTATTAGCTCTACAAGTTTGATTTCTTAAAGGAAAGCACACCATTTCAAAGTCTTGGTAAAATAACCAATGTACTCTATTGTGTCCTGTTACAAAAGAAAACAGATTCTAATTGCCCTTATGCAAATAACTATATTGCCATAAATTAAGAATACTCACAACTAGTTTCCAAATTCTGGAGAAATCAGGTAGAGAGGAACAAATATGCCCCAAATTTTGTTTATAGGAGTATACTCAGCTTTTAAAAGCTGTAAATAGCTCAAAAGAAAAGTTTCCTTGATTCTGAAAAGCAAAACAAAGGATCAGCTATGTTTTAAGCAAATTTTAAAAGATTACTTCAGTTTTTTACTGGTTCAATGAATTTAGTTAACTCCTGTTTTGCTTGATATTCATGAATATTTCAGTTCTCCATTAAAGTCCTGAAACTTTTTCCTCTACTCTGATCCTAAAATCTTCAAAGTTATCAGAAAACCTGCACTTAAGAACACCTGCTAGAGTTCATAATTGATTATAAACCACCTTCTAAAGAGGATTAAAACAAGGTAACAATTGTCTGTGGCTGAAAAAACATTTTAGGGCAGCCACAGTCAAATAAATAATTGACAAGGAAATTTGTTACCTCCAGGACAATGATTTTATGTAACAATTATAATTATTACTGATAATGTACACCAAGTCATATCAGAATTATAGGAGTTTCCCATAATTTTGGGAAATATGCCAATAACACATTTATACAAATACAGCCCAAAGAAAACTAAACACCATTTTGTATTTGACAATGAATGATTTTTGTACCAAATAAGCCAAATGTCACTCTTGCTTTGGTGCATTATTGATGTCAAAACCAATTCTTAATAAAACCATGTAAATAAATCTATCCAATCTCAATCCGTTTGACCATAAGGTAAGATTCTCATAAACCTTTTATAACCCTTTACGAGTTTTTGTTAGCAGATCATAAGCAGGGTTTTGCTCTAAAAAAACCTACTGTGCTTTTATTCCAGTGTTTAATTTATAGAAAAACTGAATAATACCCCTTTAATGTAACCAATGTCCACACAAAGAATCTCTTTTACAATTAATTTTTTACAAATCTTCCACAACTGTTCAAACCTTTAGCTTTATTTTCTTTAACTTAAAACAATTATTTAAACCTTTAGGCAAAAAAGTCCACATTCCCATGCTTTCTTATAATATCTTACCAAAAGTACATTTTACTTTCCTTACACACCTTACATGTAAAACTGTTTCTTCAATAGTCTCAATTATGTGTTACATGGTTAACTTTTAGCAACTTTTACTTTTGGCAAAAACCCTGGTTAGTAAGCAATTTTAATTATGTATTACGTGTGGAGCCTAGCCTAGAACATACCAGGCAGAAGTGCAGATAAGGGCTGACTTTCCAGCATAGCTGGGAACATGGTTAACTCCACATGTCCCCAGGCCTTACCTTACTTAAGCAGGTAAGTTGTACAGTAACAGTCATAACGGCATTTTACGAAGCATTTAGGAGGGCTAGCAACCTTTGAATTGCACAACATTCTTGCATAAATTCCTGTTCACAAATCCTTTCACAACTTGCACAGACCATGTGAGACTTTCATGGACTTTCTGACTTGCCCTAAATATCCCTTCTTTTAAACAACCACTAATTTTACTTTAGGGCCGACATTTACCATACAAGATCCTTTCTTATATAAAATCTCTTTCTTTATAATCTTCCTTGTATAGCCAGGGAGCATGGCTAATTCCACATGTCCCCAAGCCTTATCTAGAAACTAATAATTTATGGTAGGTAAATTGAACAGTTTTTAATAGTTAAAGATGCAGTTTATGACCTTAAAGCATTTAGAAAACAGTATCTGATCTGCATCATTTAGACTAAATGTTTTATCAATAATTTTAAAACTATTTTATTTCCCGAAGATTACTAAAGTTGCATGAACTAAAAGACATTACAGTTTTATTTTGCTTTCAAAATATTTGATGTAAGCACTTATTTTTGTTTAAGCCAATTAATTGGAGCTCTTTTATACAAACATTATATACAACACATACATAGCTACACAGAAAGACAGAAGATTACTACAGTAGTGATAAGATTTTCATTTGCCAGTTTTAAGTTTGTTAATTGGATTACTGGCTTTAGGGTGGAGCCCTTGGAAGAATAGAACCAGGAAAGGGGTCTCTGTGCCTCCTGGTTTTCCCAAGGAGTCCAGGCTGTTACAGCTTGAATATCTGCTTTTAATTAAGCTGAATTTAACCATAGCATTCTTTAATAAAGTGCTTTTAGAATTTCTTATGCCCAACAGCCAATATTTCTGGCTTTTGAACTCTACCAAAGGTAACCTCCCAGATGCTTAGAGAAAGGAAAATTTAAGTCAGTCCACGGAGGAAGAAAGAACAGACAAGGTCACAGAGGTACTAAGCCAGAAATGACTTACTTCTTAAGTGGGGAAACAAACCTGAACTGCCACTGTGAAAGTACAGAACCATAGCTACTGAGCTACAGCATGGGGGAGTCTCTATTTCCTTCCCCAGAAGGGGTCTAGAATAGTTAATTTTGAGCTTGCAAAGGCTTTTAACTAGTTAATATGATTTTTACAGCTCACTATGACATGTACCCTAAAATTCCTGTTTCCTAGAAGGCAGAGACCAAGAAAGTGTACTGTTACGTGGTTGAAAGATCAAGTTCCTAGGGACATAAAACAAGGTGGAGACTTCATGCAAATTTCTCGTTTGTTTCACGGACCTGTGGCCAAGTTTGTTGCTGGCCAGCTTGCTGGGTCATCTTAAAAAGTGGGCTTACAGGTGTTCTAAGCCCACGTTTTATTCTGAAGTACCCCTTGACACAGAAAAATGAATTTGTAGCACAAAATACACAAGCTTAAGACTAGCCATAGATTTCTTTTTCGCATTAATCAAAACTTTACAGGGGAGATAAACACTGATTTTTTAAATCATTCATTCAACTATATGCACAGAGAGAGACAAGCCATAAATCTGACTGGTAAGAAATTCTTACCCTTTTGCCAGCATGCCAGGCTTCAGGGTTCCCTTTCCCTGAGCAGCCCTAGTGATCTGGCTTGCGGCACCATTGTTCTGGGGGCCAAGTGGTATCATAAAGGAAAATTTCTTTTTTCATACTGGCCAGAGAAAAATACATGTGATAAAACATAGACATTGGCCAGCCTGCTTAGAATCCAATAGCAAGCTGGCAAGGCTTAAATTTGCCCCCAGATGGGCCCCATCATCTTTAATCCAACCTCCAACTTGGAGTTTCAACACATGATCTCTAGGCAAGATGGTTGACCCGAGTAGCAGAAAAGATAGGAAAGGGAAATGAGAGAAAGAAAGTATTGCCTGTGACAGGGTGGGGAAGGTGTAGAGCTTAGGGAGGCCAGAGAAAAGACCCACTCTTTGCAGCCGACAATGAAAAGTTCAAGCAGCCACTTGTTGGTAGCAAAAGGATCTTTTCCAGCCATCCGATCAGCTCTCAAGTTTCCCCTTTTAGTGAGGAAAAAGCTCCCCATGTCCCACGATCCTGAACATGCCTAACGCTGTCGCCCACAGCCATCAGTAAAGAGTACAAGGCAGATTAATCCAAAGAGAATAGCAGTTAACATCCCATAGAGCCAAACCTGTTCTTAGCTGAGAGGGACTTTAATGAGAGGGGGCTCTAACACCCTAAATCTTAAAAGGAACTCTAACTCCTCTAGAATCCCTCTAGAAGGGACTCTAACTCCTCCATCTTAGTTGGGCCTCTAACTCAAACCTATTCTTTACCCTGGTACCCCACCACTTACCCAAAAGTCGTCCAGTCAGTTCTGCAGTCTATTTCCTTTGGGTCGGGAGGGGTCTCCTCAGTATGGTCCCTTTTGTGGTTCACAAGAAAATTGTTAGCAGACCTCATCAGTTACTCAAAATTAGCCTTTGGGTCAGGGGCTTCTGCAGTATAGTCACTTCTGTGGTCGCCAGAAATACGTTACAGGAGCCCAACGCTTACCCAAATAGCTATCGGGTCAGGGTTTCTGCACTAGAGTCCCTTCATGGTTGCCAGAAATATGTTACGGGAAAGGGGTCCAGATCCAGATCCCAAGAGAGGGTTCTTGGATCTCATGCAAGAAAGAATTTAGGGTGAGTCCGCAGTGCAAAGTGAAAGCAAGTTTATTAAGAAAGCAAAGGAGTAAAAGAATGACTACTCCATAGGCAATAGAGAGAGCAGCCCCGAGGGCTGCTGTTTTCCCATTTTTATGGTTATTTCTTGATGATATGCTAAACAAAGGATAGATCATTCATGTCTCCCCTGTTTAGAACATATAGTGTAACTTCCTGCCATTGCCATGGCACTGGTAAACTGTCATGGCATTGGTGCCAATGTAGCAGTAAGGATGACTAGAGGTCAGTAAGGATGACTAGAGGTCACTTTTGTCACCATTTTTATTTTGGTGGATTTTGGCCAGCTCCTTTACTGCAACCTGTTTTGTCTGCAAGGTCTTTATGACCTGTATTCTGTGCTGACCTATCTCATCCTGTGCCTTAGAATGCCTTAACCGTCTGGGAATGCAGCCAAGAGGTTTCAGCCTAATTTTACCCAGCTCCTATTTAAGATGGAGTTGCTCTGACATTCCTATCTCAGAAAATTTTGCCTAACCCAAGAAGCTTTCAATACGTTTGCAGAATGCATGAACAAATTAACACTTTCTCAAGGTACATGTGTAAAGTCAATTACCACAATTACCAAAGTATATGTAGTATACAGGGAATAATAAAAACCTCAAAATGTGAAAGAAAAAAAGAGTCCCAGAAGTAAAAGTACTTTTTTTTTGTTGTAGTTTCTATCCATATTTTATATTTAAAAACATCCTATTCCAGTTCAACACTAACAAAACTTCTGTCTTCCCTTATGTATTCATAAGAAAAGCCACAAAATAATTTGAACTACTGCACACACAAGTGTGCGTGCACGCACACACACATACACACGCCAATCTCCAATAAGAAAGAAGAATGCTAGCATATACAAAACTTTGTTTAACAGTTAAGTGTGATCAACAAGATTTCCTTTTCCCTTGGATCTTTATCATTAATACAATTAATTCTTATTATTGGGGGATTCCATATTTGTGAAGTCACCTAATCAATAAAGTGTATTTGTAACCTCCAGAGCTATTTGAAGACATGCTCAGAGTGGGGGTAAGTTTGAGTCATTCTATGCACACCTTCCCAGATGAGGTTGACAAGGTGACACTTGCCTTTTTGTTTGAGCTCTCCCGTTGTAATCATGTGTCCTTTCTGTAGTCTATTCAGTGTCATGTTTTCACATTTGTGTGCTTTTTGTTGGTGATTCTGCTGTTTACAATGGCACCAAAGGATAGTGCTGAAGTGCTGTCTGGTGTCCCTAGCACAAGAAGGATGTGATGTGCTTTAAAGAAAAAACACGTGTATTCGATAAGCTTTATTCAGGCATGAGTTATAGTGCTCTGGTCTGTACATTCAATGGTAATGCATCAGCAGTGTTGTACAAGCAGAGACAGGAAGAGGAAATTGCCAATATGTATGTGAGATTGCCTAAAATGTGCTAAAATAACATCTACAGTATGTGGAGAATTATGGAAAATATTAAAAAGTGGCTAAATGTGTAGATGCATGAGATAATGAGATAGTGACAGATTTTTTTTTTTTTAAAGCATATTTGGACAGCATTATTGTGAGGTTGAAAGCCAAAATAATTCATGGTCACATTACCCAGATTCAGGAAAATAGTAAACCTGTCTCTACTAGGGAAGGATGGCTTACATGTTTCAAAAGGCAATAGGATATGAAAAATGTTAAACTTACAGGTGAGGCAGGTTCTGCAGATCAGGAAGCTGCAGAGAATTTTTAATACCTGTTTGGTGTTATATAGGAAGAGGGTTTTGTGGGAAAGCAGCCCAGCTTGTTTTACAAGGATGTTGGCAACCAAACCTATATAATGCAAATGGTGTTTCAGCTGACAAAAATGTTGTTGTTACAGTATGTAGCTAGTCAGATATGAGCAGGGGAGGAGAGGGACCCCCTGCTTTTAAAATAATAATTGGTCCCAGCCAGCACCAGGGAAAGGCAGTCTCCCAATAAACTAAACCACCTGACACTGGTGATCGCCAGCTTCCCAAGAAGATCTCAGGTGCTGGGCAAGTAGGCTCAAGTACGTGCACTAAGAGAAAAAATGGCAGAGTTTAACTGGTATATGACCTCCTAGGGACATTTGACAGGTAAGGGAAGAACACCTCAAGTGAGCATGCATACAACTCCAGAAACAGACTGCACATGCCCCCTTCCAAGTGCTAGCAGGCCACTGCACATGCAGACAGCCCACCGAAAGGGAAGAGTCAGGGGAGAAGGAATGCAAAACCTCAGAAACATGCCAGCATGTAAAATCCAAGACAAAAGTCACACTGTGCACTTGATCTCTCAAGTCACCTGCTTGGCCCTCTTCTAAGTATACTTTACTTCCTTTCATTCCTGCTCTAAAGTTTTTTAATGAACTTTCACTCCTGCTGTAAAACTTGCCTTGGTCTCTTCTTCTGCACTATGCCCCTCAGTTGAATTCTTTCTTCCGTGGAGGGAAGAATTGAGGTTGTTGAAGACCCGTACAGATTCACCAACACTAACAATGTAACCAGAGGCCTGCAAGAACCTCACCCTGTATTACTCCTTGGAGCAATAGTTGAGTATTCCCTAATTCAGTGTTCTGGGTGACTTTACAGGCCATGAATCCTGCAAATAACAAGATGCAGCTGTACATATAGTGGTTGTATTTAATCCTATGTAGTATTGACAATAAAATAACCTCTGTCCTTTAATCAGAGACTTGATGTTTTCCATGATTAAATCTGTGGAATATCCTAATTGAAGCAAGTTTTACCTCTAAAGAATTGTATTTTGCGGGGTTCGGTGGCTCACGCCTGTAATCCCAATACTTTAGGAGGCTGAGGCAGGCGGATCACAAGGTCAGGATTTTGAGATCAGCCTGGCCAACATAGTGAAACCCTGTCTCTCCTAAAAATACAAAAAATTAGCCAGGAGTGGTGGCGGGCACTTGTAATCCCAGCTACTTGGGAGGCTGAGGTAGGAGAATTGTTTGAACTCAGGAGTTGGAGGTTGCAGTGAGCCGAGATTATGCCATTGCACTCCAGCCCAGGTGACAGCACGAGACTCCATCTCAACAAAATAAATAAATAAAATAGAATTGTATTTATTTTCAGATTTTTGGTTGAAAAAAATAATTAAATAACTGTATAATCCTTCAGGGCTAAACCACCTGTAACAAAATATTTCTAGTATTCAACTTGATAATAACAGAGCATTTGTCTGCTTCTACATTTAATGCAATATCACAAACATTCGTGAGTACTTAATTATTACCAATTATCTTGAGTTGGTACTGTAATGAGGTCTACCACTAAAATTGGGGACAAAACAAGGGCAATGTAAGGCTTTGTGCATTGTTAAATAGAAAAGCAAAGTCCACCACAGCTTAACTATTCAGAGGTGACACATGATTTCTCAGATTTCTATAGAAATAGACAATCAACCATGATTTCTACATGCATGTCTTTCCTGTTCTGATTTTTTAAATAAATGGTTTTGTGTTTTCTAACAAGAGATCTTGATTTTCTCACTTAATCATTTATTTTGCATTATGTATTCCAGACTTTCTTATTCTTATGATTTATGAACCGCACTCTAAATTAAAGCTATTTATCTGAAACATGCCCTGACTTCCGGAAAAATTAATCATGTCTCCAGAAAGAAATCTCATTGATACAAAGATCCCCTTTTTCTCTTGACAACTCCAGAGAGTATTGAATCAATTTTCCAGACTGTGCAAAGAATAAAGAGCAATATGCAAGTAGAAAAACAATTTTAAAAGCTAGTTTTTCTGCAAATTGAGAAAAGTTTTAAGAAACTCCTCATCATCAGAGGGAAACAGGTGTGTCTGAGAATATTTCCCTCCATGATAGAATTTGCCTAAATAAAATCCAAACTCATGAAAGCAGGGACTTCTTACTCTTCAAGAAGTGGTAAAGTTAGAAACTAAGAATATATGTATGTCAGTCTCAAAGTAAAGTATCAACGATTTAGAGGATTATTTTCTCAACCAAATAAGGGGGAAAACAGAATTGATACCATAATTTTTAGCACACTAGTAAAGTGTTTCTAACTCCTAGAATATGTCAGAATAGACAGGGAACTCACCTAAGAACATACATGTTTGTCAGCAAGTGAGGGGTGGGGAGGAAGAGTGATAAAATTTTTTTAAAATATATTTTACCATTACTTTCAAAATAAGATTGTTATATTCCTTATGTAACCGTGGCTTGTCTGCACCACGACCACCTTCAAAAACTGAGTACAACAGTATATTTATAGTCATTACTTTTGCTAAATGAGCATAGATATATTATGCCATTCATGATAACTGATGGGTCCATTCACAGGGATAAGTAGTTACTGTTGATAAATGGGAATATCAAACAAGAGTAGTGCATTAGTGACTGTATTTTTTAGGATTCACTCAGAGACACTGACTACTAGGTCTGACCCAGTAGACTATAAGGAGAGATTAAACCTTACGTGATTGTGGGAGCTGGTTAAGCAGTCTGTGTCACTCCGCTGCACCTGAGTCTGGCACAAGGGCTGAGGTAGCAGGGCTGGCAGTTGGGAATAGACATAATGTGAGAAAAAGTAAGAATACAATCAAGCAAAATAGCACCCACAGGAATAAATGAACCTGTGAAAATATAACTGAAACCCACACCTTTCTCTGGAATAGAAATCAGTCACTAGTCATCTGCAGGTCTTCAACTTGAATGATGCAGGAAACTGAGAGAAAAGCTGGTACTGTCCATCATGGAACTGCACAGGAACCTAGCTCAGGACTGTGCAAAGCAGAAGTAGGAGATCTGTAGTTACTTCAGGGGTTGCAGGTTCGGCAGCCAACAATGGGAGCTGGCACATCCTCAACCCTTTGTGTGAGCTGCAGCATCATCTAACCCTACACTGACCTTGTGTAAGAGAACATGATATTGCTTCCATTTTATGTTGCAAATTTGGGGAAAGTTTCTCATATTTCACCTAGATTTATGTAAGGAAAAGAATTCCAGTAAATGACCTTCCATATGGAAGCTGGCTGTTAGATTCAAGGGCTAAAGTAGGAAGCACAAACTTCTTCACCTTCATTATTCAGGTGCTCAGGGGTTGATCCATGTCATGATACACAACAGGCAGAGCAACAGCTGTTTTCCTTATTCCCAAGTGGTCAGAATTAGAGTTAGTGAAAGTTACTTTCAGATTCTGGAAACATTTTAAAATTCATCTATTTGTTTCTCTGTATTTTACAGGTTTTGGAGTAAGTCGAGAGAATCTCAGTGAAAATCTTAGTAGTTTGATTGAACTACTAATCAAATTCCACATAAGTACTACTAGCTCCTTCCATTTTAATACCTCATAAATGTGCCCATTTATTTCTTACACTGACAGGCTACAGGAAATCTCTAAACGATGGTTTACAAGCCGCATTATGTAAAGGAGCTAGAATAAAGCAATAAAACACATTTAGATGCTACAATTTCTGCTAAGGTCAGAGTGCCCTTTTAAAATAACACATGTATTTAGTATCAAATTAGTATACATTTATTGTAGAAAATCTCTAAAAGACACAGAACTAAAGAAGTCACTCAAAATTCCACTTTCCAACAAAAGTATACTTGAAATATCCCTTTCAAGTATTTTTATTTCCACATTTTACACAGCCATGCACATACACATACAAATACTGATAAAATATATTTTATTATAAAAGAACATGCAAACACAAGAAAATTTAGAAACATCAACAAAGTTAAAGCAAGTAATTTTTAATTTTATATATATTTATAGATATATGTGTCACAGATCAGCCTTCATACTTGTTTCATGTTAAATCTTATTCTATTCTTTCTTATGTCTTTTCTCCTTATCCAATGTAAACTTTACACTAATTCATTTGCTAATATTCTAAAACTTTTGTCTCATAATTACACTAACTCATTTACTAATATTCTAAAATTCTTTTCCCTCTGTTTGTTGTTGTTACCTCCAAATAAATATGTGCAAGTCTCTTGTATCTTTAAAGACTAAGTCCTCCTTTTCATTTCTACCCCAGTTACTAGCCCGTCTTTCTTCTGCCTATTCTAGCCAGATTTCTAGAAGCGTCATCCTTACACTATTCCCTCTCCCTCCATTCTTCCTCAACTTATTGTAGTCTATTTCTAACTCTTTAACAGATCACCAGAACTTCTCACCCAGAAGTTACCAAGGAGTCCACATTCATAAAGGGAGTGGAAATTTCTCTGTACAATCTTACATTAACTCTCAGTGGCCTCTACTATGCCTTCCTTCTTTATCAGTGGCTTTCGAGGAGTTAACCATGTCCTTCTTAAGACACACTTCTGCTCTCACCTTCGTGGAAGGACCCTGTCCTACTATTTCCTTTCTTTTTGATCACCCCTTCTCAGGCTGCTTTGCTGACTCATTAGCTTCACTTTGCATACTTAATGTTGAGGTTTCCCAAGGCTCAACCCTAAGCTCTTTTCTCTTTACACTTACTTTTTTTTTTTCCTTCCTGCTCAATCTCAGCCACACATTTATTTGGAAATTCCACCTCTACACCAGTGATTCCCATGTGTTTATAGTCCACCTGACCCCATCATGTCTTATATTCACCCATTTGAATTTTTTTTTACCAGGAATGGAATAAGGTGGTTGGTTGTGAGAGCCTTGTTTTACAACTCAAAAAGATTCCTTACCATGCAGTCATAAAACAGAGCTAAATCATGCCCTTTGCAGCAATATGGATATAGCTAGAGGCCATTCTCCTAAGGGAGTTATTAGGAATAAAACACCAAATACTTCACGCTCTCACTTATAAGTGGGAGCTAAATATCAAGTACTTATGAACACAAAGAAAACAACAATGGAGACCACTAGACAGGTATATCAGTCCATTCTCAGAGTGCCATAAAGAAATACCTGAAACTGGGTAATTCATAAAGACAAGAGGTTTAATTGGCTTACGGTTCCACAGGCTATACAGGAAGCATGGCTGGGACGGCCTCAGGAAACTTTCAGTCATGGTGGAATGGGAAGCAGGCACGTCTTACATGGCCATAGCAAGAGGAAGAGAGTGAAGTGGGAGGTGCTTTGTGTTAGGGAGGAATCTAGACCCAACATGGCGGCGTTACCCAGCATAGCAGGCCTTTTGTTAAAGACTCCCTTCACCCTTGTACACACCCGCAGACTTACATGCGTCAGAGTTCTGGCTGGGCAACCACACTCCCCATGACCTGCAGCTCACCTGCATTCCACAAGTTCGTAAACAGCAGTTTCGGTTGACAGTTCCCAAAGACCCTTTCCTCATGACCCTTACTCAACTCCTGCCCTAGTAGATTCAAGACCCCCCAGGCCCTGTTTGCACAACTAGTTTCCCTACCTCTCAGGCTGTAAAAAGCCCCTACCCTCCTCCCTCAGGGCGACTTCCTTGGCCCACGCCTTTGGACCGAGGAACCTCGCCTGCAAGCCCTAATAAAAGGCTATTCTCACTGCCATTTGCCTTTTGTCTTCGTTCCCGGTTCAGCTCCAGCCTCAGTTTACCTTTACATTTGGTGCCGAAACCCGGGAGGAGACCCCTCCCCAGACCCCTGCTAGGTCGGGCAGGCTCTCCTCTCCCCAAGCCAGGATCCCCTCCTCAAGCCTGGAGCCGTCTCACCAAATTTAGGACTCAATTTGATCACTGCTGGGTAAATTTTCCCCATCCTGAAGGCTCCCTCCGGGAGTCCCTGTCCGAAACGTGCGGCCACGTCAAGGGCTCTCTCCAGTCAACTGTGACCTCGGCACCGGGGACTAGGAGACGTCCAACCTCCCCGGAAGCCACTGTACCCCACACTCCGTGTGGCAGTGAGAGGACGCTCCCGTTGCCTCTGGACTGCCCGCCTTAAGACCATGGGAACTACCCAGTCCAAACCAAACTGAAAATTCCCTCTGAAGTGCCTCTTGGCTGATTTCCAGACTTTAGGTCTCAGCCAAGACCTAAAACAAAAGCAGCTCATTTTCTTCTGCACAGTGTCATGACCACAGTATAAATTAGATAATCAGTCTCAGTAGCCTGCAGAAGGCACTCTGGACTTGAACATTCTCACAGATCTGACCAACTTCTGTAAGAGACTAGGCAAATGGTCTGAGATACCCTATGTTCAGGCCTTCTAGGACTTGCGTTCTCGCCCAGACCTCTGTGCCTGATGTTCGTTGGCCCAGGTCCTGCTCGCGAAATCTACTCCCTCAGCCAAGGAGAAGGACAACTCTTCCTTCTTCTCTGAGCCTCCTGACACTGTTTCCCTGCCTCCTCTTCGGTCCCCCACTCAACCCCCTCCTTACCCTAACCCCTTGTCCCCATCCTCGTCGGCGCCACCCCTTCCCTCTACCCCTTCTGTGTCCCCACCAAACCTGACAGATCCTGCCTCTCCTACCTCCACCTCCTCACCTTCCTCGCCTGTCTCAGCCCATACTGGGTCCAGGACCAACCTCCTGTGTCCCTTATGAGAGGTGGCAGGCGCCAAAGGAGTAGTCCGGGTCCATGTGCCGTTTTCATTGGCAGACTTGTCTAAGATTGAAGAGCGTGTAGGCTCTTTCTCGGCCAACCCCACTCAGTATTTCAAAAAGTTCAGATACCTGTGCCAGGCGTATGACCTCACCTGGCATGATCCCCATGTCGTTATGACCTCAACCCTGTCCCCTGAGGAACGGGAGCATATCCTGGCGGCAGCCAGGCAGCACGCTAACCAGGTTCATTTAACTGACCACGCCATGCCAGTTGGCACTGAGGTGGTGCCCTCAGCAGAGCCCAACTAGGACTAGCAGGTTGGTCAGGCAGGCTGCCGCTGCCGAGATATGATGGTCCAGTGCCTTCTTGCTGGCATGCAGGCAGCCTCCAATAAATCAGTCAATTTTAATAAGTTAAAGGAGGTAGTCCAAGGCTCAGATGAAAATCCGGCTGTTTTTCTTAACCGACTGACAGAGTCACTTATTCAGTACACCCACCTTGACCCTGCCTCCCCTGCAGGAGGAGCCATCTTAGCTTCATATTTTATTTCTCAGTCGGCCCCCAATATCCAAAAAAAGTTTAAAAAGGCGGAGGNGTTATGACCTCAACCCTGTCCCCTGAGGAACGGGAGCATATCCTGGCGGCAGCCAGGCAGCACGCTAACCAGGTTCATTTAACTGACCACGCCATGCCAGTTGGCACTGAGGTGGTGCCCTCAGCAGAGCCCAACTAGGACTAGCAGGTTGGTCAGGCAGGCTGCCGCTGCCGAGATATGATGGTCCAGTGCCTTCTTGCTGGCATGCAGGCAGCCTCCAATAAATCAGTCAATTTTAATAAGTTAAAGGAGGTAGTCCAAGGCTCAGATGAAAATCCGGCTGTTTTTCTTAACCGACTGACAGAGTCACTTATTCAGTACACCCACCTTGACCCTGCCTCCCCTGCAGGAGGAGCCATCTTAGCTTCATATTTTATTTCTCAGTCGGCCCCTAATTTCCAAAAAAAAATTTTTTAAAAGGTGGAGGATGGCCCTCAAACTCCCATCCAGAATTTAGTCAAACTGGACTTCAAGGTCTACAACCCCAGGGAGGAAGCAGCTGAGGCCCAATGACAGGCCAGGCTAAAACAGAAGGTACAACTCCAAACCCAGGCCTTGGTAGCAGCCCTGAGGCTGGCCGGCTCCAGGAGCTCCCAGAAAGGAGGTACTACCCGAGTGCCACCTGGTGCCTGCTTCAAGTGTGGCAACGACGGCCACTGGGCCAAGCAGTGCCCCAACCCAAAGGAGCCAACTCGCCCCTGTCCGAACTGTCGGCAGATGGGCCACTGGAAGTCGGACTGCCCCGACCTAAGGACAGTCACTGCACCTCTACGTGATGACCTTCCTCCAGGTATTGGAGGCGCCTTCCAGCTCCTCGACACTGATGAAGATTGAAGAGGCCCAGACTCGGAAACCCCTCTTACTCTCGCCGAGCCCAGGGTTATGCTCCAGGTAGCGGGTAAGTCCATATCCTTCCTTATGGACACGGAGGCTACCTACTCTGTTTTGCCTTCCTTTAGTGACCCCAGCCACCCCTCCACTGTCACGGTCATGGGAATTGATGGCACTCCCTCCACCTACTGCCCGACTCCTCCTCTGTCTTGCCGCTTGGATGGCTCCCTCTTCTCGCACTCATTTCTTATCATTCCTTCGTGCCCAGTCCCCTTGTTAGGATGAGATCTCCTCTCCAAGCTAGGGGCCTCAGTTCACTTCCGACCCAACCCCTCCCCACATCTCGCATTCCTCTTCCCCCTCCTCTCACCTGACAAACCCCACCAGGCTGACCCCCCACTCCCGTTTCCAGTCCCCCATAACCCTAAGGTGTGGGACACCTCCACCCTGATCATTGCCCAGCACCACACTCCAGTCGGCATCTGGCTAAAAGACCCAAGTTCCCCTCTAGACCCCAGTTCCCTATCTCCCTTGAACATCGACAGGGATTAAAACCTATCATTACATGCCTGCTCCGACAGCACATTCTAGTTCCTGCCAACTCACCATGCAATACTCCTCTCCTGCCTGTACGGAAAAGCTCTGGGGCCTATCGCCTCGTGCAGGACCTACGCCTCATCAATGAGGCAGTAGTCCCTACCTTTCCAGTTGTTCCTAATCCATATACACTCCTCTCGCGCGTTCCCCCTGACACCACTCATTTCACTGTCCTTGACCTGAAAGATGCCTTCTTTACTATCCCTCTACACCCAGACTGCCACTTTCTGTTTGCCTTCACATGGGAAGACCCAGACACACATGTTTCTTCCCAGCTGACCTGGACTGTCTTGCCTCAAGGGTTCCGAGATAGCCCCCATTTTTTCGGACAGGCACTGGCACAGGATGTTGTCCTCTGTCCCCTGACCCACAGCACACTATTGCAGTATGTCGATGACTTATTACTATGTAGTCCTTCGTAGGAGTGCTCCCTTGCAGATATTGCTACACTTTTAAATTTTCTAGGTGACCGAGGTTATCAGGTTACCCCAGCTAAGGCTCAACTTTGCAGCCCTTCTGTCACCTACCTAGGCATACTCCTCATACCCACTACAAAAGCCTCACAGCAGATAGAATAAGCCCCACTGGTTGCGGTACCCTTACCCAGCCCTTTTAACTCCTCTAACCTAACCCCCTCCTTTCCCCTTCCCGGCCAAACACTATATCAATGAGTCAGGACTAGTAGACACCAATCTCCTCACTCTAGAAAAGATTCAGGAAAGACTCCACCAGAAAAACCTCGAATCAAGGCCCTCACTTAGGTGGTGGCAGTCGTCTGTGGCTAGTTAAGTCCTACCCTTCCTAAGCCCCTTACTAATCATTGGCTTCTTACTGCTCATAGCTCCCTGTATCCTCCGCTTCATCCAGAACTGCATGAAAGAAGTCTCCCAGGTCACTTTCAATCAGGTGCTGCTCCACCCCTATACCCGAGTTCCGACCTCTGAAAAACCCCACCACGACGCATACCAGCAGGAAGCAGCCAGATGAACACGTCGCCCCATTTTTCTTATTAGAAAGAGGTCGGAATGTTAGGCAGGAATCTAGACCCAACATGGCGGTGTTACCCGGCGTAGCAGGCCTTTTGTTAAAGACTCCCTTGACCCTTGCACACACCCGCAGACTTACATGCGTCAGAGTTCTGGCTGGTAAACCACACTCCCCCATGACCTGCAGCTCAACTGCATTCCACAAGTTCGTAAACAGCAGTTTCGGTTGACAGTTTCTAAAGACCCCTTCCTCATGACCCTTACTCAACTCCTGCCCTAGTAGTTTCAAGACCCCCCAGGCCCTGTTTGTACAACCAGCTTCCCTACCTCTCAGGCTATAAAAAGCCCCTACCCTCCTCCCTCAGGGCGACTTCCTTGGCCCACGCCTTTGGAACCTCGCCCACAAGCCCTAATAAAAGGCTATTCTCACTGCCATTTGCCTTGTGTCTTCGTTCCCGGTTCGGCTCCAGCCTCAGTTTACCTTTACACTTTGCACTTTTAAACAACCAGATCTCATGAGAATTAACTATCACAAGAACAACAAGGGGGAAATCTGTCCCCATTAACCAATCATCTCCCCCAGGCCCCTCTTCCAACATTGGAGATTACATGAGATTTGGGTGGGGACACAAATCCAAGCCACATCAACAAGGAAGAGAGGAAGTGGGGTAAGAGCTGAAAAACTATTGAGTACTATGCTTACTACCTGGGTAATGGGATCAGTGGTACCCCAAAGCTTAGCATCATGCAATATATCCGTGTCACAAGCCTGTACATGTACTTCCTGAATCTAAAATAAAAATTGAAATAAAAAAAAGATTATCAGTATTCTATTCCCATGGAACACAGTGTTCTTCATATTCTAAACTCCTGAGTTTTCAATCAACTTTTTTTTCTCCTTGAGCATGTTTTCAAGTTTTGGTTTGTCATTTTTTTCCAAGAATTTAAAGCTGTTATATTTTGGAGCACTTACATATATGAGCATGTATTTCATATGCCATCAAAAATGAAAGAAATTTTAACCTGCATTTTTTTCTTTCTGAGATGCTCAGATAAATTTCCTTAATATTATAATTTAATATTTTTGAAGTTTCAATGCTAGATGTGATACAAATAACAAATGACTAAAAATAATTCATTGAGTTAACTCGTTACTTTCTTCCCTGAGGTAGCAACATGACTGCTGCTGAAAAGGCAATACTAGAGTCCTCATGAAACTTGCCCCATCCCCTATTTTACCTTCACACAGATATCTGAGAGTTACAGAAGGGTACTGAAAACTTCATTGAGAAGTAGTTCTGTAATGATGCCTAAGTACAGGCCTAGTTACAGAAATCTGAAAGTCTTCATGGAATATAGAAGTTCATAACACAGCAGTTTTCCAACATCAAATCATTTTAGAAGTGATATACTAGTAAGAAATGCCAGGAAAAACTTTAGCTACAAAGAAGCAATGTTTCTTAGACCGCTATCATCCCCTCACCCTGGGAAAAACAAAAAACTGATCATTAATGTTAATCCTTGGTATAAGGATTCTGAAAAAGCAAAATAATATAAGTGGTGAAGCAATTCTCTGTTGAACTCAGCCTTTGCTTTCTCCCAACCATTTTATGACACTGAATCACTGCTGAACTAGAATTTGATCATCGATATCTCCATATTAAAATCTTTGAGGAAGAAACTAATATTATCCTAGTCAAAAGCAAGTTTTCTAAGAAAATCAGGTGAAAATATTTTGAAGAATATGGCAGACATATATCAACTTTTGTTTTCAAACAATAATGTGTCAGTAGAAAACCCAAACATAGGAATATGTGAAAAGAATTCCTATATAGAATTAAACCATGGAAAAAATGATTAAACTTAAGAAAAAGGGTAAAGGGATCAATTCAACAGGAAGAGCTAACTATCCTAAATATATATGCACCCAATACAGGAGCACCCACATTCATAAAGCAAGTCCTTAGAGACTTACAAAGAGACTTAGACTCCCATACAATAATAATGGGAGACTTCAACACTCCACTGTCAACATTAGACAGATCAACGAGACAGAAAGTTAACAAGGATATCCAGGAATC
>NW_016805390.1:2450025-2468888 GCF_001698545.2 Rhinopithecus bieti
CAAGAACAGAAAACCAAACACCGCATGTTCTCACTCATAGGTGGGAACTGAACAATGAGATCACTTGGACTCGGGAAGGGGAACATCACACACTGGGGCCTATCATGGGGAGGGGGGAGGGGGGAGGGATTGCATTGGGAGTTATACATGATATAAATGATGAATTGATGGGTTCTGACGAGTTGATGGTTGCAGCACACCAACATGGCACAAGTATACATGTGTAACAAACCTGCACGTTATGCACATGTACCCTAGAACTTAAAGTATAATAAAAAAAATAATAAAAAAACAAAACAAACAAACAAACAAAAAATAAAGGTACTAAAATATAAAAAAAAAGAAAAAGAAGTAAGAGTATATTATTGAAAAATATTATTGAAAAGAGGTATCAGACTTAAACAGTATTTGTTTTATGTTCTCTGAGATTTTAACTAAACTCTATACTCAAGATCAAGGGAAAGTACTATATCCATATTTACGTCTATGTATACCTATATCTACACCTCTAACTAACCTATTTCTGTATGTGTACTTCTGTCTCTCCTCTCTCCCTCTGTCTCTCATTATATATCTAAAAAGTTAAGAAAAGAATTTTAGAAAACCAAAAGAAGGTGACATCAGAGGAAGGAATTCTTCAGATTTAAGGCTACTGTATTAAAATTTTCATAGAAGAGATAGAGCATGGCATACCAAGTCATGCAACAGGGACAAAACATGGACACAGGACTAAGATCCCTGGATTTTGACTCTAAATGGTTCTTTTGAAGTAACCACTTATCTTTTTGGATTACCTTGTTAACAGAATAGATGAAGATAGTTTTGACTTTGTGCTTTTTAAAATGGAAAATAAAATTTTACAGAACAAAGAAACAATACCTGTAATCTGTTTGATTTAATGTATTTTCTAAAATAACATCATGAAATGGACACTTTTAAAAAATGTAATTAACATCACCATCATTATAGAGGGGATGTACAACAGAAAATGTAAGAATAATTAAGTAAATCTTGAGATATTATTAACAAAGGACAAGTAAGCTCATTTAAAGAGAGTAGTTACAAAATTTAGACAACGAATGTTCATTATTTGGATAAAAAGTGTGGAATGAGAGAATAAATAGGAAATAATTTAGAAATTGTAGTAATACAACCCTTTTCTAGGCTGACGGCTGGAGTCTCTATATCACAGACACTTGCAAGTTGTTATGAGCAACTGACATGTGGAAGAACATTTTTTCCTTTTCTTTTGGTTTGTTTTTTGGTATTTTAAAAGTAAAGAATCTTATAAACACCAATGGTTTTCAAAATCTATTAATAATAATCCATGTTATCTACAAAGATAAATAGAATTAGGTTGTTCACAGAATTATTATCTATAATATTGAATCTCAGCAGATAAATGAGTAATAATTAGAAAGTTTTGTATAAAACTAACTGGGCCTACAGTCTCTAATGATCCAATGTCTCTTTTACTTATCAAGGCAACTGAAAGGCCTTCTCAGATATGCAAGTACTCAAAGCGACGCCAGCCACAATTCTGTTCTAAACTTTTGTGAAAAGAAAATACTGTTAAAATATATCTACATGATTTCACATTATATGCTTGTTTCTACCAAACCAAAGCTTCCTCCTGAGAAGATGAAAATGGAAGTTCAGGGTGATGAGCAAAATCTAGAACTGAGTGGAAATGAGGTTGATTGGGCAGCAGGATGAGAAATCAGTCAGGGGCTGCATAATTTCTTGTTGTGTAAGCTGTGTAATTTTATACTTTGACAACTTTTCCACATTTCAGTTTGCATTAGTTTGAAATAAATAACTTAATGAAAAAGCATATTTAATCTTTCAGAAGAAGAAAAAAACACATTTATTTTTATTTCTCTATCCAAGTATCACGAACTCTTCAGTGGCTAGACTCCAAATGAATATTTTAAGTAAAGCAAACTATAAATCTTTCAATCAATATGAGTTCTTTAGATCTTTAAGATAAGGAATGTGGTTTCCAGAATTGGTGATGGGCACTTATGCTGCACTTGCCAAAAGTAACTCATTTTCTTCCAAGATGTTGAATGAGCTTCTACTTTACACAATAGTTCTGCTGTGTCCCTGACACATTCACTGGAGACATTTGTTGGAGTAGTGGTTATCAGAACATTTGAGTTGTGTGTGTATGTTTTTGCTGTTTTATTACATTATGTATTTTAACCTTTCTTAGTTAAAAAGTTTTCTGAGATACAATGCTTAGTATGTTATTTATATTGCTAATGATGCTACCACTAATATTTTCTTCATTATTTTTCTTTCCATGTAATGTTTTGAAAGCCATCTCTGAACTTAAAATTTAAAATATATCCATATTCTATTTATATGTTTAATGTTAATATTTCATTTTTCATATAATCCTATTGCAGATAAACTATTTTCTGAGACAAACAACTATAATATAATGGCAAGTATATATAATACTTACCCATCATTTGCTCTGTTTAAAAGCTTTGCATGAATTATATCATTCAAGCATGTCTTAAGTGATTATTATTATTAGCCCTATTTTACAAACAATATTCTGTGGCTTAGAAAGGTTAAGTAATTACCCAAAGCTACAATGAAAGAGAGTTTGAGTTAAAACCTTACCAAAACTTTTGCTTATTCCTGTCATTTGTTAATCCCTAGCTTAACACACATTTATTAACAGATTTTGTTATTTTATTTACAACTATATTTACTTAATTCAAAATGTCAAGATAATAACTACATTTATTTTTACAATTACAAAATGATATTTAGGTAACAAAACAGCAATAATTGAATAAATTATGTCAAAGACAATTTAAAAGGTAAAATAAAATCTCCACATATGTATTAGTCCATTTTCATACTTCTATGATGAAATACCTGAGACTGGGTAATTTATTTAAAAAAAAAAAAAGAGGTTTAATGGACTCATAGTTCCACATGGCTGTGAGGCCTCACAATCACGGCAGAAGGCAAAGGAGAAACAAAAGCACATTTTACATGGTGGCAGGCGAGGGAGCATGTGCAGGGAAACTGCACTTGATAAAGCCATCAGATCTTGTGAGACTTCTTTACTATCCCCAGAACAACACGGGAAAAACCTGCCCCCACAATTCGACTACCTGCCACTGGGTCCCTCCCACTACACATGGGGATTACGGAAGCTACAGTTTAAGATGAGATTTGGGTGGGGATAGCAAAATCATATCAACATATAATTAATTTGTGCTGTTTAGCCACAAAAGATATTTTAAATATGCATGCTATTTCCACTACAGATAATATACCAGACAAGGTAAGTGGCTATTTAATATACCACCTGGCCAGAACTATTTAAAGACATATTCAGTAGCAATTTATATATAAATATTTTACATAATTTGCATTTCAACATTTCATTTTCCTTTAATAAGAGAGAGTTAAATTCCTTATAGACAAGAAAAAGAGTGCACTGGGACCAACCCAGTTTGCATTATAATTACTTTCTTCCTCCTACTACTATTTTCTTCATCTAATATATTTTTGCCTTTTTTTTCCTTATATTTTCCAGCCTTGGCAATACCATTCACTTTTATATCATATTTTGCTTTCGTCTGTCATACACTCAAATCTTTTTTCATATTTTTTTCTTGGTTTAAGTAGCCTCTTTTCACAATGAGGCTACATACTGTCTACAGAAGTAGTTTCTTTGAAATGTTGCCATTGACTGCAATACTGTCTCTTAATTTGGGGGTGATACTAAGAACAAAACAAGGAAATGGTTAAAAAAGGCTTACTGGGTGCACTTGGGTCCTAGCAGTTCCTGTCTGTTTCTTCTTCAGGAGGAATATAGATTTTCACTTCACTGTTCAAAATATTCCTTATCTACTTTTACATATTCCAAGTTTACTTTTATTTTTTTATTTTTATTTTTTATTTTTTGAGACGGAGTCTGGCTCTGTCGCCCAGGCTGGAGTGCGGTGGCCGGATCTCAGCTCACTGCAAGCTCCGCCTCCCAGGTTCATGCCATTCTCCTGCCTCAGCCTCCCAAGTAGCTGGGACTACAGGCGCCCGCCTCGTCGCCCGGCTAGTTTTTTGTATTCTTTAGTAGAGACGGGGTTTCACCGTATTAGCCAGGGTGGTCTCGATCTCCTGACCTTGTGATCCGCCCGTCTGGGCCTCCCAAAGTGCTAGGATTACAGGCTTGAGCCACCGCGCCCGGCCTCCAAGTTTACTTTTATTTAGCAACTCTGGCTTTCTAGAATGGATATGATAACATTTGCCTCCTGGTTACTTAACATCTCTTTGACCACTTTTATTCACTTATAGGAAATTTTAACACCTATATAACAAAGTTAAGAAGACATGTTTTCTGTAATAACTGGACAGAAATGCTAATTGTAACCTTTATAATTTATAAATACCGTATTTGAATAAGACACTTTCTTAAAAATGTAAATGTATCTCCTGAAAACTAATATACCTTTGAAAGCTTGTACTAGAGATACTAACCAAGGTTTATTTCTAATTCATAACTGTTTTTCTTTAAAACTCATAAATTATTGATTCCATAAGAGGAATGTGGCACACACACTACTACAAAACAATGATATACAAGAACACTCTGAGAGAGACAGAGATGCACAGGGTTTGCTGGGAGAAAAAGATCTCCACCCAGGAGCTTATAACGATTGAAAAGAAGAAAGAGAATATGACAGAAACCACCACACCACTGCAGAATTCAGGGAAAAGAGGACTAAATCTTAATTTAATTCAGTAAAAATAGGAGGAAAAAATGATGGTTATAGAATAGAGAATTTTAGAAATACAGCCTGTAAGATTTAGTCACCTCTGGTACCCAATAGGGTGGGCTAGAGGTTCAATCTCAACAAATTAAGGATGGGACTGCCACGACCAGGACCTGCCCCAGGATGCTAGGAGTGGAGGGCACCAGGAAGCAATCAGGGAGGTCTAAGGGGTCACAGAGCAGATGGATGAGGAATTATCAGAGAAGGCAAGAAGGTGGCAGGAGGCAGGCCCTTGGAGTCCAGGCGCCAAGCCTCAAGCACATATTCTCTTATCCAATTGGGTTTCACTTACGAAGTTCAAATTCAAACAGAAAATCGTTAAGGATTTGGAAGTGAAAACTGCAGGACCTTAAGCCCTAAGTACAAAGGCTCTTCTGAACTTGGGACCCTGTGTAACTCCACTGGGTACATCACCATGAAGTTCTGGTGCTGGACAGTGTTCTAGGTGATATATTATTGACCAAAAAAAGGACAAAAATCACCCTCACCAGCATGAAGTTTATACTCTCCTTATTGGTCAGACCTACAAAATCAATATATTTCTAATCAGCTCGAAGATGGAAAGTTCTATGAAGAAAAATAAATCAAGGAAGGATATGGAGTGAAGGAGCTAGCAATTTTAAATAGATTGATATAGGAAAAGGTCTTACTAATTAGGTGGCATTTGTGTAAAACTGAAGGGCTGTGAAGGAGGTGAGTCTTTGGATATCTTGAAAATGCACCAGGTAGGTATATGGAAGAACAAATGCAGGGATGGAGCAGGCATGAATTGTTTGAGAAGAACAAGGCTGGTATATTGGAGAATAAATAAGGTGAAAAATAGGAGGAGAGTAACTAAAGATGGAACCCAAATTTTTGAGGAGTCCAAGCTGTGTATCCCTGTAGACCATGAAAAGGACATTAGCTTTTACTTTAAAAGAGCAAGATAGTCACTGGAGAGGTTTTACAAGGATAAAATGACTGGTGTACCTCTTAAAGGAATCTTTCTGGCTGATACATTGAAAATAGACTGTACTGGCGCAAGGGTAGAAGCAGAAAACCAACAGCAAGATATTGCAACAGCATGGATAGAAAGGCCACTACTTGGGATCCAGCTACTGTACCTACTTTTTGGCAGTAGTAATTTAGAGGTAGGGTAAGCAGGTCATGCCCCTTTAACTTCTGAGTCAGTTTTGTCACAAGACAACAACGTAAGAAGAGTCAGAGTAAGAAATTGTAATGAGGTGATTGGAAGTAATGAAAAATTTCCCAAAACCTTCAATATACAAGAATAATCTATTTAGTTTCTACAACTGTTACAGTATGAGATCCTGCCATTTGACTCTTGTGAGGTTCAGTGACCAGTCAGGGCACAGGTTTGGAGATATCCAGATAGCTAATATCTGTTCATATTTCTACCTCCCTCAAGAAGGGCTTTCTAGTTTTGTGGGTTATTTATTTCCAGATCAAAGACAGCATAAAATTTTAGAACATAAATTGAAAACTTTTTGTTAAGTCACATATATGTGATTCAGATGGGGACTGAAGATAACTGAATTTCTCAATGAAATACAGTTCTCAGAATAAGGCCTGCAAACCCACTCTAATCAAATATCCTTCTTATAGTAATTCCTGTCAAGTTGTCAAAATCAGAGAGTTACTCTTCAACATCTTTGTAGAAACGCTAATCACTAATAACCCTGCTCCTCATTAAAAAAAAAAAAAAGTTTTCTTGCCTGTCTCCCATATCTACATTCATTTTGTTAAAATAATTTAAAAGTTATAAGAGGTATTTTACAATGAGTCTAAGCATGTACTTAACAGCTGTACCAACATCTAACAAGCCAATTGCCATATGGGATTTTGAAGCTCTTGGCTGCGTGAACCTGAGTCTATAGGTAAAGTAAATGTTGGATGTTAGTGAAAACCCTTTGGTCTTTCCAGAAATCTCACAGAAACTAACAGAGGAATATCATAATTTTACTTGGATATCTCTTCTATCAACTTCATTAACAACCTCAATCAAATAAAGCCCCATTATCTCCTAAAGTAACATTATAGGAAAGGTTAACTAAACATATTCTCCCACACAATAGCTATTTCCCAGATTGAACTTTACTTCTGAAATCACACTAACCCTCCATATCACAAACCTCAAAATTGATGAGGCTCTTAGGAGGAATTCCTAGTGTGACGAAGGAATTTTTACAAATTGATTCAAAGCAAGAAGTCAGAATGACCAGGTTTGAATAGTTGTGCTTCATTTTCTACATGTGCAAACTTGTGAATGAACTTGATTTTTCCATTAAAGGAAGCATGATACAATTGTATGTAGACTTTTTTTTCCTGAATATAATAATGTCTTATCTTTACTGAAAAAATTGAGGAATGGTCCAAAAAAGAAAATGTTTTAAAATTGTCTTTAACTCACAGATAGCCGTTATTAACATCTGGAGTCTTACCATTATTTGAATCTATCCTTGACTGGGTGCCATGGCTCACGTCTGCAATCCCAGCACTTTGGGAGGGCGAGGTGGTTGGATCACCTGTGGTCAGGAGATCGAGACAAGCCTGGCCAACATACCAAAACCCCATCTCTACTAAAAATACAAAAATCAGCCGGGTGTGGTGGCACACGCCTATAATCCCAGATATTTGGGAGGCTGAGGCAGGTGAATCGTTTGAACCTGGGAGCAGGAGGTTGCAATGAGCCAAGATCACACCACTTCACTCCAGCCTGGGTGACAGAGCGAGACTCCATCTCAAAAAAAATAAAAAATAAATAAATAAGATAAACAAATAAATAGGTAAATAAATCTATCCTTGATGATAGGATTTTTCTTTTCCTTGAGTTCTCTGGCAGTTAAATTCAAATTTCTGTGTCTGCATTTTCATTGGTTTCATCAGAACACACATAACTTAATATCTTATCTTCAGAGAAAGTTTTGAACTATGGGTTACCTTAGACATTTATAGTTCTAAAAATGAACTATGGTTTGGAATAATAACCCATAAGCCTAAAGGATGCATTCCTATTTCCACCAAAGAGGCAAGAGCTTACAGCTCAGTGACAAATGAAAGCAACGATTTTTTTTCTGTGGTTTCCATGCTTTCTTGTCCTTTAAATTTATATCTCTAGAGGAATTTTACCTTTGATTTTTATGACTGTGATTTATGCTTTAGCAACCCCAAAACTATAACAGCAACTAATTAATGTCCAATTATTGTTCAACATTTATTATAAATATAAAAATTGTGTTTTAAAAAAAGGTAATCTCAGTATAAGCAGATTGTTTGAAACATCTCTAATGTTATCTATTGCTTATCCAATCCCACTTTAAAAAGTTGTGTTCTTATAGCTATTGAAAAGATTCTAAATCTATATTTTAAATAAAAACCTCCAGTTGATTCTGATGTAGCTGGCATGTAAAATAGCTTTCAGGAGTCACTGGCTTAACCTAACTAAATTTGATTTAGTTCTTTCTAAAATCTCATATTGTTTCACAGTGGAGTGAATTGTTTGAACCAGAATTTTAGATACTGGTTATTATGTTAATGGCTACAGTAGCCTATTTCATACTGGGAAATGTATAGCAAATATAAGGAAAAACAATGGACTGGGGCAGTGATTCTCAAATTTTTTCATAGAGCAGCAAGAATTTTAAAGGTATATATTCTGTCTTCTATTTCCAGAGATGATAATTTTTCAGATATTGACCCAGTAATTTGTAATTGTAACAAATATCCAAGGGATCCTTATGTAGTATGACTTTGAGAAACAGTAGACCAGATAATACTTAGTTTGATTTGGGTGATGAATTTAAGACTGCTAGGAAGCATGCTCCATATATTATTAATATTTAACTCAAGATTACATAAAAAGAGTAAAGTAGCAATACACTCTGGTTTTTATAATATCTATTACCCCCTTGATTCAACACACCTTTGCACATGAAATTATACCTATATATATAGAGTCATGATGGTATGTAGATATATGATAAGTGAAATGATAAGTGATGGATGGATAGATAGACTTACATTGATGTGTGTGTGTGTGTGTGTGTAGAGAGAGAGAGAGAGAGAGACAGAGAAAGAGGGACAAAGACAAAGAAAAACAAAGACAGACAGAATGAGAACACCTGTACTAAAGATCAGGTTGTTTGGGATTTCTTTTCTGTTTTATAAAGTTAGACTATACCAGAGTTTTTTTTTTTCTAACAGATTTTTTCAACTTTGTTTTACTTCATTAATTTCTCCACTCAAATCATATCAAAGAGAAGAGTCCTTGAAAATACTTTTAACTTTATAAGCAGGTCCTTGGAGTCAACCCTTGGAAAAAAATAACTCTTGCATTGATTTTTCTATCATGCTTTGAAATAGCATTAATACTGATTGCCAAAGAAAAGTGGCATAAAAATAGTAATAGAAGAACAGTAACAGAAAACAGATTTTTTTAAAAAATCCTGATAATATTAAGTAAATTATACTGCCATAGTGCAGACTAATTTGAAGTCACTGTATAGAGTCCTGCTTTGGGTAACTTTTTATTGTATATGATATCAAATAAAATAAAACTATATTGCAAACAATATCAAATAAAGGAAAAGCATATTGCCTAATGATAAAATGTTTGTGCATATATTTAATTTTAGAGTTTTAATGCTTTCTGGGATTTTATAATTTTCTCAATGAAAATGATGTTATTTTTTAATGTAATCGATTATGTTTGATCTTTCTGTCATTAGACAATAAATGAGCAAGTTTCCTAAGTAGGACCAGGGTACACTAGAAACTATGAAAAACATATTGCTATGTCCTCTTCTCCTCTCCTCCAGAGACATAATGTCCCTGTTTCCTTTATTCTACATCTCTGTATAAGTCTATGTCAGGAAGTAGCTGGTAACATTGAGCACTCCAAATAACAAAGGCATGATGAGCCTTAAAGTGTTGTCATGCAATGAGTATATGCATAATTTGTGTAATATTTTTACTTAGACTTAATTATTACAATATTATGATTTAATATGTCAAGTAAAACAAGACATTTTTATGAAAATTATTCTTCTCATTACCTTTCTCTTCCTTAGAAGTCACCTCTTTCAATTTTTCTAACTAATAATTTGGCATTTATCTATATGTTTCTAAATAAGATACCTACACAGCTATCTCTTGGTTTGCACTTTCCAAAAATATCTGGCATGGATGTAGCCAGTTTCTTACATACCAAACTCAAACACACATTTCCCATTCTTCCATTTCCTCAACCGCATTATGTGATCATGGTTGTTAAAGGCAGTGTTCGGTGTCAATGTCTTTATTACACAAGTAAAAGTTATTGCTGAAGCACACCATGACTCAATTTGTTTCTGCATACAACTTATTTTCTTGCAGTAATAATTATTTTTGTTTGGTTTGTATTGTTCTTTGTACCTTAATGTACCAATAACTGATTCCTAAGCTGCCCTTCATAATTATGAACTTTATCTTAAAACATTAAAAACCATCACATATCCTATTAGATGTGTGTGTTTGAAAATATCCTTCTTGGAATCTTCTATCTTCTGCTTAAATCTTAGCTGCTGTTTTTCCAAACCCACTGCAAGGCTGTTATCTCGTTCTTCATTTTCCTTGTTTGGAGATTCTCTCTGAGCTGCAGTTCTAAGTCTCTTGTTTATGATAATACATTTTCCTCTTTTAATTCATGATCTCATTTTGACAAAGTGCTTCTTTCAGTGGTATCCTTGGAAAGAGTGTAAGGAAGGCTAAAGGAGTATTTTGAATATCCACAAATGTCTCCAATCTGCTGTTACAACTATTTCTATTAGGACAACTACAGAATTCTAGGTTCAAAACAAATTGTAATTAATTGTTCCAATGTCTTCTCTAGTTTCTAGTAAAGCTTCTGGAGACACTCAGTACCATGATGATATGGCTTTTTAATCAATTCTCTAGACATTTAATTTCAATCTGAAAGTGTATGCTCTCAGTTCTTCAGAAATTTTAAAATATTTGATAAGTATCCCCTTCCATTTTCTCAGTTCTCTCTGGAACTTATATTTTTCAGATGCCAGGCCTCCTATATTTATTTCCTAATTTCATGTTTTTTCCCTTTACTCTCCATCTCTTTGCTCATTTTCTACTCTTGGAAAATATCAGTTTTATTTCTAATTATTTCATGTTTTGGTTGCTCAAAGTCAATTCCCTCTAGTTTGTTGATACAGTGAACTTTCTTTTGCAGGTACTGTGCAAGATTAGTTACCAGCTTTAGCAAATGTAAAATGGAATCAGGTAACAAACAACATCTACAAATTTTCAAAAAACCTTCTCCATTTGCATTTCCACTTGCAGTGATCCTTGTTGTCTTCTATATCTGAACATTTCTATGGCCAGGTAGTGGGTTACCTCTCTTCTGCATTCCCCTGACTGCTAGTTTAGATTTCAAATTTCTCTAGCATTTGAAATCACTAAATACTTACCTGTTTTCCCAGTTCCACAAATGTGTTGCAGTCATACCCTCTCCCATTCTCTTGTTCCTGTGGGTCTGTTCTTTCACTGTAGTAATTTCAGTAAGGATTTGGAGAAAGCAAAGGTAAAAGCATGAATTCAATTCTTTGTGCTCAGTAGAATGTCCTGGTACTTAAGTCTCTCTATTTTTGGATTTCAGAAATAATTCCTCAGATAAAGTAACTATGTTGCAGATCCAAGATGAATGGCTAGAAGCAGCTAGTGCATGCCTCTCTCATGGAGAGGAAACAAGATAGCAAGTACTTATTAATTCTTCAAGTGGATCATCTAAGAGATCGTGCTGGGCTTCACCAGGGAAACAATGGGAACTCTGGAGAGCAGAGAGGAGTAAAGCCAGGCAGTTGCTGACCCAGGACCAGCACAGAACTGGGGAGGCTCCTTAATGTGGGGAAAAGGGTGAGTGAGTGAGAGATGCCCAGGGTTCCACACCTCCACCACAGACCTCATCAATCCTAGGCAAAGGAGAGCCCCCAGACCCGCCATGGGCCTCTAGACCAAAACAGAGAGCCAACTAGAGCCAGTGCCAGGCACCACTCAAGTGTACATGGAACATCACAGGGTTTTGATCCTTGAGTAGCCCAGCACCAGCTACCACCACCCTGCCAAAAAGGGAGGCCAGGCAGTTTTATGCACCCCCAGAACAGATGCCACAATCAAGGGACTGAGGAGCAGCCAGACTGCATACCAGGTGACTCCCAACTTCCACTGCTCCCTGCTAAATGGGGCTTGCTGGCTTGGGCTCCCAGTGCACCTGCCCCACCCCCACCTGAACACTGCTCAGTGTTGCTCTGAGAGTACAACTCCCACAGGTTGCTGACAAGCCCTTTGCAATTTTGGCCACTGCCACTGCCTCCACTCCTTCCACTCCTGGTCCAGGAAGGGAACAGGGAGGCTGAACACTTTTGCATGGCCCCAGTATAGATGCCACAGCTGAGATATGGAGAAGCAGTGGACCGACTGCATGCCCCATGATGCCCTACCCCAACTGCTCCCCAGCATATGGGTTTTGCTGGCTTCAGTAACAGGTCCTCAATCCAGTTTATCAGTCCACGCCTGAATTATATGGTCACAGTTTGGCATTCCTCTGAGATACCAACTCCTAGAGGCTGCCAACAAGCCTTTCCCAGGCTTGGTAGGTGCCCCTACCCACCCCAGACCAGGGAGCGAATGTTGAGATCTGGCACCTTTCATATCCTCAGCAGCAAAATCAGTGCCGCTTCTGTGGAGGGGAAATGGGAGCACGCCATGTGCTCCCGGGCTATGCTGAAGTATATTTCCTGGTGCAAGAGAGTTTCTTAAGCTCCCCACCCCATCCAAATTCCCAGGAGCAGGATGAAGAAAGAGCAAGGGATAAAGGATGCTTCTCCCAGATAAAAGGCCTCCCTGAAAGCCACCTTCTATGGTTTCCTTATCTCATATTGGTTCAAATTTTGTCTCAATGCCATGTCTAGATTGAAGAAAGGCTGGGAAGTGTGGTCATTTAGCTGAAAACATCAAGTCCCTAAGAAATATTGAGAATCTACTACTAAAGAAGAAGGAAATTGATATTACATGACAACTATTATGGCAGCTTTGGAAGATGCTTTCTTCCTTCAGCTTCTTCCACTGATAGCTGATACGTAAACCTTCATTTCTTTGCCCTCTTATTTTCTGCCTCTATGGCTTCCCCTTCCTGCCTTATCTTCATATGCTGACCACTTCCTTAGATGTTATATATAACTATAATTATATATAGTTAATTATATATTAATATATACTATACACTACCTAAAACCACATGCTACTCCTTTATATTACTTTACTATAACCCTACCTTAGTTTCATTAGCTTCTGAAAGCGGTGAGGCCCTGAATTTTAATAATTTTTCTTCAAGAACTTGATAACCGAATGATGATGCCTTTGGTTCTATATAAGATTGCCTTTACCTTTGTTCCCTTTTGGTTAGGTTAGCTATAAAATAAAGACAATCTCTGACTTTTTCTGACAATATGGTGAGAAATGCCTGGCTTCTTCTCCTTCATTCCCTTTCTATATATAACTTTTATCCTCTGTGTTCATAGCTCTGAATCTTCTTTGTTCTTTAAAGTGTTAATTCCTGTTTATGAATTCCAACACTTAATCATATGTTAAATAAAATATATCTTTTCACACTTGAGTTTTGTCTGTATGATTATGCTATTATACTAATTATATGCTTCTGAAAATATGTTGCAAAAATTGTAAGGTGTGTGGAGTAATACTGTATTATCTGCAATTTCAGAGAAAATAAAAACAAATGTTGTGCTGTTTTAATCATATACAATTAAAGATTAGCAGCTGGGTAAAATATCTAGAAAATTATACCCAATCATTCCTCTCTATAGCTGCGGTTGTCAAACTGTAATGTGCATAAGCCTTACTGAGAGTACTTGATAAAACTGGAGATGCATAGGCTTTATCGCTAGAGACTCTGATTCGGTCAATGTCATGTGGGTCCCCCAAAACTGCATTTTAAATCAGCACACCAAGATTTGCAGATTGAATGCCAGTTGTGATCTAAGAGAAAAAAGAATGTGGAGTGACAGACCAAGGCTATAGGGGCTAAAACCAAATAAACAACAGAAAAAGAAAGGGTCAATACATCTATGTTAAAAGCCTCTGTTATTTAAGATAATATACATGAGAGGAAAAGTGATTATACAATAACTTTCCAATGTTAAAATGAGATTAAAGGAAAAAGAAAGATGATTATGATTTTTTCCTAAGAGAGAAATTTAAAACCCTAATACAGCTCGGCATGGTGGCTCACGCCTCACACCTGTAATCCCAGCACTTTGGGAGACCAGTGCAGGTGGATCACCTGAGGTCAAGAGTTCAAGACCAGCCTGGCCAACATGGTGAAACTCTGTCTCCACTACTAAAAAAATAAAATAAAAAATTTAGCCAGGCATGTTGGTGGGCACCTGTAATCCCAGCTACTTGGGAGGCTGGGGTAGGAGAATTGCTTGAACCCAGGAGGAAGAGGTTGCAATAAGCCGAGGTCATGCCACTGCACTGGGGGACAAGAGTGAGACTCTGTCTCAAAAATAAAAATAAAGTAAAACAAAATAAAATAAATAAAACCACAATACTATCATATGTAAAATGTCAGAGGTTAACTTATACCAGTATAAATTGTGGCAGACACTGATATTATATAACTAATCATAAACTGTAAGTAACTGATTACTATCAAACAAGAACTATATAATGATTAGATTGATAATAGAAGATAATGGTTAGGTTGATGATCCTCAGAAGACTATGCACTAATTTCTATACTATGTAAATAAAAGTTTAGTTTTTAAGATTTCTACTTCTGGATTCAGTTCCAATACCTACTAGCTATATTAATTTTAATAAAGTCTAGCTTATCAACTATTTCTTTCATGGATTGTGTCTTTGGTGTTGTATCTAAAAATGCATCTCCATACCCAAGGTCATCTGGGCTTTCCCCTATGTTAACTTACAGAAGTTTCACAGTTTTACGTTTTATATTTAAGTCTATAATCCATCTTGAGTTAATTTTTGTTAAAGGTGTAAGGTTTGCATCTAGATTCTTTTTTTTTTTCTTTTTCTTTTGCACATGGATGTCTGGTTGTTTCAGCATGATTTGTGAAAACAAAAACATCTTTGTTCCATTGTATTGCCTTTTCTGCTTTATCAAAGATTAGTTTACTATATTTGTGTGGATCTATTTCTGGACTCTGTATTGTGTTCCATTGATCTATTTGTCTATATTTACAAAAGTACTACATTGTTTTGATTACTGTAGTTTTAAAATAGGTTTTGAAGTCAGGTAGAGTTAGTCTTACAACTTTGTTCTCCTTCAATTTTGTGCTGGCTATTTTTGGTCATTTGCCCCTCCATATAAACTATAAAATCGTTTTGTCAAGACCACAAAATAACTTGCTGGGATTTTTATTAGGATTGCATTGAATCTATAGATCAAGTTGGGAAGAACTGTCACCTTAAAAATAATGAGTCTTTCTAGTAGCTATATTATAACAGAGAATTTATTTAAGTCTCAGTTATGTCAACCATAAAATCAGGATTAAATTGTCAATAAATGCATGAGGTTATGATGATGATTAAATAAGACAATGTGGGTAATGTATGTCTGCTGCATGAATGTTCAATATTATTATACTTACGACACACTCTTTCATATTGCCCAAAGTTGTGACTAAGAAATAAATAAGGCTACATTCAAACAATAAATTCTCATGGTCTACAGCTACTGGGTCAGGGCAGGATGCTGAACAAAAGCTTTGTCTAATCCTGTGCTAAGAACATCTTCCCCCAGAGGGATCCATTTGCCCCTCAAATCTTGACTGTCTTGAAAAAAATTATTTGGAGTGAAATGCATGTGGAAATGAATTAAATCCTCTGACCATGGACTCTGACCATGGATTGCCAAGATTGCCTTCCCTGTCACTACTTATTAAGAATTACAAACTGTCACTCTCTCATATATGTAATATCACCTAGAAAAGGAGAAAAAGCTTAGGTCTCTTCCAAAGGAAAATCCTCCATTCCTGCATCTATTTATCTGAATCCCAACATTGGCATGGGTTTCCCTGGACCCAGAAAAATTAACTGAAGAATTATATCCCTAACTCTTTCCTAAATCAATGCCTACAAACATTGATTCAGGAATTGGAGAGAATATGTATTATCTTATCATATAGCCGACGTGTAGCTACGAATCAACTGAATCTAGTTTACTTGTCTTCTTACAGCAGGTACAAATTATCCTATTCAGTTTCATTTTATGTTTCATAATTGAATACCTCAATTAGCTAGTTGCTAGAAGGAGACAGCAAAAACTAGAATAGCAGAGCCATCTGGGTTCATTCAGTGTAGGATATACACAAATGTCACAAAAATTCAATGGCTGTAATTGTCATCCCTCTGCTGGTGGCAACCAAATCTGTATTTCCAGCCCCAATATCTCTCCTGAGTTTGAGATCAATGGATTGTATTGCCTCCTGAACTTCAAACTGCTACTCAATTAATCATTCAACCTTCCCCAGAGGTGTTCCTTCCATATTGGTTTTGAATACATGATATGGTGATGACCAGTTACCAAGTCTTACACTTATTCTCTGTCTACTTTTTAATATCCACATTGGCAGTCCTTAACTGTGGTCCCTTCACCTCTTGTCCAGATTGCTAAAGCTTCCCCTTGAATTATTTCCTTTCAATCTTTTGCCTATTCCAACTTATTTTCTATATTACCAGTAGATTGATGTTTTAAACAATTCCAAAATTCTCCCTCCTGTGGGTTACATCTTCCCATGACGGCAGATAAAAATTAAATTCTATTTCCTTGGCACTGTATATTTTAGTGTGATCTTTGTGACCTCACTCCAGCTTAACTACATGGTTTCATCTGCAACTATCATCCAAGTCCACTAACCAACGGGCACCACACAATTTTAGTCAAAGCTATTTAGGTTTATTGCAGCTTCCTGCAGCAAGGGAGAATACACAGCAGAGGAACACAGTGTTTCTGTCAAAGAAAGTTAGGAGAGGCTTATGATAATATTTGGACATGTGAAGAGGGATTCTAAAGCAGATTTAGAGAAGCGCAGACAATTGTGGATAGGATGTTGTCAGGTAGCAGGAATAAGTCAATGACTGGATATCCTTACATGTTTTTTAAGCTGGAAGACAACGCATTCAAAGTGAAGCTAAAATTATCACTAGTAAAGAAACAGTAGTCACTGTTGCTTGCCTTTGGAAGGGGATGTTTAGTTACTGTGATTGCAAAGTAGGTGTCCTTTCTTTGTCTTAGTCTATTGTGGTCACAGAGTGGCCTTACCTGAGTGTTGATTCTATTCTAAGAAAGTTGTTTATGTTTAGTTGGGACAATTAAGGCAAACTGAAAGCTTCCAGCAGTGAGCTGCTAGGGTCATTTTTCACTTTCTCACTACTCATGTCTACTTCTACATCTGAGTCTACTAAACAATTTGCAGACCCTTGAAAGACTTGTGTTCTTTCTAATTTATGAGTCTTGACAGAAGCAGTTTGGAGAGCTTGAAATACATCCACGGAACTTTTTCCAGTATTTCCTCCTACTCATTCTTTAGAATTCTTTCCCTTCTCTTATGTGTGTGCAGATATACATTAATATGTTCAAGAAAATATGAATATATTCACATTATTTTACAAAGAAAAAACACATAAATTAAGTAAAATAAAGTGATCTTTAATTCATTCATAAGCCATCTCCTTCTTCTTCCCAGATTTAATCACTCGTATTGCTTATATAATTATAGTATTATTTTCCTATACACACTTATGTATAAATGTAGTTTTACTCACTCAATAACACACATATTTAAATGCTTAGAATACATTTTCTAAGGTTGTTAAGCATGCTTTTTTATAGCCCTTAAGAATGTTTTTTAAAGGTGTCTATATGTTTATATCATTCTCTCATCAGAATGCAGTATCATGGGTATCCTCGGTGCCTGATGAATCTCAGTAATGCCTCCACAATGCCAGACACAGAGTAAGTCCTCTTGATAAAGGTATAGGGAACTGTAATAGAATGCTATAGACTACTTCCATAGGAAACCAAATTATTAGAAATCTCCTCTTATAAGCATGAACTCAGAATCAAGGGAGTTTGTTTCAGAAGTCAACTAATATAGCTTGAGGCCCTCTCAGTCATTTTGATATTAATATTAAAGTTTGTTTCACAAAGATTCCACTCCCCCAAGCATTCTAGAATTGGCATTTCCAGTGTTCCCCTCCATATCAACTCCTCTCTGGAGTGTTTGTGGCTAGCGGGCCTCCTGCAGTATATATTGGCTTACTTTATATTGTATATGAAACAACAGCTTAGGGACTCAATTGTTCAATCACAATCTTGTTATAGAGTTTATACCTTTGATTATTTCAAAATTTATCTTTTTGAGGTTACGGATATTCTCAAACTTTTCAGGCAGAAAGCTTAAAAATACAAAGAAATGATGTACAGTTTAACATGTCTTCTCCTGTGACATTTAACATATTAATTGGTTCAATTGGGGCTGGGCTTAGTGGCTCACACCTATAATCCCAGCACTTTGGGAGGCTGAGGATAACTTGATGTCAGGAGTTCGAGATTAGCCTGGCCAAAATGGTGAAACCCCATCTCTACTAAAAATACAAAAATTAGCCAGCCATAGTGGCACGTGCCTGTAATCCCAGCTACTCCAGAGGCTGAGGCAGGAGAATCACTTGAACCCAGGAGGCAGTGGCTGCAGTGAGCAGAGAAGGACCACTGCACTCCAGAGTGGGCAACAAAGCAAGACTCCATCTCAAAAAAACAAACAAATAAACAAAAAAACCACATTAATTGGTTAATTGAAATTTTGACCAGAACCAAAAATAGGCAACTAGAGATAGCCTCTTTGAAGTACAGATATTCAGTATCACTGATTTTTTAGAGATCTACATTTTTAAATACTAGACATAAATTAAAACAATAAGGACTTTTAACATTAACTGCACATTTTATAATATTTAACCTCAATGAATAAA
>NW_016805390.1:2473058-2477679 GCF_001698545.2 Rhinopithecus bieti
AGAGATCTACAATTTTAAATACTAGACATAAATTAAAACAATAAGGACTTTTAACATTAACTGCACATTTTATAATATTTAACCTCAATGAATAAATATGTGACTGGTGTAAATAAAGGCAAATATCAAATACTGATATGGAAATCAATAGATTTGTTTATATAATTGAGCAAGGCTGCTCAGAATTTGAAACTCTAGAATACACAGAAAAAACAAATGAATTGGAATGGCATGTGTGTGTGTGTGTGTGTGTGTGTGTGTTCACATGTGTTCACAGACAGAAAACATATAAAACAAATGCTATCAATGTTTGTTTTTGAGCATAATGTAAATGAATGAATTTACCTGCATAACAGAAACACTGACCTTAGAAAACATATTTTCCCCAAACTAAATTAATTGAACTATTAGATAAAATTGTTTGAATTATTGAGATAAAATTTCCCACCTGAAATAAATCAAGCAATTTTAGTTTGGGATAAGTTGTCAAGAGTTCCTCAGCAATTTTTTTATCCCCTTAAAAACATATAAATCTCCAAATGCATTCTGAGTTTGGGGAATAGAATTGAACTCTATTGGAAGTTTGAAGAAACTTTGTATCTTGCATTATCCTGGGGAATGAACTATGTCTTGCTGTAAGTAATTTGTTGAGGACATAGGATAAAGTCATACCCACTAAAGGAAGATTATATAATCACTGAAATATAAAAGGACTTTCTCTTGTTAGCTATGAAAGACCAAGATTAGAATAGCAAAATGTTCTATGCAAATTGTGTCACATGCTGAAGAGCAAGCTAATGAATTGTGGGATAATTATGCATGCTTTTATAAAGAATGTGAGATATTAAAGGCTGGAATGTGATTAGAACATAATTTTTGCAGATTTTAAAATGTTGTGTTTTAATCTTTTAAGTTGTTCTACCAAACTTCTAGTATTCAAACATGTACTTCAAATGCAAAAGAAATAATTGTTTCACAATAAGAATAACATTATTATTTTCAAGGCTAACACCTTGAAAATACAACACATCGACAATACAGAGAATCTTTTTTATTTTTCTAAGACTGAACTTATAACCAATGAATCTAAAGTTATTAATTTGGATTTCAGGGGTTTAATAACATATTTAACAATATTAAGCTATTTTTTTATCCACGTATCTTTTGTGGAGATCTGTTTAAAGAAGAAATTATTTTACCAGTTCAACTATTCTATACTTAAAACTTTGAAATAACTAATCTTGACTTTGAAATAAAATTCTCTAAATATATGAGAAAATAAAATATTCTGAAATAAGACAAAATATTTCTATTAATTATAATACCTGGGATAAATGCATTAGGATATACAGTGTTATTTATAAAACAAAATTCACCAGAATACTACTAGGAGTATACTAAAATTCAAACTATCTGGCAATGCTTTAAATTGTACTAAAGAACCCAATCCAAAATCTCAATAAACTTCACAACCACTTGCTAATTTAATTAACATAATGTCATTTCAGCAAACTCTAAAAAGGGTGGTAAAATTATGACAATAATTTTCATAAAAACCTTAGATCGGGGCACAGAGAATGAGTTACATTCTCTCACTTATAAGTCTATTAACAGAATCCTTTAGAAACCTAAGAGGTTAAAAGTAAATTAACAACAGAAAGAAGCCCAATCTAATGAGGCTTTGAAATGTAGGCATAGCTCACTTTCCTCAAATAAAAATCGGTATTAGTCTGTTTTCATATTGTCATAAAGAACTGACTGAGACTAAGTAATTTATAAATGAACGAGGCTTAATTGACTCACAGTTTAGCATGGCTAGGGATATCTCAGTAAACTTGCAATCATGGCAGAAGGAGAAGAGAAAGCAAGGCACCTTCTTCACAAGGCAGCAGGAAGGAGAAGTGCTGAGCAAAGGCAGAAGAATCCCTTATAAAACCAAAAGATCTTGTGAGAACTTACTCACTATCATGAAAGCAGGCTGGGGCAAACTGCCCCCATGATTCAATTACCCTCCACCTGGTTTCTCCGTTGACACACAGGGAGTATGGTGATTATAATTCAAGATGAGATTTGGGTGGGAACACAAAGCCTAACCATATTATTCTGCCCCGGCCCCTTCCAAATCTCATGTCTTTTCACATTTCAAAACAAATCATATCTTCTCATCAGTCTGCCAAAGTGTTAATTCATTTTATAATTAATCCAAAAGTTCAAGTCCAAAGTCTTATCTGAGACAAGACAAGTCCCTTCTGCCTATAAGCCTGTAAAATAAAAAACAATTTAGTTACTCCCAAGATACAATGGAGGTAGAGGCATTGGGTAAATGCTCCAATTCCAAAATGGAGAAATTGGCCGAAATGAAGTGGCTACAGACCCCATGCAAACCCCAAATCCAATGGGACAGTCATTAAATGTTAAAACTCCAAAATCATCTCCTCTGACTCCATATCGTACATCCAGGCCACACTGATGCAAGAAGTAGGCTCCTATGGCATTGGACAGCTCTGCCCCTATGGCTTTGTAGCTACAGCATCCTCCTGGCTGCTTTCACAGGCTGACATTGATTGTCTGCTGCTTTTCCAGGCACACAGTGCAAGTTTTCAGTGGACCTATCATTCTGGTGTCTGGAGGATGGTGGCCCTAGTCTCACAGCTTCAGTAGGAAGTGCCCCAGTGGGGCCTCTGCATGGCAGCCCTGACCCCACATATGCTTTCCACACTGCCCTAGCAGAGGTTCTCCATGCGGGCTCTACCACTGCAGCACAGTCCTGTCTGGATATCCAGGCATTTCCATACAGCCTCTGAAATTTAGGCAGAGGTTCCCAAACCTCAGTTCTTGACTTCTGTGCACCTGCAGGTCCAACACCATGTGTAAGCCACCAAAGCTTGGTGGTTGCACCCTCTGAAGCAATGACCAGAGTTATATGTTTTCCCCTTGCAGCCAGGGCTGCACAGCTAGAGCATGAGGCACTAAGTCTCAAGACTGCACAGAGGAGCAAAGCCCTGGCCCAGCCCATGAAACCATTTTTCCCTCTGAGGCTTCCAGGCTTGTGATGGGGTAGGGTAGGGGGCCTGCCATGAAGAACTCGGATGTGCCCTAGAGACATTTTCCCCATCATCTTGGTGGTTAACATTCGGCTCCTCTTTACTTATGCAAATTTCTGAAGCGGGCTTGAATTTCTCCTCAGAAAATGGGTTTTTCTTTTCTATCACATAATCAGACTGCAAATTATCCAGACTCATTCTCTGCTTCCCTTTTAAACATAAGTTCCAATTTCAAGCTATCTATTTGTGAATACATAAAACTGAATACTTTTAAGAGCACCCAGAGCACCGCTTGAACACTTTGCGGCTTAGAAATTTCTTCTGTCAGATAACCTAAGTCAATTCTTTCAGGTTCAAAGTTCCACAGATTTCTAGGGCAAGGGCAAATTGCCACCAGCCTCTTTGCTAAAGCATATCAAGAGTCACCTTTATTCCAATTTTCAGCTAGTTCTTCATCTTCATCTGAAACCACCTTAGCCTGGATTTTATTGTCTATATCACTATCAGCATTTTGTTCAAAGCCATTCAACATGTATCTAGGAAGTTCCAAACTTTCCCCTATCTTCCTCTCTTCTGAGTCTTCCAAGTCTCTGGGAAGTTCTAAACTTTCCCACATTTTTCTGTCTTCTTCAGAGTTCTCTGTTCCAACCTCTGCCTGTCACTCAGTTCCAAAGTCACTTCCACATTTTTGGGTATCTTTATAGCAGCACCCCACTCTCTATGGTACCAATTTACTGTATTAGGTTATTTTCATACTGCTATAAAAAACTAACTGACACTGAGCAATTTATAAAGGAAAGAGGTTTAATCCACTCACAGTTCAGCATGGCTAGGGAGATCTCAGGAAACTTACAATCATGGCAGAAGGCAAAGGGAAGGCAAGGCACCTTCTTCACAAGACAGCAGGAAGGAGAAGTGCTGACAGAAAGGTGAATAGCCCCTTATAAAACCATTAGATCACATGAGAACTCTCACTATCATGAGAACAGGATGGGGAAAATTGCCCTCATGGCCCAATTACCCTCCACCTGGTCTCACTCTTGACATGTGGGGATTATGGGGATTACAATTCAAGATGAGATTTGGGTGGGGACACAAATCCTAACCATATCAAAATCCAACATAATATGAATAGTATAAAATAAGTAATATATATCTAAAAAATTAACACCATAATGCAGTAAGCATATTACAAAGTCATTCGGCAAACCAAAGGACAATTTAAATTTAAAGTGCAAAGCATGCAGTTGGGGAATTGAAACTAACATTGAAGTCACTTGAACCAATCCTAGCTCTAATTAAACTAAATACAATTCTTACTAATAAAGCAAGGAAAACTATCACTAATAACTACACCAAATTATTCCATATGGTATGGAACAGAGAAATCTAATTTAGATTTTAAAGAGTATAACAAAGAAAAAATAAAATATAAAATTATCATAAAAGAAAGGAGTATATTTTAATACATTTGGCATAATGAATTAACTAGAACATTACAGAAAATTTTACTTAAGACACAGAAAACAGACAAGCTACTTGTACATAGTTAATTAGGAAAATTCTTCTCTGTGAAA
>NW_016805390.1:2478319-2489241 GCF_001698545.2 Rhinopithecus bieti
ACGGGGTTTCACTGTGTTAGCCAGGATGGAGAAATACTTTTCTATATAAGCCCTCACAAAAATGAATCAGCCATTGATAGCAAATAGATTGAAAAAACAGAAAGCGTTAGTTTAATGTACTATTAACCTAAAATACAAATGTAATAAGATTAAAAGGAATAAAAGAAATTTAATAAACCATTATCTCCCCTCTATTTACTAAAAAACTTAATTTGTTAATTGAATATAAAAAATTATTGTCTAATTAGCTAAAGTAATCATGATCTGAATTAATTATTTTGGTTGAGGTGACTTCAGAACATAGTAAAGGCTCCCAATGATCAAAGCTAGACTAATTACTCAAATACATGATCATTATTAGTTGACTCAAGTTTTTTTGGTTGATAATCTATTTTATTGATGAACAGATTTTTCAATTGGTAATAATAAAATTCCATTTTAGAGGTCAAATTGATGACTAAGTTTATGATTTTATTGTTGCATCCACACATCCTAAAGATGTGACTTCCACTTAAGGTTCTTTAGTGTCATGGTTAAAGTTGTATGTTACCTGAATTCATATCCGAGCAATTTCATTTGGTGATTCTTCATGCAAAGGTGTCTCACAATATGAAAGGGCTTTAAAAATAAGGTCCACTCTACAAAAGGGCTGAATACTAATTTGATATTTATCTAAATACAACAAATTATTAAAATCCTAGTCTAAGGGAGACACAGAACAAGATGGTGGAATAAACCTCCCAGCAATCCCCACCCCCCACATTCCCCACTCCAACCCCAACCCTACCACCATTGTAGTTGCTCACCCAGGGAAACATCAGATTAAATAACTATCCACACAAGAAAACTTCTTCTTACAAGAGATAACTACATCAGGTGAGAAATCACAGCACCAAGTTATAGCATTATAACAGGAAAGGATGTGTTAAAGAGGATAGAAAGAACAGTCTTGAATTGTCTTCACTCCTTTGCCAACCCCATGCAGCACCGCACAGACAATCTGTCTGCTTGGGAAAGGAAGAGGAAAGTGTATATGAACTTTGCATTGGAACTTAGTATCAGCTTCCCCACAGTGAAACACAGTACTAGGCAGAAACCCATGGCTTCCTTTTCCAGTCTGGTGCCTACGGAGGGAGCATTTAGACTTGCCCGAGGCAAGAAGAGAATCTGCTGCCTTGGCAGGAGGAAACTCAGTCCTGATCTGCTTTACCACCTGCTGCCTAAAGTGGCCTTTGGCCCCAAATAAATGGACCCAATGGGTCCTCATTTTAGTGGCAGGAAGGTCATGGTGATCACTTTCCTTGGGTGAGTACTGTTACTGAGATGGTCTGGAAGGCCATAAGCTTCAGATATGACCCAGTGTGACAAAAGCTGCAGCAGCCACAGGAGTGCCCGTTTCACCTCTCTGCCAACTCTAGGCAGTGCAGCTTTGAGAGAGACTTCTCCAGGGAAGAAGAGGGAAGTGTGCAGGATACTTTGCCCTGGGAACTAGTACCAGATCTGCCACAGTAAAACAGCCCTGAACAGAACACCACAGGCCCTTATTTTTGGCCAGTGCTTCCAGTCTGCGCTTCTACCTCACTCCTAACCAAAATGGAATCTGCCGCACTGACAGGATCGACAGGAGTCTCATCCAGGCATCACCACTGATGGTACACACACACACACACACACACACACACACACACACATCTATACATGTGTGTATATGTGTGTGTATTTATATACACACACATACACAATGAAATACCATTCAGCCATAAAACAAAATGAAATCCTATCATGTGAAGCAACATGCATGAACCTGGAGGATGTTAAATGAAATAAGCCAGGAACAGAAAGACAAACATAGTGGGATCTCACTCATAAGTGGAATCTTGAAAAGCTGATTTCATAGAAGTAGAAATTAGAGTAGTGGTTACTAGAGGCTGGGGAGGAAAGGGGCAGGAAAAGACAGGAGAGGTTGTTCAATGAGTACAAAGTTACAGTTATACAGAAAGAATAAGTCCTGTTTTATTACAAAGTAGGGTGACTGTAATAAATAACAATGTAGTGTATATTTAAAGATACCTATAAGAGAAGACTTTGAACTTCAGCTCAAATAAATGTAAATGTTTAAAGCAACAGATTAGTAATCACCCTAGTTTGATCATCATACAATCATGCATACATTGAAGCGTCACACTGTACTTCATAAACATGTACAAGTATTATGTGTCCATTATAAATTCGAAACATTAACAAATGAAAAATGTCTAAGAATCAGTCCCATTGAGATAATAGAAGCCAGTAATAATGTGAATTTAAAATTTTGTTTTCAGAGGCTTTTTTTGGTTTTGTTGGACGAAGTTTTGCTCTTGTTGACCAGGCTCGAGTACACTGGCACGATCTCGGCTCACCACAACCTCCGCCTCCCAGGTTCAAGTGATTCTCCTGCCTCAGCCTCCCAAGTAGCTGGGATTACAGGCATGTGCCACCAAGCCTGGCTAATTTTGTATTTTTAGTAGAAGCAGGGTTTCACCAGGTTAGTTAGGCTGGTCTCAAACTCCTGACCTCAGGTGATCCACCTGCCTTGGCCTCCCAAAGTGCTGGGATTACAGGCGTGAGCCACCACACCCAGCCTCATTGTTATTTTTTAACAAGCATGTTCCTAAGTAATTTATAATTACAATATTTCCCTATTGTATTAGTGTAGGCCTTCTGAAGGCTTATCAAATAAAAAATTGGGTCATTGAATTTCAAGAAACCAACTATCTTAGTTCCATATGGATTATTTCAACTGATTGCAGATGCCATAAAAATATAAAAGAATCATAAAAACTACTTTGATCTCTAATGTGATTAATACTAATATAGATTATTGCAACTGTTATGGTCCTGACCTTGCTTTAACAATCTGAGTGTCTACTCTAACATCATATCTATTAATAGGTTTGTCTTAGTCCATTTTCGTGTTGCTATAACAGAATATCACAGACTAGGTAATTTATAAAGAAATGAAATCTATTTCTTGGAGTTCTTGAGGTTGGAAACTCCCACAGGCCCACATCTGGTGAGGGTCATATTGCAGCAACATCCCACGGCAGAAGATGGAAGAGCCAGAGATTGCAAGAGAGCAAGAGAGTAAGGAGGGGCCACTAGCTTTTATAACAAGCCCACACTCATGATAATTCACCTATTCCCATGATAACAACATTAATGCATTCATGGGGGCTCTGCCCGCATGGCCTAATCACCTCTTAAAATTCCCACCTCTCAGTACTGTTGCATTGAGGATTTAATGTCCAGCACATGATTAGCAGGAAAAAATCAAACCATAATAAGTTTTAAAGCTAGAATTACTGTTAGTCTTATCTATATGAAGCTTAATTAGCAGTGTACTCAGTCAAGCTCATAGTGTCCAGAACTTGACTAATCCAGAATCCTTTGAGCAGAAACAAAAGTCATGAATTCCACGTTAGGTTGCGTAGGCAATTATTCTGTGATGTGTGTGTGTGTGTATGCACATGTGTCAATTACATTAAGAGCTAACTTCCCTAAATTATTTGCTTTGATCCACTTTTAACTTTTGAGGAAAGGCAGAAGTACAGAAAAGGTTTTAGCTGCTTTTTTGGATTTGCAACTCAGTGTGGAAGTTAAACTTCCCAGCTTGATAAATGAGGAATTATCCTCTGCCTTTATATTTTATGTACAAAGATTATTCTCACATAGATTTATCTACCCTTGACTATTCTCAACAAATCACAAAGTGGTCACTACTCTATATACATGATGCTAAAACTAGAATAGTGGAGACTGCCCTCAATTTGCTAATTCAGGGTGATTTTAATCAATGTGTAGTTTTATTAGGAGATGCTCAGATTTATAACTATTATTGCTTATTTCTTAGTAATAATTTTCTGAATCATAATACCATCATGATTGGAAGATTTTGAAACTCATTAAGGCCATTAATTATAGGCACCCCAGATAGAGCATTCTAATAAATAAATAAGCTTTTGATTATTGCCCCATGATTCCTTTTACTGTTTGCAGCGTCAACAGCAGGAGCAAGGCAGGACTACAGCGAACAGTGTGCCCTCCATCCCCTGGCAGCCTAACACCTGTGGGTGTGGTAGATTTCTTTATCATCTTCCTCATTTAGCAGGGTTTCACCAATTTTAGGTGCCATTAATTTTCTTACTGCAATTAATTAAAATAAAACCACCTTTTACATCCCAATACCACAGACCACTAATTTCATTTTCGGTATTATAACAACTTTTTATAATTGTCATAGAAATCACTGTTAACAAAACAGAATCTAAGTATTACCTTTATCAATCTAGCAGAAAGCAGAGACCCAATTAAACATCAACATTTGCACTGAAGCATTGGATATCCTGAAGTACACATGCTTTGGAAAAATTTCACATATTTTAATATAATGTTCAGGAAACCATTATTTAGTTGCATAAAAACTAATCTGAGTAGCACTGCCAATTAGAATTTTAGGATTTATTGTATACCATGTTATAATTTAACCCTGTAGGGTCTGCATATTTATGTTTCCCCAAAATTAACATTCTAAAATCCTCACCCCCAAGGTGACGATATTAGGACATAGAGCTTTCGGGAATGATTAGGTCATGAGGGCTCTACCCTCAGAATAAGATTAATGACCTTGTAAGAGAGGCTGGAGAGAGCTCCTTTTCCCTTCCTTTTTATGCAGAAAGAAGGCAGTGTCTATGGGGTAGCAGGCCTTCACCAGACACTGAATCTGATGGCTACTTGATCTCGGACTTCCCGGCCTCTATCACTGTGAAAAATACATTTCTTTGGTTTATAAGCCATCTAGTCTACTATATATTGTTATAGTAATTCAAACAGGCTAAAACATACCTGAATATTGAAATAGATGTGCAAGTATATCCAATTTCTGCTGCCATAATTATTACTATTGTATCAGAGGTAAAAGCCTTTGACTAGCTATGTTACAAGAATAAAATAAGTGATCACCAGTTATATTCTGACTCATGGGTTTTATTTGCCTATGTACTGTGTATGGGCTAACAGGAGTTGTTTTATCTACTAAATACATCATTTGTTTACTGATGCATTTGTTTACTGATTCCTGTTATTTTTAAGATAAATATTGTATCTTATATGAGGCAAGGCTCAACCACTATGTGTAGGTAATAATGTAACTTGTTTTTCCCAATATTTCCTTGGCCTTTCTGGAATGTAGCAATGATAATGAGCCTATACAGGTGCTGAAACAAGATGAAAACTCTCTCATCCATGAAGCCACTCATTCACTGATAGCAGTGATAATAAAATTCTTTATAAGATATTGGTAAAAATAAATTTACCAGTCTTTACTTCATGTTATCAAAGTTAACTTAAATTATCTGTGTCTTTTAGCATATCAACTCTATCTAGGTTTTCAATTCTGTATTTTTCATTTTAGAGAAATGTACCCATTTCCATGTCTTATAATAGCATTTATAATTAACTCTTTGGTATTTGGTATTATATATCTAATATTAAACACAAAATTAACTCACAAAAGCACCACAGATGCTTAAGAATTAGAAACAGTATGCCCATCTTACCTTTAATTATTTTAATTCTTATTGTTCGTCCTTTATTATGAAATTATGAATTATTTAATTGTGAGCAATAACGCATTCCTTTTTTTTTTTTTTTTTTTTTTTTTTGAGACAGGGTCTTGCTCTATCACCCAGGCTGGAGTGCAGTGGCATGATCTCAGCTCACAGCCGTCTCGACCTCCCCAGTTCAGGCAATTCTCCTACCTCAACCTCCTGAATAGCTGAGACTACAGGTGCATGCTGCCATGCCCAATTAATCTTCATATATTTTGTAGAGTCAAAGTTTCACCATGTTGGCCAGGCTAGTCTCAAACTCCTGGGCTCAAAGTATCTGCCCACTTTGGCCTCGCATTGTGCTGAGAGTACAGGCCTGGACCACTGGGCCCCACCTCCTTAACCCATACCTAACTGCAGAAACAACAAGATGACAATGAATTGAATTTATGATTACAGAGACTATGAAATTGTTAACTTTGATTCAGACTAAGAGAATTATGTCTATAGAAATTGATACTCATGTAGTAATCCTTACAGAACTGCCATCTAAACATTAACCTCATCAGAAGATGTGCTTCATTCATGAGCTGCGCCCTCTTTATATTTAAAACAGTTGCTATTCCAGGACAAATAAAGTGAGAAGTATTAATGTTTACTAGACTTGACATTATAAACAATGCTCTTAAATTATATAACTCAAATTATACCTTCATGGACTTTGTGCTTGAGGTAGTACTTCAGAACAGTTTGAAAACTGACCCATATCAGTGCTATAAATTCATGGGGGAGATAAATTATCATTAATTATTAAAGTTAAAGATGGTGAACTTAAATCCCTTGCAAATGAAATACCACAATTAGATACAGCACTATAAACTATTAATCTATTATCAATAATTCTAGTGATATTTGTAATGAAAATTCTTATGCTTGTAGTTTTGAACCATCACCCTCACCTATAACACTTGAAACACCAATACTGAATAACAAAGTAAGAGATACTTTTTATCTGCCTCTATCCTCCAGCAATAGTAGGACTAAGTATTGTAAACTTTACTATTATTTTCTCAATAAATGCATTTCTTTCACCAAACCATCTTATTACAAATTGTAATTAGATGCTAACAGTAGATAGACTAATTTTAAAGTAGCAAGTGTTAACTCATAGAGACTCAGCCCAGGTTTTATCTCTAACATCAATTTAATCTCATTCTATCTATTGAAACTTCAGTCCTGTTAGTACCCATACCTCACACGGTTACCTGAGCCACGCAATTCACTGTAAATTTAGGAATGGCCATCTCACTATGGGCAGAAACAGTTATTGCTTGTTTTCATCATAAAAATGAAGCCTTATCAGTGTATTTTACATCCCAAGGAACACCTGCTATATGTATGTCTATCTTTGTAATCATGATCACTCCTGGAATATTTAACAAATAGTTTTAGCATTGTGGTTTGCAGCAAACATTACAGTTTGCCACTTGTTAATTCACCCAGTTAGAGGAGCTGCATGAGCCCTATTACCAATTAGCCCATCAGTAGCCTCAATCAGGTTTATTATTTTAGTACTTCTTACAGTTTTAGAGGTCACAGCAGAATTCAATCATATATCTTCACATCTTCAGGAAGCCTCTATTTACAAATAACACCTATTAACTAACATGCTAACTATATAATAAAATTAAGCCCTTGGCCACTAAGAGGAGGCTTATCTCCTAAAGACTCCATTTAATTAATCATTTCTAGTAATAGTCATACTATTAAATAACACACAAGCAGTAGGCTATAAATAAAGAGATGGTGTTTAAGAGACTACTTTCACAGGTCCCTACAGGTCAGTTGTATGAAAAGAACTTACATATGAAATAATCTCCTTCAATGTGCTAGAAATATTTTTTATTACAGGGTATTTTATTTTTTATCTTTCATTGAAATACAGCCCCTATACCAAAATTTGGTAGAGTCTGATCACTAGCATGTATTAAAACACTAAACTACTATATCTATCAGTAGCATCATTTCTTAACACTTTTATCCTTCTAGTTGCTGGAGTATCTATCACTTGAACCACCCCACACTCCCACAATCTGAAAAAAAGAAATTAAAACAAAACATTACCAGAATTATTATCAACACTACACTAGATGTTTACATGATGACAAACTTCAGAATTATTATGAAACACTATATACTAGTTCCAATGACCTCTAAGACTCAATATTATTTTTGACAAGATGGATTTCATAGATTGTGTGTAATTACTGCTAAAACTTTAATTATATGTTTTCTATGTCAAATAACGTTTTACTTCACTTTTAATCATTTTAGTTTTGAAACTGACCCTAATACCCTCTTAATTGTCATATAACTCTTTATTTTTTTTAATTTTTAATTTTTTGGGGTATATAGTAGGTGTACATATTTATGAGGTACATGAGATATTTTGATATAGGCATGCAATGTATAATAATTACATCATGGAAAGTGGGGTATCCATCCTCCCAAGTATTTATCTTTTGTGTTACAAGCAATCCAATTATAGTCTTATAGTTATTTTAAAATGTATAATTAAGTTATTGACTATAGTCACCCTGTTGTGCTATCAAAGAATAGGTATTTTTCATTCTTTCTATATTTTTTGTACTCATTAACCATCCCCACCTGTCCCCTCACCCCCAAACCCACCCACTACCCTTCCCAGCCTCTGGAAATCATCCTTCTAATCTCTGTGTCCATGGGTTCAACTGTTTTGATATTCAGATTCCACAAATTAGTGAGAACATACAATGTTTGTCTATTTGTTCCTGGCTTGTGTCACTTAACATACTGATCTCCAGTTCCATCCACGTTGTTGCAAATGACAGGATCTCATTCATTTTTTATGGCTGAATAGTCTTCACTGTATATATGTACCACATTTTCTTTATCCATTTATCTCTTGATGGACAATTAGGTCGCTTTCAAATCTTGGCTATTGGGAACAGTGCTGCAGCAAACATGGGAATGTAGATATCTCTTCTATATACTGATTTCCTTTCTTTTTCGTAGATTCCCAGGAATAGGATTGCTGGATCCTAAGGTAGCTCTGCTTTTATTTTTTTGAGGACCCTCCAAACTGTTCTCCATAGTGGAGATTGTACTAATTGACACAGTGGAGGTTGTACTAATTGACATTCCCACCAGTGTACGAGGATTCCTTAGCTCCACATCCTTGCCACCATGTTATTGCCTGCCTTTTTGTTTTCCCCAGGCCCATGGAAAGTACGGCCAGACTAATGCCAGTGTTCCCTTAACGCACAAGTGCTCTTCAGTCAGCTTGTGGTGAATGCTGCCTGGCTTGAGACTCACTCTTTAGGGCACTGGGCTCTGCTCTGGCTCAGGGAAGGTCTAGAAATGCCATCCAAACATAAAGTTCTGGAACCAGGGACCGCAACAGTCCACTTGGTACTCTACTCAACTGTGGCTGAACTGGTACCTAAAGTGCAAAACAAAGTCCCCATTATTTTTTCTCTTTGCTTTCTCAAACAGAGTCTCATCCAATAGTCACCATAGCTGGGAATGAGCTGAGTCTCACCTAAAGCTGGCAAGTCTCAAAGCCTCACCTAAGGACCTCCACATAGCAACTGGGTACTGCTGCTGGTTATTCAGGGTCCAAGAGCTGAAAAGCCAGTGATGAATCCTACCAGGACTTTGTCCTTCTCTTTAAGGCAGCAGGTGTCCTTCTGGCACAGAGAGTGTCCAGAAATGTTGATCAGGACCTAGGGCCTGGACAGTGAGACTGATGACTCTGACTAGTGCCCTGTCCTGCTGTGATTGAGCTGGTCTCCAGGATGCAAGACAAAGTTCTTCACTCTCTTCCCTCTCCTCTCCTTAGGTGGAAAGAAGGGGTTTCTTTTGGATCCACAAACTGTGCAGCCTGGGGTTGTGGGACAGGTTATGCCAGCATTCCCTTAGCTGCCCTAGCTGGTGTCTCAGTAGGTCATGCGACCCCCAAGTTTGGTTCTGGGTCCTGTCATGTAAAAGTTGCAGTCCTTGTGGCCTAGACTGCCTTTCAAGTTTATTTAGAATTTTAGAGCACTTTAGACCCTGGTGACAAGGTTTTAGAAACTCAAGTTGGGACCACTGGGATCAATGGTTCTCCTCTTGCTAGGACTGCTTTAAATGCTCCCTTGTTGGATGGCAATCAACTGAGTCTGGTCTGTTTTTTCTTTCTACTGTAACAAGGCAGCATTGAGTTAAATGGCTCAAAATTGCTGTTCTCTCCCTCCTCTAGCACACAGAAACACTCTGAGCACCACACCAAAACCAGGGGTTGAGAGGTGGCATTAATGATTCAAAACTGTTTTTTCTACCTCTTCAGTGCCTCTTTCAGTGATGCAAAATTCCAACCAGATATAGTGAGTGCTCGCCTAATTTCTGGTTCTTATGAATGTGCTTTTCCTGTGTAGATAGTTATTAAATTGGCGTACTGGCAGAGGGATGATCAGTGGAGCCCTCTATTCTACCATTTTGCTCCCCACATCCCTATAATATCCTTATTTTCTATATAACAATGTGTTGATGATAATCATATTTTTCTTGCATTAATTAGTACAACTAACTCCAAATCTGTTACTTTTAAGTCTAAGAAAAATAATTAATCGAATAGTATCAAGACTATTTAATACAGTTTAGCTTCCATAATAGTAATTTCACCTTCTGATTGCTACAATTATTACTTACATAAAGAAAAAAAAACAAATCCAATGAATTTGGATTTGAAAATCTAGAACTGTCCCACGTAAAACATTTAACAACATCCTTTTGGTATCAGTGAAATTGTTACTATTTGAGCTTCAAATTTTACTCTTATTACCACTACCTTGGAATTCTCAAGAAATTAACCTATAAATAATGCTTATTAAAAGAGTTATTCCTGTGATACTATGAGTCACAGACTTAGCCTACAAATGAATTAAAAACAAACTGGCAAGGCTAAAATTAGGTAGCTTAATAAGACAATTTTGACACTTTAGATTATGATTACACCATAATTACCTGATATCCCCATTTATATAAACATTTCAACAGCTTTTATAAGAACCCTCTTTAAGTCTTTTAATTTATCCCATATAATAACTTAATTACCATACTTAGAGGGCATAACATCAGCATTAGCTATTATATGCTTTATTAACACTAAATATTAACCTAACATCAAGCACCACATTTTATATTGGCTGCTATGGCTGCTAGAACACTGCTGTAGGATTAGCACTTCTGGTAATAGTGGAATGCGCATATATATAACATATATATAATATATAATCTATATAATTATATATATTATAA
>NW_016805390.1:2491787-2511654 GCF_001698545.2 Rhinopithecus bieti
TATTGGGGTGGGAGTTACCCGATTTTCCAGGTGTTGTGTGTCTCAGTTCCCCTGGCTAGGAAAAGGGATTCCCTTCCCCCTTGCGCTTCCCAGGTGAGGCGATGCCTCGCCCTGCTTCAGCTCTCGCTGGTCAGGCTGCAGCAGCTGACCAGCACCGATTGTCCGGCACTCCCTAGTGAGATGACCCCAGTACCTCAGATTTTTTGAAAATGCAGAAATCACCGGTCTTCTGTGTCGCTTGCGCTGGGAGTTGGAGACTGGAGCTGTTCCTATTCCATCTTTTTTTTTTAAAACCACTATCCCTTAATATGTCTATGAAAATGTCTACCACTAATGGGAATCTAATAGATTATTTAAGTACTGATTAATTAATTTTAAATGTGCTAAGTAGCTTATTTTATCTACTTTTGGGAGAAAAGCCCAAACATTTCTTCTTAGTTTCTATGTTTCTAGGCTATAATTAATCACTGACATTTGTAGATGTACACATTAATCCTTCCCCCATCTCATTAATACTCCAATTGATTTTCTCTTTATATCTTTACAATTAAAATTATCAATGTATATTTCTATAAGAGGATCAAATTTCCTGTTTTGTTCTTTATTCATTGGGTAAGAAAATTTGGATAAGTATTTATTACCAGAATTAGCTATTTAAATTATTAAATAATTATCTTGTTCTTTTAGCCCAGGTTCTGCTCTGAATATATTAGGATTCTGGTCTCTGCTGTGGGTAACAGAAGTGCCAATAAGTATCACGGAGTCATGTTTTTAAATAAAAGCTTCACTTCTATAGCCGGAGTAAACCTAGTCATTATTTTTCATGTCTACACTTCATTGTCCAGAAAAAATAGAAAGATTTCCTCTTATTTGGGCTTCTTTCTGTTATGATTTTCCAGGTGTGCCTAATCAAATAATCACCGTGCAGGCAAAACTCTCCAGTGAATTTATTGACTCTAAATGGGAAAGAACATTTTCGTAATACTAATGATCCTAATCCTGTTCTGAATCAAACAGAAATAATTGCGAATCAGAAAAAAGGTGAAGAACAAGAGAGTGGATTGTAATGTAAATACTTGATGTGAATATCAGAGAGGTTGACTAAATGTAATGGACATTCTACTTGCAAGGTTTTAAGATATTTTTCATAAGGCCTGCTATGCTTTTTAGTCTGGTAATATAATACAGGTACTTACTTGTCTTTGTACTAACAATAAAACCTTACTAAGGGCTGTAAATAACTAATACTTATCACTCTTGCTAAGGCAGGTCTTACCAGTCTCCCCCACTGTAAAACTCTTGCATTTTATATTGAGTGTTCTGTTTTCATACTTACTTTCTCTATATAAAAATATTATAGAGTATTCTTATCTTTTTTTTCTAATCATCCTCAATTTTTTCATTACTGGAATTGTCTAAGTTAAATTGAAAGGGTTAAAATTAAGAAGTAAATATGCTGTATACCAAACATCAAAGTGTGCATACTACTTTTTAACAATCAGAATTTCTGGGAAACCTCAAACTTGAATTTACATACATTTTACCTACAACCAAAACCAAGGGCATGGAAGACTTTGGTAGTGTGTTGGTTTTTCTACTCTGACAGGAGATTTTTGACAATTTCATCCAACATACTAGATCCTATTTCATCATTAGATGCTGTTGATTTATTTATCCATTAGTTTCTTTACCCATAGTATATATGCATCCAATGTTGAAGGCAGATAGGAAAACCTTTACAGGTTAGTGATGAAATAGCTATTTTTCTCTTTACAGCTAATGTAATACTTATTGTGTCCTCCTATATTTTCTTCTAACAGAAAAAAGACAATAAAAACAAAATAATGTAAACAAATCAACAGGATCCTAAGTCTATGAATAAAACAACACATAACAGATGTGAGCCATCACACACATGTTAGAGAGAAGGATGCTATGTAACTTGGGCATATCAGCTTGCTTAGCTCCACTTCCCAGTAAAGAAGGTTGGTGATATGGTTGGCTATGTCTCTACCCAAATCTTATCTTGAACTGTAGCTACCATAATTCCCTCGTTGGGAGGGACCCAGTGGGAGGTAACTGAATCATGGATGTGGGTCTTTCCCGTGCTGTTCTCATGATAGTGAATAAGTCTCACAATATCTGATGGTTTTATAAAGGGGAGTTTTCCTACACAAGCTGTCTTGCCTGCTGCCATGTAAGACGTGGCTTTGCTCCTCCTGGCCTTCTGCCATGATTGTGAGGCCTCCCCAGCAATGTGGAACTGTGAGTCCGTTAAACTTCTTTCCTTCATAAATTACCCAGTCTTGGGTATGGCTTTAATAGCGGCATGGAAACAGACCAATACAGTTGGGAACCATAATCCAGTTTTTTTGATCTGATGATTGTTGTTTGACACTCTAGAAAAACCCATTCCACATTCATTGCCTAGAGTTAGTGTTACAGGTAGAAGACAGAAGAGTGCATAGTGGCCCAGGAAGCCTAATAGAGAAAATATTTCAAGGAGGAGAATGTGATTGATTGTGTCAATGCTACTAATACCATGTAACAAGAGCTTAGCACTGACCTTTGGACATAGTATATAACACTTACCACTGGCCTTTACAAGGGCTGTTTCAGTAGAGCAATAAGAATAAATCTCAAATGAAGTTAGTCAAGAGGGAAAGGGAGGGAAGAATTGGAGACTGCAGATACACATAATTCTTTTCAAGAGGTTTTATTATTATTATACTTTAAGTTTTGGGGTACATGTGCAGAAAGTGCAGGTTTGGTACATAGGTACATAGGCACACACATGCCATACTGGTTTGCTGCACACATCAATCCACCATCTACATTAGGTATTTCCCCTAATGCAATCCTCCCCTAGGCCCCCATCCCCTGACAGACCCCAGTGTGTGATGTTTCTCTCCCTGTGTCCACGTGTTCACAGTGTTCAGCTCCCACTTCTGAGTGAGAACATGTGGTGTTTAGTTTTCTGTTCTTGTGTCAGTTTGCTGAGAATGATGGTTTCCAGCTTCACCCATGTCCCTGAAAAGGACATGAACTCAACCTTTTTTATGGCTACATAGTATTCCATGGTATATATGTGCCACATTTTCTTTATCCAGTTTATCATTGATGGGCATTTGGGTTGGTTCCAAGTCTTTGCTATTGCGAACAGTGCCGCAATAAACATATGTGTGCACGTGTCTTTATAGTATAATGATTTACAAACCTTTAGGTACATACCCAGTAATGGGATTACTGGGTCAAATGGTATTTCTGGTTCTAGATCCTTGAGGAATCGCCACACTGTCTTCCACAATGGTTGAACTAATTTATATTCCCACCAACAGTGTACAAGTGTTCCTATTTCTCCACATCCTCTCCAGCATCTGTTGTTTCCTGACTTTTTAGTGATCGCCATTCTAACTGGCATAAGATAGTATATCATTGTGGTTTTGATTTGCATTTCTCTAATGACCAGTGCTGATGAGTTTTTTTCATATGTTTGTTGGCTGCATAAATGTCTTCTTTTGAGAAGTGTTTTGTTCAGATCTTTCTGAACAAAAGTGTCTGTTCAGATCCTTCACCCACTTTTTGCTGGGGTTGTGTTTTTCTTGTAAATTTGTTTACGTTCTTTGTAGATCCTGGATATTAGCCCTTTGTCAGATGGATAGATTGCAAAAATTTTCTCCCATTCTATAGGTTGCCTGTTCACTCTGATGATAGTTTCCTTGGCTGTGCAGAAGCTCTTTAGTTTATTTAGATCCCATTTGTCTATTTTGGCTTTTGTTGCCGTTGCTTTTTGTGTTTTCGTCATAAAGTCTTTGCCCATGCCTATGGCCTGAATGGTATTGCCTAGGTTTTCTTCAAGGATTTTTATGGTTTTAGGTCTTACATTGAAGTCTTTAATCCATCTTGAGTTAATTCTTGTATGAGGTGTAAGGAAGGGGTCCAGTTTCAGTTTTCTGCATATGGCTAGCCAGTTTTCCCAACACCATTTATAAAATAGGGAATCCTTTCCTGATTGCTTGTTTTGGTCAGGTTTCTCAAAGATGTGGTGTAATTTCTGAGGCCTCTGCTCTGTTCCATTGGTCTATATATCTGTTTGGTGGTAGTACCATGCTGTTTTGGTTACTGTAGCCTTGTGGTACAGTTGGAAGTCAGGTAGCATGATGCCTCCAGCTTTGTGCTTTTTCCTTAGGATTGTCTTAGCTATGCAGGCTCTTTTTTTGTTCCGTATGAAATTTTAAGTAGTTTTTTTTTTTTTTCTAATTCTGTGAAGGCAGTCAATGGTAGCTTGATGGGGATTGCATTGAATCTATAAATTACTTTGTGCAGTATGGCCATTGTCACAATATTGATTCTTCCTATCCATGAGCATGGAATGTTTTCCATTTGTTTGTGTCCTCTCTTATTTCCTTGAGCAGTGGTTTGTAGTTCTTCTTGAAGAGGTCCTTCACATCCCTTGTAAGTTGTATTCCTAGATATTTTACTCTCTTTGTGGGAATTGTGAATGGGAGCTCATGCATGATTTGGCTCTCTGTTTGTCTATTATCAGTGTATAGGAATGCTTGTGATTTTTGCACATTGATACTGAATCCTGAGACTTTGCTGAAGTTGCTTATCAGCTTAAGAAGATTTTGGGCTGAGATGATGGGGTTTTCTAAATATACAATCATGTCATCTGCAAACAGAAAAAATTTGACTTCTTGTCTTCCTATTTGAATATGCTTTCTTTCTTTCTCTTGCCTGATTTTCCTGGCCAGAACATCCAATACTATGTTGAATAGGAGTGGTGAGAGAAGGCATCCCTGTCTTGTGCTGGTTTTCAAAGGAAATCTTCCAGTTTTTGCCCCTTCATTATGATATTGGCTGTGGGTTTGTCATAAATAGTTCTTATTACTTTGAGATATGTTCCATCAATAACTAGTTTTCAGCATGAAGAGGTGTTGAATTTTATTGCAGTCCTTTTCTACATCTATTGAGATAATCGTGTGGTTTTTGTCATTGGTTCTGTTTATGTGATGGATTACATTTATTGATTTGCATATGTTGAAACAGTCTTGCATCCCAGAAATGAAGCCAACTTGATCACGGTGTATAAGCTTTTTCATGCGCTGCTGGATTTGGTTTGCCAGTATTTTATTGAGGATTTTTGCATCGATGTTCATCAGGGATATTGGCCTGAAATTCTCTTTTTTTGTAGTGTCTTTGCCAGGTTTTGATATCAGGATGATGCTGGCCTCACAAAATGAGTTAAGGGGGAGTCTCTCTTTTCCTATTATTTGGAATGGCTTCAGAAAGAACAGTACCAGCTCTTCCTTGTACCTCTGGTAGAATTTGGCTGTGAGTCCATCTGGTCTTGAACTTTTTTTGGTTGGTAGGCTACTACTTATTGCCTCAATTTCAGAACTTGTTATCGGTCTATTCAGGGATTCGACTTCTTCCTGGTTTAGACTTGGGAGGGTGTATGTCTCCAAGAATTTATCCATTTCTTCTAGATTTTCTAGTTTATTTGCATAGGGGTGTTTGTAGTATTGTCTGATGGTAGTTTGTATTTCTGTGGGATCAGTGGTGATATCCCCTTTATCATTTTTTACTGTTTTTATTTGATTCTTCTCCCTTTTCTTCTATATTAGTCTGGCTAGCAGTCTATCTATTTTGTTGATCTTTTCAAAAAACCAGCTCCTGGATTCACTGATTTTTTTGAACGCTTGTTTGTATCTCTATGTCCTTCAGTTCTGCTCTGATCTTAGTTATTTCTTGTCTTCTGCTAGGTTTTGAATTTGTTTGTCTTGCTTCTCTAGCTCTCTTAATGGTGATGTTAGGGTGTCAATTTTATATCTTTCCTGCTTTCTCCTGTGGTCATTTAGTGCTATAAATTTCCCTCTAAACCCTGCTTTAGCTGTGTCCCAGAGATTCTGGTATGTTGTATCTTTGTTCTCATTGGCTTCAAAGGCTTATTTATTTCTGCCTTAAATTTGTTACTCAGGAGCAGGTTGTTCAGTTTCCATGTAGTTGTGCAGTTTTGAGTGAGTTTCTTAATCCTGAGTTCTAATTTGATTGCACTGTGGTCTGAGAGACTGTTATGATTTCCATTCTTTTGCATGTGCTGAGGAGTGTTTTACTTCCAATTACGTGGTCAATTTTAGAATAAGTACGATGTGGTGCTGAGAAGAATGTATATTCTGTTGATTTGGGGTGGAGAGTTCTGTAGATGTCTACTAGGTCCACTTGAGATGTCTATTAGGTCCAGAGTTGAGTTCAAGTCCTGAATATCTCTGTTAATCTTCTGTCTCGTTAATCTGTCTAATATTGACAGTTGGGTGTTAAATTCTCCCACTATTATTGTGTGGGAGTCTAAGTCTCTTTGTAGGTCTCTAAGAACTTGCTTTATGAATCTAGGTGCTCCTATATCGGGTGCACATATATTTAGAATAGTCAGCTCTTCTTGTTGCATTGATCCTTTTACCATTATGTAATGCCTGTCTTTGTCTCTTTTGATCTTTGTTGGCTTAAAGTCTGTTTTATCAGACTAGGGTTGCAGCCCCCGTTTTTTTTCTTTTTCTTGGTAAATATTTCTCCATCCCTTTATTTTGAGCCTATGTGTGTCTTTGCATGTGAGATGGGTCTCCTGCATACAGCACACTGATCAGTCTTGACTCTATCTAATTTGCCAGTCTGTGTCTTTTAACTGGAGCATTTAGCTGGTTTACATTTAAGGTTCATATTGTTATGTGTAAATTTGATCCTGTCATTATGATGCTAGCTGGTTATTTTGTCTGTTAGCTGATGCAGTTTCTTCATGGTGTCGATGGTCTTTACAATTTGGTATGTTTTTGCAGTGGCTGGTACCGATTGTTCCTTTCCATGCATAATGCTTCCTTAAGGAGCTCTTATAAGGCAGGACTGGTGGTAACAAAATCTCTCAGCATTTGCTTGTCTGTAAAGGATTTTCTTTAGTTAGCTTAGTTTGGCTGGATATGAAATTCTGATTTGAAAATTCTTTTCTTTAAGAATGTTGAATATTGGCCTTCACTCTCTTCTGGCTTGTAGGGTTTCTGCAGAGAGACCCACTGTTAGTCTGATGGGCTTCCCTTTGTGTGTAATCTGACCTTTCTCTCTGGCTGCCCTTAACATTTTTTCCTTCATTTCAACTTTAGTGAATCTGATGATTATGTATCTTGGGGTTGGTCTTCTCAAGAAGTATCTTTGTGGTGTTCTCTGTATTTCCTGAATTTGAGTGTTGGCCTGTCTTGCTAGGTTGGGGAAGTTCTCCTGAATAATATCCTGAAGAGTGTTTTCCAACTTGGTTCCATTCTCCCCATCACTTTCAGATACACCCATCAAATTTAGGTTTGGTCTTTTAACATAGTCCCATATTTCTTGGAAGCTTTGTTTGTTCCTTTTCATTCTTTTTTCCCTAATCTTGTCTTCACGCTTTATTTCATTATGTTGATCTTCAATTTCTGATATCTTTTCTTCTGTTTGATTGATTCAGCTATTGATACTTGTGTATGCTTCACGAAGTTCTCTTGCTGTGTTTTTCAGCTGCATCAGGTCATTTATGTTCTTCTCTACACTGTTTATTCAGATAGCAATTCCTCTAATCTTTTTTCAAGGTTTTTAGCTTCTTTGCATTGGGTTAGAATGTGCTTCTTTAGCTCGGAGGAGTATGTTATTACCCACCTTCTGAAGCCTACTTCTGTCAATTCGTCAAACTCATTCTCCATTCAGTTTTGTTCCCTCGCTGGTGAGGCGTTGTCATCCTTTGGAGGAGAAGAGATGTTCTGGTTTTTTGGAATTTTCAGCCTTTTTGTGTCTGTTTCTCCCCATCTTCATGGATTTATCTATCTTTGGTCTTTGATGTTGGTGACCTTTGGATGGGGTTTCTGAGTGGATGTCCTTTCTGTTGATGTTGGTTCTATTCCTTTATGTTTTTTCTCCTTCTAACAGTCAGGCCCTTCTGCTGCAAGTCTGCTGGAGTTTGCTGGAGGTCCACTCCAGACCCTGTTTGCCGGGGTATCACCAGCAGAAGCTGCAGAACAGCAAAAATTTCTGCCTGTTCCTCACTCCGGAAGTTTCATCCCAGAGGGGCACCTATCAGATGCTAGCCAGAGCTCTCCTGTATGACATGTCTGTTGGCCCCTGCCGGGGGGTGTCTCCCAGTCAGGAGACACGGGAGTCAGAGACCCACTTGAGGAGGCAGTCTGACCCTTAGCAGAGCTCGAATGCTGTGCTAGGAGATCCGCTGTACAGTCAGCAGGCAGGGATGTTCAAGTCTGCTGAAGCCGTGCCCACAGCCGCCCCTTCACCCAGGTGCTCTGTCCCAGGGAGATGGGCGTTTTATCTAGAAGCCCCTGACTGGGGCTGCTGCCTTTCTTTCAGAGACGCCCTGCCCAGAGAGGAGGATTCTAGAAAGGTGGTCTGGCTACAGTGGCTTTCCTGAGCTGTGGAGGGCTCCACCAAGTTGGAACTTCACCAGGGCTTTGTTTACACTGTAAGGGAAAACCAGCTACTCAAGCCTCAGTAATGGCGGATGCCCCTCCCCCACCAAGTTCAAGTGTCCCAGATTGACATCCGACTGCTATGCTGGCAGCAAGAATTTCAAGCAAGTGGATCTTAGCTTGCTGGGCTCTGTGGGTTGGGATCCGCTGAGCTAGGCCACTTGGCTCCCTGGCTTCAGGCGAGTGAACAGTTCTGTCTCACTGGCATTCCAGGTGCCACCGGGGTATGTAAAAAAATTCCTGCAGCTAGCTCGGTGTCTGCCCAAATGGCCAACCAGTTTTGTCCTTGAAACACAGGGCCCTGGTGGTGTGGGCACCCGAGGGAATCTCCTGGTCTGTGGGTTGCAAAGACCATGGGAAAAGTGTAGTATCTGGGCCAGGGTGCACCGTTCCTCACAGCACAGCCCCTCAAGGCTTCCCTTGGCTAGAGGAAGGAGTTCCCTGACCCTTTGCACTTCCTGCATGAGGCAACATCCCACCCTGCTTCAGCTTGACCTCTGTGGGCTGCACCCACTGTTTAACCAGTCCCAGTGAGATGAGCCAGGTATCTCAGTTGGAAATGCAAAAATCACCAACCTTCTGCATCAGTCTCACTGGGAGCTGCACACTGGAGTTGTTCCCATTGGGCCATCTTGCTAGGTCTCCTCAAGAAGTTTCTTAAAAGGGAAAAGATAAATAGAAAACATTTGAAGACAAATATGGGAAAAAGGCAAATACAATGGTAAAATCAACAGCATGTTTATAGGCTGATTGTCATGAGCCAGTTTGAAAAACGAAAAAAAACCTTGAATATTGAGGAAAGAAAAGAAATAGTTGCTGGGGTCATTTTGTTGAGTAAGAGGGAAAGCATTCTAGTGCATAAGAAATAGGCACATATGACAGTAGCTAAAAAACATTTCTCTTTCCTAATAATATAATAGCAGAGAAATATGCCACAGATGTAGATAAGTGAGTTTAATCTTATAAAAGTGAGTCTGGTAACAAACTGAGAGGCTTAGTTTCTTAGTTTAACAAACGTAGAAGCTTAGTCAGGAAAGAGGAGAAGGCTTAGAGACTTGAGGAGATTGTAGAAGGCAGAAAATGATAGTTTAAGAGAAAGAAGAAAATGGGAAAAGCAAATGTGGTATGATTATTATTCTATTCTGTCACTTGTTTTATTTTCTTCCTTTTAATATTTAAATGGGAACAGGTCAACTTTAGCAAGATTGATATATTTTAAAAAAGAAGAAGCAAATAAAAAGAAGGTACTTTCAGTGTATTCTACTTCCTTCACGTCTATCTGAATGTGTACTTGAACATTACCTAAGGTACTCCAGGGCTGCATGCTATAGAACCTGATGATCAGTACAGACAACAGAAAGAAAACTATTAGTGTAGGTTAATAATGTGGGCTATCACAGCTGGAAAAATCTGTCTCTGCTTTCTCTCTCACTAATTCTGTTTTAAGTATGATCATGGTAAAAGTCAGCCCACAATATGAATTCCAGTGATTATTGCTTTCTTGTGTTCATAAACTTGTCTAATCCCCTCCCACATAGAAGTGGGATTGATCTCTGTGACCAATAAGTATCGTGGAAGTGTGATTTCCAGTTAATAAAAGGCATTGCAATTTCTGCTTTGGTTTTCAGGGCTGCTTACTATGGGGGAAGCCCAGCCTGTTGTGAGGACATTTAAGCAGCCCCATTGAGAGGCTTTCATGAAAAGCAACTAAAGCCTCTTGGTAACATCTAGCACTAATATGCCAGCTTTGCAGCAGCGTGACCTGAAAGTGAACCCTTCAGCTTTAATCAAATTTTCAGGTGTCTGTAGTCCATGCCAATATTTGACTACACCCTCAGGAGGTACCCTGAGTCAAAACTTCCCAGTCAAGTATCTTTAAAATTCTTGACACAGAGAAACTGTGAGACATATCAAGTTAGTATGGTTGGATTAAGGTAGTAATCTTTGCAAAAGATAAGTTGTTAAGTATTAGATAACTAATACAATTGTTCCATTGGAGAGATACCTAACAGGTGAAATTTTATGGTAAAGAAAAACCATACAGCTCACTGATTTTCTCTTTTCTTCAGGGTGCAAGCATTCCTGTAAGAGTTAGTTGGAATTTGAATCTGGGTAGGTTCGAGCCATATTCCCACTGACTCTTATTTTTAAATTTTCTCTTCTTCTTAAAACTTCACAGTATTTTCTCCTGCCTCACGTTTATTTGATGGCTCACTTTAGACAAAGAGAGCTATCTTAGTTCCTGTCTTAGTCTTTTTGGCCTGCTACAACACAATATTATAAACTGGGTAGTTCATTAACACCAGAAATTTATTTCTTACAGTTGAGAGGTCCAAGATCAAGATACCTACAGACTCAGTGTCTGGCAAGGGCTTGCGTCCTCACAGATTGTGCCTTCTCGCTGCATCCTCATATGGTAGAAGGGGCAAACAAGCTCCCTCGGAGTCTCTTCTTTAAATAAGGCCACTAATCCCATTTATGAGGGCTCACCACTCATGACCTAATCAGCTCCCAAAGGTTCTACCTACTAATACTATCACTCTGCAGGTGAGGATTTCAACATATGCATTTGAGGTGGCGAACATAAACATCTGGCTGATAGCAGTCTCCTTAGCATAAATTCTGCATTTCAAATTGCATTAAAAGTGCCTTACTAGTATCAGTGTAAATATACCAAATAGAACATAAAGGTAAATAATAGTAAATAGTCATCAAATACAAATGATCTATCACTACTTGAAAAATTAGAAACAGGGAGAAAATAAAATACAGATTTTTTTTTTAAAAGGCATATTTCAACACTATGCAAAGAAGAACATAAAGTCACTTCAGACTGACTAGAAGTCTAAGATTGTCAAACAGTGTGAACTGATAAAATCACGCACTTTACCAATTTCAGATATACCTTAAAGGGATCATCAGCTGAACAAAGATAAGCCACAAAGAGAAAGTGAAGGTACTAGAAAGATTGAAAAGAGTAAATGTTATCAGTATTATTTTCTGAATATCCATTTTTCATTTTCTTAGAAAGCTTCATCTTGTAAACATTTCCATAATAAATAGCTTGATATCTTTATCATCTTCTCTTTCATTTTACCATAAGAATTTCTGAAATCTATTAATTTAATCAAAAAATATTTACTGAGCATCTACTCTATGCCAGACACCATTGTAAGCATTGGGGATAAAGTAGTGAAGAAGAAAGACATAACCTCCTCTTCATGGAGCTTAAAACTAGTTAAGGATAAAAGCAGTAAGGAAACCTATTGCAATATCAGATAGTATTAAGTGCTATGATATCTTCAGAAAAATAAAAAGATAAGATGAAACAAAATTAAAGATCCATGGTTTATTTATGAGAGCATAATCAAAGTCTAGCACAGTGAGATGTTCTTAAATAAGCACAAATTTGTTTCTCAGCATTTGAGTGCAAGAACTCTGTTTCTTCGTGTTCCAAAGTTGAGTTCGATTTGGTTTCAATGGCTTCCTTATCTCTTCCCTCTTCTGAATATTTAGTGAGAAATTTAATATTACTTATTTTGCAGAAGTACCTTTCCTTTCCTTAGAGTCATGCAAAACTCCAAGCTTACTAACTTTGGAAAGCTTAAAGAAATAAAATGAATTTCTACACCATGGACACACAAAGATATTCATTGTCCAAGGCTACATTGGTTATTCAAAGGCATACAGTACTGATTCGCTGGCCATAGTCCCAGCTTTCTCATTGCTTTAATTCCCAACTTGCTACACTTACATTTCAGTTCCCAGAAACCCAAGTGCTCCCTTAATCGTTCCCACCATTCCTGGTTCAGTGTGGAAGAGGGAAATACAGCTGTGTCTCCAACCTCAAAGCAGCCAATTTATAAGAGTTAGGGAAACCACATATTCCTAAGGGTCACCTCTCTCCTTTTCTCAAAACCTAGAACCCAACCAGTCTCAGACAATCCACCTGTACCTCCCCTGAGTTTCTTATCTATTCCATGACAGTAATGGAAATGAGAGCCCCTAGGGAAACAGACAAATGATACCTATCATTCTTTTCTGAAAAGTCCATAGGAAAGTACTATAGCAAAGTTTTTATTATCTGACACAGAACATAGGATAAAAAGGTATTAAATCAGCTTCCTCCATTTTTAATAGAATTACACTGTCAGATTTGAGGATTTGACTATTAAACATTGCCATGTATGTGTATCCAAACAGAGTAAACTGGAAAAAATGGGACACGGTGCAAGACTTACATATTCAGTGTAAAGGAAAGCTAATTTGGGTTGGTTTGGCCTGTGTAAGAGAACTAGAAATCTCTGCTGTTTATTGAGGTAAATATTTGAAAATGGGGAATGAATGAAGTATCAAAGAGTCTCATATTCTGAGTGAGTAAAGCAAAGCAGAGAAAACCCAGACAGCCAAATATATGTCCTCTAGGTATGGTCAAAAAAAATTGATAAGAAGCACAGGCTTGGGATCAGGGGTAAGACTACTAGTTTTAGGAAAGGAAATTGATGAGAATAATATATGAATTTCAAAGCAGATTTTGGCAAAAAAAGGTTTTAAAATGCAAAATCAAATCAACATGGGTTGCTTTTCATTTTTCATGAAGAACAAGATAGAATACAGTAAGGGCTTCAACATTTCTGACATGGTGGGTACACGCAAATAACCCTATGTCTCATGGCATGGGTTAAGGGTACCCTATAGTGAGGAAGCTCATAAACCCCAGGTTATCAAGGGTAGACACATAGTTTACTGTTCTTTCATCTTATCAAGCCACAGAGAGACCAGATGAAAACCAGGTGAAGCTGGAGGAGATGTTATGTAGTACTGCTCCAGGGAAGGGCCCTGACTACTGTTACAGAGCTTCTTATAGTACAAATTTGTGAATAGCCTTGAAAGTGAGGTATAAAAGGAAGGGACCTAGGCACCAGAGAGTCTAAATATAAATAACAGTGCACATAGTTGCCTGAGAAACTGTATTTGAGCTATTAAAACATTACCCCTCAATCATTTTATTTTCATTGTTGTCCCTTTAGAAAATTTTACTGACATTTTCTTCCTAATAACACAATTGATGAAACTGTAATACCCCCAAATAGACTGCATTTATTAACATACTGCATTCATATCTGTGCTTTATACTTAAAAAGAGTAAGATTTTTTTAAACACCCTCATTGTAAGAACCACATTTTACTCCCTTGAGAATATCAAGCAAGTTAAGAACACACGTTAGAGAAAGAAACGGAGTCTCTACCTTCTAAAAGTGAGCTTGGGTGCAATCCCTCCCAGCAGGAAAAGTGTTCCTCCTGGTGATTCACCTGTCATGAGGCAACCCAAACTTCTGTGGTCATCCATATAACAATCCCGCTTTTCTTTCTGTATTAAATCAAATAAATTAATGAAAAAAATCCAGACTTAAGATTGTAGAAATAAAAGTCAAATAGTTGATTCTGAGTTATTACAAGAGTTTGAACTCTTATTGCCTGTCCAGTAGTGGCCATAAAATACTTTAGCAACAATTCTTAAAATATTAACATTGCAGTTCATAATTAAGTTAAACATCTACTCTGTGACACAAAAATTCCATTTATAGGTTTCTCAAGAGACTCATTTTCTAAACAAGAATGTTGAAACCAATTATAATAATAATAGCTTCAAACTAGAAATTGCCCAAATGTCCATCGACAGCGGCATTATTAGATATATTAAGGTGTATTCATGGAATAGAAAACTACCCACCCATTAACAAAAAAATGAACTGATAAATATAAACACATGGATAAATTTCAAAACATTATGTTGAACAAAATAATTTAGGCATAAAAGATACATGATATACGATACATGTATAAAGTATTTACAATGTATGATGTATGGTTCCATTTATATGAAGTTCAGGTCCATGCAACACTAACCAATGTGAATAGAAACCAGAATGGTGATTGCCTAGAGCAGGGGGTGAATTGGTAGAAAATATCCATGAGCACCCTTATTAGGTGATAAAAATATTCTATATCTTGATGTCAATATTCGTGCTGTTCACTTATGATTTGTGCATTTGACTGCATAAAAATTGTACCTCAAATGACATAATCATTTTAGCTGACACACAAAAAAGTATTTGACAAAATTCAGCACTCTTTCTTAATAAAAACTCTTAACAGCTAAGAATAGAAGGAAACTTCTTCAACATAATAAAGGACATTTATGAAAAACCCACATCACAAACCATGGGGAACAACTGAAAGCGTTTCCACTAAGATCTGGTATAAGGCAGATACATCTGCTCCCACCACTTGTATTCAACATAGCACTGGCAGGAGGAAATCACTCCAGAAAAAAAAAATAAAAGCATCCAAAGAAGAAAGAAATAATTGAGATTATCTTTATTTGCAGATGACATGATCCCATATGTAGAAAACCCCAAATATTTCACATACCAGAAAATCTGTAAGAAATAATAAATGAATTCAGTAAAGTTGCAGGATACAAAATCAACCTACAAAAATCAGTTACATTTTCACATATTTACACGCAAATACCAACCTAGTTGGAAAAGAAATCAAGAAAACAATTTCATTTATAACAGCATCAAAAAATAAATACCTACAAATAAATTTAACCAATGAGCAGAAAGATTCACACACTGAAAACTATAAAACATTAATAATAAAAGGAATTAAAGACACAAATAAATGAAAAGATATCCCAAGTACATGCATAGGAAGGATTAATACTGTTAAAATATTCATAATGCTCAAAGCAATATACAGATTTAGTGAAATTCCTATCAAAATTCCAATAGCATTCTTCATCAAAATATAAAAAGAATTCTAAAATTTGTATGAAAACACACACACACACACACACACACACACACAAACAGCCAAAGCAGTACAGAGAAAGAAAAACCAAGCTGGAGTCATCACATTTCTTGATTTGAAATTATATTAGAAAGCTATGGTAAACAAACAGTAAGGTACGGGCATAAAAACAGAAACATAGACAATAGAACAGAATAGAAAGCCCAGAATAAATTCAAACATATATGGTCAATCAATTTTCACCCATGACACTACCAGATATGTAATTTGCAAATATTTATTTTCCAACCTGTACACTGTCCTTTTCATTTTGTTGATTGTTTCCATTAGTCCATTCTCACATTGCTATAAAGAACTACCTACGACTGGGTAATTTATAAAGAACAGAGGTTGAATTGACTCACAGTTCCATAGGCTGTACAGAAAGCATGGCTCAGGAGACCACAGAAAACTTACAGTCATAGCAAAAGGTGATGGGGAAACAGGCACATTTTACATGGTCAAAGAAGGAGGAAAAGAGAAAAGCTGGAAGTGCTAAACACCTTTAAACAAGCAAATCCCATGAGAACTCACTCACTATCACAAGGACAGCAAAGGAGAAGTCCACTCCCATGATCCTATCACCTTCCACCAGGTCCCTCCTCCAACAATGGGGATTACAATTCAACATGAGATTTGGACAGGACACAAATCCAAACCATATTACTATCCATAAACTTTTCAGTTTGGTGTAGTCCCATTTACTTATTTTTCCTTTTGTAGTCTGAGCTTTTAGTGTGATATTCAAGGAATCATTGCAAGACCAATGTCAAGAAGTTTTTCCTCTCTGTGGTTTTCTAGAAATTTCATCATCTTTCATTTAGGTCTTACATTTCATGGTCTTACATCTAGGTCTTTTATACATTTTGCGTTGATTTTTGTGCATGATGTGTAAGATAAGGGTCCAGTTTCATTCTTTTGCATGTAGCAATCTAGTTTTCTCAGTTTCCCCACTTAATATAACAATCATTTCTTTATCTTCTTTTAAACGGGTTCATTTAATTTTAATGAATATTTTCATGTCTACAGTGAAGAACTGTTGTAGTCATTGCTCAGAGTTACCTGGATGAAATGCACCCTACCTATTAATTCTATCTAGATGTACTAAAGAGTACCTTCTAAATCACAAAACAGAGAACTTCTCACTGAAAGTCATACTGGCCTAAGAACTGGAGTAAAACTGAAGGCAGGAAGGTATATTAATGAGCTGGGACAGTGAAGCTCGTGGGGACTGATTTGCAATTTACGAAAGCCTGGTAAACTCTGCACCTAATTTGATAAGACATTAATAACAAAATTAGATCTAGATTTGAAAGTGCTTTCTCAGTATATTACGAGCAAAATGAAAGGTGATGGAGAAAAAGAAGCACATTACTATAGTTTCTATCACTTTAAAATAGGAAACCATTTGAAACAGAAATGCATATATGTGGTCATTTTATAATGAATACATTTAATGTGTACATGTTGCTTAACATTTTCATTCTGATTTTTATTCTTTTCTTAGGTAACGTAAAATGAAAACTGATGATTTTCCTTGTTAACAAACAGGCTTTCCCAAATTTGATCTAGTGAGCAAAACTGATATTTTCATGAAGACAAACTCCACCCGTCAAGGCTTTGGGAAACCTATATGTACACCAGGACGTTTGTGTTTCTGTGTGTGTGTGTGTGTGTGCTATATGTTTAATAACAACCAGTTTTAAAGCCTTCCTAATGGGTTGCTCAATATTTAACTGGCCAAATTTGTGTGAAAATATAATATAGTGGGAAATAAAGGAATACACAGATACAAGAGATTTTTGTTGAATATTTTCTTCATAGCAAGTAATGATGAAAGCTTTATTATATAAGGAAATGGTCCTCTGTTCTTTCCATTACTACTTAGGAAACTTGACAGTAAATCCCTTAAAGATGAGGCCATCAGTATTCCAGGTAGTGTCTAAAGTAATGGTATATTAGTGAGCAAAATATGAGTAGTTAAATGTACCATGAGCTTTGGGACCAGGGAGATAAGCTTTTGTATCTTGACCCTGCTGCTCTCCAGTTGTGGGGCCTTAGGCAAGTTATATCACTCTTATTTTCCTCTTCTATAAAATTAAGACAAGAAATAATCTTCCTCATAATACAAGTAATCCTGAAGAATAAATACAACAACATAACAAAAACACCTACCACATATTTATACCTAGAACATAGCCATTTTCTACATAAGATGCCTGAGGCTGCCTTAAAATATTACCACAAACTTGATGGCTTAAAACAACGGAAATACTTTCTCACAATTCCGGAGGCCAGAGGTTCACCATGAATTTCACTGGCCTGGAATCAGGGTGTTGGCAGGGCCATGTTACCTTCAGATACTCTAGGGAAGACTCAGTTTCTTGTCTCTTCTTGCTCCTGGTGGCTGCTGGCATTCTTTGGCTTGAGCCCACATCACTCCAATCTCTCCACATTTACAAAGCTTTCTTCTCTTCTGTGTATGTCTCCTCCTTTCTGTTTCTCTCCTATACTGTCATTTGTGATGGTATTTAGTGTCCACTCAGATAACGCAGGAAAATATTCTTCTCATCTTAAGATTCTTAGTTTGATTATATCTGAAAAGACCTTTTTTTCTAAATAAGGTAACATTTACAGGTTCCAGGGATTACACTACAGGCATACTTTTGGTGGGGTGGGAGCATATTATAGCCTACCACAGTGTTCAATAAATGTTAGCAGGCATTCTCTGTCATATACATCAGTGGTCCCCAACCGTTTTGGTACCATGGACCGGTTCTGTAGAAGACAATTTTTCCACAGACCAGGGGTTTGGGGGATGGTTTCAGAATGATTCACTTTTATTACTTTTATTGTGCACTTTATTTCTATTATTACTAATTACAGTATATAATAAAATAATTATACAACTCACCATAAAGTAGAATCAGTAGGAGCCCTGAGCTTGTTTTCCTGCAATGAGACAGTCCTATCTGGGGGTGATGGGAGATAGTGACAGATCATCAGGCATTAAATTCTCATAAGGAGCATGCAACCTAGATCCCTTTCATGTGAGCTTCACAATAGGGTCCGTGCTCCTGTGAGAATCTAAAGCCATTACTGATCTGGCAAGAGGCGGAGCTCAGGCAGTAATGTGAAAGAATGATAGGCAGCAGCTGTAAATCCAGATGAAGTTTCCCTCCCCTGCCACTCATCTCCTGCTGTGTGGCCTGGTTCCTACCAAGCCATGGACCACTACCAGTCCATGGCCTGGGTGTTGGAGACCTCCGTTATACATCATCTCTTAGAATATTGATTATGCCACTCATGTTTACCATGTAGACATGAGGAACAATAATTTTATCCTGTTCACTTCCTGATGCCATATTTGTAGGAATGGCCTATCAGCAGTGGGTGCAGAAAACATACTGTTTTTCACCATAGCTGGAGATAATCAAAAGTCAAGGAAAATCTTAGAATTTTTTCCAGGTATAAAAAGCATTCCACTAAGAAATACTAATATTACTATATCAAGAAGTAAGCACTCAACTAAACAAAGCTTAAAGACCAGTATTTCTCAAGTAATAAATGTATGTATATTTTCTGTGATACTTATATTTGTACAAAAATATGGAACATTCGCACATTCAGTTATTTGAATTTTGTGTCAGTAGAAAACAAAGCCAAAAAAACGTTGAGAGTTTCAAAGTAGGACACATATATAAAACAATACGTGGTGAAAGTACCTAACTTGGCAGATGGCTGAGAGTGAAATTACAAAGTGGTGCAGTGAGACATTTGATTAAAAAAAGCAATGATAAGCTGTCATCTAATGCATTATTAATTGCTCTAAAAACTCCTTCTTACCAAAATATCGTAAAAGACAAAATATTTTGCACATAAATATATGTTAAAGCTGTTTCATAATCACTCCCAAAGAAGACATTTTTTTTCCAAGCAGTAGGTTACAAATCTTAAATATTAGACTTTCACAATCTTTCTACATAATTATTTGTAAACTATTACACAAAAGCAATTCTTCCAAAGGTGTTTGAAGAATGCTTACACAATGAAAATAAAAAATAAAGCAACAGGGATTCTAAACCTAACTTCTCCTTCACCCAAATGGAAAACATTTGTAATTGAAAGTAGAATGGGGAGGCGGAGCAAGATGGCCGAATAGGAACAGCTCCAGTCTCCAACTCCCAGCACAAGCGACACAGAAGACCGGTGATTTCTGCATTTTCAACTGAGGTACTGGGGTCATCTCACTGGGGAGTGCCAGACAATTGGTGCTGGTCAGCTGCTGCAGCCCGACCAGCGAGAGATGAAGCAGAGCAAGGCATCGCCTCACCTGGGAAGCGCAAGGGGGAAGGGAATCCCTTTTCCTAGCCAGGGGAACTGAGACACACAACACCTGGAAAATCGGGTAACTCCCACCCCAATACTGCACTTTAAGCAAACGGGCATACCAGGAGATTATACCCACACCTGGCCGGGAGGGTCCCACGCCCACGGAGCCTCCCTCATTGCTA
>NW_016805390.1:2515562-2591107 GCF_001698545.2 Rhinopithecus bieti
GGATTGCATTGGGAGTTATACCTGATATAAATGACGAATTGATGGGTGCTGACGAGTTGATGGGTGCAGCACACCAACATGGCACAAGTATACATATGTAACAAACCTGCACGTTATGCACATGTACCCTAGAACTTAAAGTATAATAAAACAAAAAAAAGAAAAAAAAAAAAAGAAAGTAGAATAGGGATTACCTTCCATCTTTTCATAATGCAGCATTTTTTCAAGCAACAAATTAGCATTCAAATAATATGCTATCAGTTCTTTTCACAGGTAATTCCTAACCTGAAGAGTTCTTTTACTGTTCAAACCTTTACCTATATAAAAACTACCTTAACTTCAGTATATGAGCCATGAACATTTCAAAAACATATTATGTGGCACTATGAAAGCCACACGTAGATATCTCTTACTGGCAGCATTTAGTGCTCCTGGTCTCAAACATGCTTCAGATTCACATACCTCATTTGAGATTCCAAATGTTGACAGCCCACAGACCCTTTTGCACTATGCTTTCCACCCTGGTTCCTAATATCAGCATTGTTACCTAGGTTTGTGCATGTGAAGAATTATTTCTTTCATACCTTGACCTCTTTAGAGGAAATGCATGTATGCTTGCCTTGTAAAATTTATTTGAAAGACTGTTCCAAGGGATTACTAGCCTTGCTTATGTTAAATTAAAACAACCTCTTGGTTCCATCGCTTCCTCAGTATTTCAGGTTGCTGCAACAGACATGGAGCCTTTATGTCAGACCATCATCCTCTTCAACCTCTGCTTAATATTTTGGTTTTGTTTTACCATTTTTATAACCTGGTTATTCCTTGAGTAAGGAGAAGAATATTGATGGCCTTGGTGGCCCATTCTGTTCTCTCTTTTGGAAGCATAGGGAGACCTTATCTCAGCAGGTCTGAGAGAGTTGCGTTGCCTCCGGAAAGATAAAGGGTGCTAGTTTTGCAAAGTGTAAGCTTTTGAATAGGGTTACCAGAAAAAATACAAAATGCAAATTTAAATTTCTATTTAGGATAAACAATAAGTACTATTTTGGGGAGTATCTCAATATTGTATGGGGGCATATCTATACTAAAAAGAAAATACATGAAAACATACTTACACTAAAAAATAAATTTACTAGTGATCTGAAATTCAAATTTACCTTTGTGCTCTGTTCTTCTGCCCCCTGCCCAACCAAAACAAACAAACAAAACTGGCATCCTTAACCTAGACACTCACTCCTTCCTCTCTTCAGTGATTTAGATAAAAACTCAGTAGATTCAACATAGCTTCATGGAAGTGTCCACTTGGAAAAAAAGATAAACTTAAGACAGAACTCTGTGCTTCATCTGACAGGCGTAGCCTTGAGACAGTTCCATTGCTTTCGATTCTGAAACGTATTTCCTACATGCATACAATCACAGTTTGTATCTCACTGAAATGCTTTAAAAATTAAGTTTATATTTCTCTGTTATAAAGACAATTTATGCTCATTCTAGAGAAACCGAAAATTCAGAAATGTATAAAGTCAATCACCTTTAGTGCTTCTGCTTAATATGATAATAATACTATTAATAGGTTACAGTTATTTATTTCATGATCTCATTCAATTCTCACAGCAAAAGACATGATAGGTTTTATTACATTATCTACTTCTACTGATGAAGCTGTATCTCAGGAAGAACTTGTTAAAGAGCATGAGGCTGGTAAGGACCAGAGCAAAGGTCTAAGCCATGGTCTCTCTAACTCTAGAGTCCTCTTCTCTGTGCTCCCTCTATTCTGTTAACATGTTGCTACATTTCATCTCAGGCTTCTTTTTAAGGGCTATTTTGCATAGTATTAATCATAATGAATATGAATGCTCCAAAACAGAGGATATTTTTTAAAGCATTTATTTAAAAGGAGGTACAATTTTGCACAGAATAAAATGCCTCAGATTCTGTCATGACACTTTACTTGATTCCCTTGGCAACCCTGACTTCTCCCCCTCAACATGGCTAATGTGAAAATTTTGCTTTCAACACATAATTCATAATATTCTAGAAGACAATATTGTGCTATAATCCCCCATGTGCCCACACACAGAGATGAGCACAAAGCAAGATTCCTATTAGTCTAACAGCCTCTAATTAGGTGTCTACATAATTGGAGGCTTTTCACACACATTATCTGTACTCTTCACAACAACCCTACAAGGTAAATATTATCATGAGGAAATTGAGACTCTGAGAGGTTAACTATCACCCTCAGGATGCATAGTACCTTTCTGGGAATGAGAAAAAGGCTTCCCTACTTCTAGGCAGAAGCAGCCCTGAGCAACCCTTGGCAAGATCACTGACTGAATCCTTACTGGCTGAGAAAACTTGGACAGCACACAACCTATACAACCATAGATGGCAGCTATGTTCTATATGACACAGCCAGTAAATAGTAAATGAGGTTTAAAGTCAAATTGTCTGACACCCAAACACATACATATCTACTCTATTCTAGTCAATCTCTAAATCTCTGGTTCCTCATATTTCAGTATGAAACCTGATATGTTAGTTTGGAGACATCACTGGAGCTACTATATCACCTTTTCTCCTACAACTCCTCACAAGTCTCCAACTCCTACTCCAGATTCAATGCCAACACTCATGGCTGCTACATCTTCTCTCATCTGCCCCTGGTAACATCATGCTTCATGCTTCAGGGGAAATAACATCTTGGCATCAGAGATACTTATATTAAATAGTGATTAAACCCATTAGTCTTTGGTTGAAAGTATAGAGTTAACTTGTCTTATTGGTGAGGAACGCATAAAAAGCTGGGCAATTTTAATCCTTGACATATGCCTTCATATTTTAATTGTTCTTAGGGTTCTTTCAATTTAAGAGACTCCTATTGGACCCATATTAAAATGAAAGGGACTTCTGCAAATGAAAACGTCACTATCTATAGGGTAGGCCATGGGTAGGCCCGACTGAGAAACTCTTGAGAGTGTTGAATTGTGCAGCAAGAAGCCAATTGGCTAACTGTGTGTCTGTGGTTATGGTAGTGAAGAAGGCCCTTTTCAGACTCTCATGTAAAGTAGTATAATAACTAGCTCTCCCAGAATCTAACATGGAAGATTCTGTACTTCTGGTGAATACCTAAACTTTAGCCATGTCTTCACAGGGAACTAAAAATCTTGAAGCCACATCCACCTCTGCCATCATTTATTTTTGCATTTGTATAAGAATCCTTTGCATAGCTTGTTTGCCAGTGAAGTAGTAAAGCTAACAGACTAGGCCAAGATCCAATTACTATTCTCACCAGTATTCAAACCTAATCTGTTTTGTCTTGCCTGTCACACAACATTTTACCTTATTTGTGCATCAAGTTTACCCTATTTAAGTTTGCTTATTAAGTTTACTGAAAATGATTCCAAACATATTTATGAAATAGATAACAAAATGCACATACAGAAGCATAGCCTTTTAGAGTAAAGGGACATTTTACAGAATCAAGGCCAATTTTTGAAATAAATGATCAGTGCCATTCTTAGGATATGTGGTGCCCTGAGAAAATAATTTCTGTGAGGCTCTCATTTCTATAAACAATTCGATTAAAAATGTAGTAGGAAACTCATGGATGCCTATTAAATGTGGTAATTTATTGATGATGAAGTAGAATAATGGGTAAAGAAGAGGTATTTACATGTTTATTTATTGTTCATTCAGTGGACATGAAGATTCTTCATAGTGCCCAAGTACCACCTCTTCCTCTTCCAGTTTATAAATTCTCTCTTACACTCTGTACTGTGAAATATGCTATCTCTGATTAATTTCACATCTCCCTTCTTGAGAAAAACAACAACACTGTTATTATCCATAATGTCATGGCTTTATAGTACCTGCTAGTATTAAAAAATATAAAACTTGTTGTCCTTATAGTTCTCAATACCATTTATTTAATGCTAATTACATAATTTCTTTTTAAATTGTATTTATGTGTTTTTTAAGTTTTATTTTAGGTTTGGGGGCACATGTGAAGGTTTGCTACATATGTAAACTTGTATCATAAAGGTCTGTTGTACAGATTATTTCATTACCCAAGTATTAAGCCCAGCACCCAATAGTTGTCTTTTCTGCTTCTCTCCCTTCTCCCATCCTCCACCCTCAAGTAGACCCCTGTGTCTGTTGTTTCCTTCTTTGTGTTCATAAGTTCTTATCATTTAGCTCCTGCTTACAAGTGAGACCCTGCAGTACTTGGTTTCTTGTTCTTGCATTCGTTTGCTAAGGATAATGGCTTCCAGCTTCATCCATGTTCCTACAAAAGACATGATCTTGTTCTTTTTTATAACTGGATAGTATTCCATGGTGTATACGCATCGCATTTTCTTTATCCATTCTGTCACTGGTGAGAATTTAAGTTGATTCCATGTTTTATAATGCTGCAGTGTCTAGTGTGTTACCCATAAATACTGACTTCTATTGACTCTCTCAGAAATTATTATTGAGCATTGTTGACAATGACTACAAATTCAAGTTTTTTCCAGATAAAACAGTAAACTGTAAGTGAAAATTCATTTTCTGATAATGTTAAATCTACTATTTATAATTTTATGTAACACAAAAGAAAACATTTTCAAATAATATATTCTCTTGAACTCTAGGTCTTGACCACTGCTTTCTTAGAAGATAACGTATTTCAATGTTAATCATACCTCTGCTTCCCACACACAATCAACAATGGAAAGAACAGGCAAGGGATCCATGATCAGAGTAATAAGTAGTTTCATTCACACCAGGAAAGTCTGTTCTTTATCCAGCACGATTTAAGACTGACATGGGAAAGCACAATGTCACTGCATCTATTGGATGAAAGAAAGAATGTCAACTGGACAGTCCTATTGCATTTGAGGAGCAAATCTTGAAAGTTCTTGGAAGACATAGGCTCTACTACTACACAGAGAACGTGCCACAGAGACCGCGTACATGGTGAGGTGGCCAGCTTGAGTGCCAGTAACAGAAGGTGCACAGGGTAAAGGATGCCTGTTTCCAGCACTGCTGCTCTTGGTTGCTATACCCTGGAGGCTAATTCCACAAGCAATCCAGAGCCTAAACTCATCCTGTGTCTAGCATGAGTGAGAACCAGTATGGCAGTAAAATTCAGAAAGCCAAATCTCATTCAATTTGTCCAAAGAAATATCAAGCTGTCCACTGTGGCCATCAACTTGCCAGACCTGAGCTCGAATACAGGACCCTTAGAAAATGACATATGTGTTGGTCCTGGAGCTCACTGGAGCATCTGTTCCACCTTGTCCGTGGAGGTAGAGTTCAGAGAGAATTCAGAAGCAAATCAAAGAGTGGGGCCCACACAGCCCCTGACATTGGTTTGGGGAACCCTACTGGGCACTGCTGGTTCTGAGTAGTCCCAGGCAACTAAGGGCAAACAGAAACTTATCAAGAGAAGTGCTCATAAATGCAGTTACCACTGAGTGCTGGGCTGGATCTAAAGTTGATATTGCAGATAATAAAACAGTGCTAAATGATATGACCAAGGTCCCGCAAAGGTCTCCAAAAGAATTAATTCTATATCTCAGGTCTTTTTCCATACAGTGCTCTGACCCTGCTAATGCATATTCCACTGAATTCCAGAATGTAAGAGTAATCTAAAGTTTATTTGTCAATCTCCCCAAAAATGTATTTGTATCTGTACCATCTCCACTAAGCAGTCTTCTATCTCTATATATCTCTTCTCTCTGCATTTCTAGTAATGGGAATCTTACCATCTCCCAACACAGCACACTTGCTCTCCAAAGAGTGAGTCAGAAAGGGGGCTGAAAGAAATCTGTGTTCCCGTGACTCCCACTTTGCAACTGTACAGCATGAAGTTGAAATACTCTGCAATATGATGTTTCTTCAAATACTGAGAAAAGAAGGAAGTCTTCTTGTAGTCTCCTGTTTCCTAGGTGAAAGACACTGTTTTGCTAGTGAGATATGATGCTTTTCAGCTCTCTCAGCATTCTGATTGTTCCACTTTGTAAGTACTCTCCTCTTCTAAAATATGAACAGGCCTATTGCTTTAGATCTGAAGTTTTCATTTTCATATGTATTTACCAATATTTTATTATTATGAAGTTCTTATTATTTTATTAAATGCCATATTTGACCAAAAATAAATCTCTAGAATTACCTAAGGTTTAACTTCCCCAAGAGATGGTCATTATTTTCTAGATGGCATATTAGTAATACAGAGCTGTATGTTCCTGCCGAACTTTACAAAGCAACTAATAAAGAAACAAACAGAAAACTTTGCTCCAGGTCCAAAAGTAATATATACTAAACATTATATAGAAACGACATAAGACAGCCAATGAACAGAAAATGACATTTACAAAAGATAAAGAAAAAAATCAGGACACGTTATGTCCTGATTATATCATAAAAAGACTCTAAGAACTGGTACTCATATAAGCTAGTTATATAAACAATATTTCAGGTTAAAAAAACTTTGAATTTTGTCAAACAGTGTCTGCAACAATTATAAAACAAGCACATATGGCTTCTCTTAAGTCATTTTCTTTCTAGCAGCTGCGAATGAAATCCTAAGAGAGTTCACTCCAGGCAAATATGCCTTAATATGGAAATCAGCCTCAATACAGCCACATTTATCTCTGAAGGTCATAGAAAAGTTTTTTTGCCAAGTTATAGGCTTCATGTAGTTTAGTTCCTTTGTACTTTTTATCAACCATTGAGTCCTTTGCATGGAAAGGGAAAAAGTGAAGAATAATCTCTGTTATGATCCTAAGACACTTTTATCAAAGAAAGCATAGCTGACATGAAAAAATAAATATTCTCTATCAAGTTCTTAAAACAAGCTTCAAAAATGCCCAGGTCATGTTGAGCTCTATCTACTGGAAGTTTTGATAGGCCAAAATAGTTTTGACCCACCCTTTTGAGCCAATAAAAGAAAGAATGATTTTATTTGAAGAGGGTGGACTCATTAACTTGTCTAGCTTCTGTAGCAGCACATGAACTGTAGAAAAAGAATTATGGCTACAGGCCCTTAAGTCAGACTGTCTGGGTTCTAATTCTCCTACACAATAGCTATATAACTCTGAGCAAGTAACATGAAAGTGTTAAGATCCATCTAATAATAGTAACTTATAATGTATTTTACAGTTCAGAAGATGCTTTCATACCTGTTATTTTATTTGTTCTCATGTTAATTGTCTCGGAATGACAGGGTAATTATTCTTTCTTCAACATATATTCATTAAGAATCTACTTTGTGTCTGGGTATAATGCACTAAATAAGATAGACAAGGTCTGTGCTTTCATAGAGATGTCATTCTATAAAAAATGACAGACATTATCAAGTAAACAGAGTGACACCTAAGACAATTTCAGATAATAATTATAAAGAAGCAAATAAAGTTGGAGATAATTCAGGTTTATTGAGGGTGACCAGTGAAGACCCCTTTGAAAAGGTCCTATTTAAGATGAGAATTTGAATGGAGAGAGGAAGTCAGTCAGAAGAAGACCACAATGAGTAGGAGGAAAGGAGCTTTTCCCAAGAAAATGCCCTCAGGAATAAAGCATTAGGTAGGGTTCCCTAACAAATGAAAAAGTGAGGGACAAGAAGGGGAGTAAGGTCAGGGAGGATAGAAAGATAAGGGCCAGTATCACTCTGCAGCTGCAGAAAGCAGAATCATACTCAGTAAAAGACCTTTCCAAGGTCACACAAGAGCCAGGACTAATGTCTGGATATTCTCACTCCATATACACTGCTCTTTTCCTTTGCAAGATTTCATGCTTGATAAACCAGACTGCTAGACAGAACCCAACAAAGAACACTTGTTCACTTTAGAACATCTTTGTAAAAAAAAATTCATATCTTCCTAATAAATTAATAACCTTACTATCACCATCAATTATTGAGCTTCTTAAAAGGCAGGCACTCAGCTGCCTTTTAAAATTACTTTTTATCCAATAACACTGAGACGATAATTTAGTTCATTTTTTCACTGATGAAACTTCAAGTTAGAGCTATTTAGAAATTTACCTAAATAAAACATCTAATAACTGGTGAGCTTAATATAGGTATAAATTTTCTTATACCTATGTGATACTTTTGGGCATTCTGATGTAAGTCATCATAAACATCTGTGAGGAGATGGGAGAGTATAAACTTATCATCAGTCCATAAGACATCACGCAGACACCTTAAAAAACATCCTTCTTCAGTGTTGGGAGCTTGTAGTGGTAGATTTCTTACAATTGTGTTAAAGTTTATCTTAGAAGTCTCAAAATATACACAGTATATATCAAAGCTATGATTAGCAGAAAGGTTGCTAGGCAGTGATCTTACTACTAACAGGTCTATATTTATCTCAGTTGACATTAAAAATGGATAGGCAGTGACTTTATTCTTTAAGCTTGAACAAATACGTTAACAATGGTTCAGATTGCTAATGCTGCCTGGGTGTGATTGTTGGAAGTGTGTGTATGTTGGATAGTGTTACAGGTAGTTAGGCATGAGCCGGGCAGGAGAGGGCTCTTCCCCCACCCAGTAGGAATGTCAGGTGATTCAACAATTATTACATTGCCTGTCTAAAAATGAAAAATGATAATTCCATGGCAGTAGCCGGGGCACTAGGGAGAGACAATCTCCTGATGATCCACAGCTATTAACATTAAAGTGTTAATTGAATGCAGATGCCAGGGAGAAGAAACTACGTGGGCATATGCATTGAGAGAGAAAATGGTGAAGTATGACCTACTTGGGGACACTCCACCAGAAAAGGGAAGAAAGCCTCTGATGGGCATGTGGACAACTTTCTCAACACACTGCATGCTCAATTCCCAGGAGTAAGGAAGGCGCTGCGCATGCAGAAAGCCCACCCTAAGGGAAGAATCATGGGAAAGAAGTGAGCCCATAAAGTCCTCAGATCAATGTTAAACGATTTCTTTGACCTTCAGGTTCCCATTTGGGACTATTCCAAGTGAATTTTCCTTTCTTTCCTGTTCTAAAGCCTTTTTAAAAATAAACTTCTACCTCACCTCGGTCCCTTCTTCTGCTTTATGTCCCTCCATCACATTCTTTCTTCTGAGGAGGCAAGAACTGAATCCGCTGCAGACCGATACAAATGCGCCACTGGGAACTCAGGATAACTCAGACACCTGGCACTGTTAACAATCGGATAGGGTAGGGGTCACAGTAGTGACGAGGCTTATCTTGTGTTGCATAACTGAAATTAATTTGGAGCAAGCACTAACAAGGATATTTTTATTGTCTTTTTGAAAATTAGATGTGAATTTATGAAGCAAACACAAGGACATTCAACTGCTGTCACATTTTGCATCATAATCATTACAGTTATAGACTCTAGAGTCAGTCTGAATTTAAATTCGAGTTATTCTATTTAATAGTTATGTAACTTTAGGCAAATTGCCAAAGTACCATGTGCCTTGATTCCCTCATCTTCAATAGAAAATAATAGAATCTAGTTTGTTACATAATTTACAAGGATAAATAATATTATACACATAAAACATACCTAAGGATGTCTGACACATAGCCACAGATTGACTGCAAAATAGTTGTAGCTGTTGTTATCATGATCATCATTGTTACAGTAGTTTATGAATTTTACAAGCAACATTTTGTATTTTCTAGTAACCTTGAAGCTAGCTTAACAATTGTCTACCACTATAGTTAATGTTATGGAAAACGTGTCAACATGCAGATGAATTCAGTGCCATTTGGTTTCTTCCATTTAAACAAGATTTCTCTAGATCCTGTTTTTATTTTCCCATGCAGCAGAACAGCTCTTCCTAAAAGCAGCAGAGCAAATAGTAAGTAGTTCTGAAATTTAATTATCAACTATAATTTCTGAAGTTTTCCCATTTTTCCAAAATGAAGAAAAGAAGTCTGTTTTTTGGCCGTTGTAGAGATTAAAGCGCAGACATCAGGCATTTTTGTCTGTTTTCAGTTTAACAAAATTTTATTGTAAACTGTATGCGCTAGGCACTGTTTGGCTTTGCATCACGGAAATAAATGATAGAGAGTCCCTAAGCTTTCAAAGCTTCACATTTTTCCTGCTTTCCTGTTGGTTTTATTTTCTGTTGCTCTCTTTTGCCTATCTGCATTTTAACAAAAATGAAAAGCAACTCATAAGTCAGTCCTGTCATGAGGTAGTTCAACAGTCACCAGAATAGCAAAATAAAAAGGGCAAAATTGCTTAAAACTTGCCTTGACTGAGAGGCAGTCTTGGTATACTATAAGTTCCTCTTTGGAAATGTGTGGTAGTGATGGTATCCAAATATAATTTCTGGCCAATTTTATTAAAGACAAAGTATATGCAAAATGCTATTTTGACCCTCTCCGTAACTTAATTCTCCCTGTAATTTAATAAGCTCTTCCCATTGTCCAAATGAGGACTTTGTAATCCAGAGATTACAGTGATTCACCTAAAGTCATTTGGAGCAGGGGTAGAGCCAGAGGCAGAGACACTATCCTCTGATTCTAATATCCTTACATTTCCCACAATACTGTGCCTCCATTGTTAGGGGCTTATTCATGTCTTTCCTAATGTTTTCTCTCTTGATGCAGCAGTTAATTCAAGGAGTTTCTGAAGATTGAGGTTGCATTCATGAGATTTTAGATTATATAACACAACAAACTCCTCCAGGATAGTGAGCATGTATTATTCTTGTTTATATTGCCACATCTGAGTTGCTCTTTAGAGAAATTAACACAACACACCTCCTGAATGATTCAACTAGTGAACCAATACATACAAAAGAGAAGCTGAGATAAACAACGTACTCCTGGATAGAAAAGAACCTACCTACCATTTTAAAAAGGCATTTTAGAGTCATTATTGGACATGTTTTAACACCTGAAAGCACGAGACCTCTTGTTCAATGTATTTGTGGAACTTTTACAGGAATTGTATCGACAGCTGTCATAATACAGAGAGAGAATAACAAAGTAAAATTCTATAAGGCCCTCAAACACTTGTGATCACTTGAATTTGCTGTAAAACTTCCCCATGACTGGTAAGTAGAATACGTAGCACATAGTGAAGCAGGAGAAGTCAGCAAAACTCACAAGCACAGATGGAATCTCAATAGTATGAAATATCTTTTCCTTAAACCAAAAAGTAATAGATACTGAATTTGCCCAAAGACAAACAAATGTGTGTAGAGATTCAATGGGAACGTACAATGATAATTGTCTTCATATGAAAATTCATCTAATAATGAATGACAAGTCCATTTAAAAATATATTTCTTTCTTTTTTTTTTTTTTTTTTGAGACAGTCTCACTCTGTCGCCCAGGCTGGAGTGCAGCTGCGTGATCTTGGCTCACTGCAACCTCCGCCTCCCAGGTTCAAGCAATTCTCCCTGCCTCAACCTCCCATATAGCTGGGATTACAGGCACCTACCACCACACCCGGCTAATTTTTGTATTTTTAGTAGAGACGGGGTTTTGCCATATTGGCCAGGCTGGTCTTGAACTCCTCACCTCAGGTGATCCACCCGCCTCAGCCTCCCAACTTGCTAGGATTACAGCCGTGGACCACTGCACCCAGCTTAAAAAAAAAAAATTCATTTGGTGTTTAGCTAGTCTTAAAACATAGCTTGAAGAAAAATCAACAAAACTGGACCCTTGCAAAACAGATAAACTCCTCTACAGTGCTTGTAGGCTGAACCCAGACAAATTCTGAGCTGGTTGGACCTGATAGGCAAGAAGCACTGGGAACTGACTGTTCTCCATGCTTTCCCCAGGATGGCAGAAAGCTTATAATGTGTAAAAGCAATCCCTGATAAATATAACTCTCTGTGAGAACACTGACAAATTCACTCCCTCATTTAATGAAAAGCTGCCAAGTGTGATGATATTTCTAGGAATGGTGCAAATGAGCCACTGTGAGAATGAAAAGAGAAAAGTCCAGGACAGACACTTTTCTATTTAAAAACAGAAAGCAGCACATTTGTAAGAGCTATTGGACTGATGAGCTTCTTTCAGATATGTACCCTTGTTTTTAGCAAAGAACTGAAAGTATCATTTCAAGAACATCAATCAAATACAATGCTTAAAATTCAAGTGCTTAAAAAACATACAGATCTTCCTTTGCTAAAGTTGAAGCAGCACTATTCATCTTGAGCTATTATGCAGATCACATAGGTGTAACACGGCAACACTATTTTTCATTTAAACCTTGTAAACTTGGCCGAGGAAAAGGAAGCATGCTCATAATCACCAGGGGAGAGAAGCAAGGAATTTTAGAAGCACAATTTAATTCTTGTTATGAACAATAAACTGAATTAGGAGAGTCTAGATTCAATAGTGTGTGTCATAAACAGACAGCATACCAGTGTTGTCTTTACTAAAATTCTGATTAAAATATCCAAAAAGATTTTTAGCACTGCAATCCATTTTGTGATATGGACCGTTTAGCAGAGGTTATGTATCAGCTCAGTTCCCATTTAGGTCAATAGATAGCTTTTGTTCTGATAGATTCACATGCAAGGCTCACCCTACAGGCTAGATGAGAAAGGGCAGCAGCTGTCTTCTGTTTGCTCCATCCTAGCTAAGGCAGATAACTACAGCCTGAAATTCTAGCTGTTTTGCAAGTAGATGTGGTTTGTAACAAGGGTAGTGGCCCAGAGAAGACCCTACAAATTCTCCAGTGCTATTAGAAAATATTATTGTGAAATGATTCTATATGACTAATAAGAGTATTTCTATTTACCCAATGTTAAACTCTTTGAAATGAAAGCCTACACAGAGCTTATCTAAAACCATTACGAGTTTCATAGAGATGTAAGCACTTTTGTTTTCCAGAAAATAAACACAATATGAACAAATACAGCAACAAAAATCACAACTCTATCCTATATCAAAGAAACATATCACATCAGTTCTCTAACATACTGAAAACAAGAGAACTCATAGGAGCCTAGATTCAGAAAGATTTTCTGTGTAGTCTGACAAGAAGTGTTTTCCTATTGATAATCACATTTTGGGAAAAGTACTGCTGGATAGCTGAGCCCAAGATTAAATGGATCAGGATCAGACAAAAATTTCAAAATGATTTTTTTTGTTCTATTTGATCTTCTCTCTGAAAATATCAGACTTAAGAACAAATATATTACAAATGTACTATTTTTAAGGGACAGATAGACAAGTGATAATCATGGGTAATCTGTTTGCTTCCAAACACACAGATACAAACACACCTACAGTGAAATAAAGTTCTTACTCCATTTTTACTATTTTTTCAACAAATACAAGATCAGAGTTATGACATTTTTCTTCTTTATAAAATAAGACTCCTAGAAATGTTTTTATATTTGTACCATGCTCAAACACAAAATAAATTAGCATTGTGCCTACCTTTTGAAAAAAATAAGCTAGAGAATAGACATACTTTAAAATCTTAACTATGCTGTCATCATTAAATAAAAATTATTATATAACACCTGAAAAGGTAGTGATAGTATTTGAGCTTATACTTGGAAAATGAATCAAAAAACAAAAATAAATTTCTGTGAGAAGAAACATGAGAAACTCAAACATAAATATGTGCAGTTGAATGAGCTTTATGAACTGCTTTAAAGAAAACACTCCTTAACATTGGACAGAATATACTTTAAAAAGTAATTTATTTCATTCATGTATTATTTGCTGCACTTTAAAACATATGTTTAAAATGAAAATTTGGCTCTAAAGTTTTCTGTTTGTTTGGTTAACTTCTTTCTGGAAATGGGAATCCCCTGTAGAAGACTGAATTTGTATTATATAAGTATTAGCAACCCATTATGTGTTGTAGTATCATATAGTGCCCATGGTATAATCTGTTCTGAGGAACTCTGTTGGTCAAGATAGCTATGCATAGTTAGAGGTGAGGGATCAAGTTAGAAAATCAGAGTAGTGCTTCCTTTCTCTTCTTCCTTTTAGGCTGCTATAGCAGTAATCAGCCCAGGGTGAGCTCCCACTTATGGAGAAGGCCAGGTCAGCTTTGTGCTCTTATCTGTAAGTTCATCTTGTCAACCACTAAACAGCACAGGAGTGATATTGTGTAGTTTAGAAGGTGGAAGAGAAACTGTATATGTCTACATAGCTCAGTTCAGCAGAAACCTCTGCCTTGGAATTTTATTTCAGGAGAAAATTAAATATATATAAAATCTGTTACTTGGATTTCTATGACATTATGAGGCTATTTGTTGTGCATGTTTCTTAACAGAGACTTCACGGGACATTTCATGGGCTCAAACAAGAACAAATTAAGGTAAGGTAAAATCAAGTACAGTCATTTCCTGCTTAATATTAGTAAATATTAGTAAACAAATAATTGCTAATATTAATTGCTAATATTATTAATAAATACTTAATTTAGTACAGTGCTTATGGAAATTAAATATTCTGCAAAAAATCACTAACTTGGAGCTTAGTGTCATGCTAAGGAGGAACAACATTATATTGCATTGTACTACTACTACAAAACTCTAATCAATTTCCCCAAACAAAACCAAAACAAAGTAAACTGCCTACGTAAAGGAACCACCTTACCACTAAGCAGTAAATGATTAAAACATCACTTTCTGATTACCAAGCAATGTGGTAAAAAACAGACTTTTTAATCTTTTTTATGTAGTAATAAGCAGTTTGTATGTCTTATATTTACCATTTAGCATGCTGAGAAAAAAAATAGCAAATAAATTTGATTTAAAAATGCAAATATTTTACAACAAAATACAGGTAATCTACTTGTCTAAGTTTCTTGCTTCATGAAAGAAAGTTAGAAATCTAATCAAGGAGGTTGAAGTACATTTTTCTCTACTTTTTTTTTTTTTTTTGTAGAGATGAGGTCTCCCTATGTTGCCCAGTGATCCTCCCAAAGCACTGGGATTACAGGAGTAAACCACCACACCTGGCCTATTTTTTCTGTAATTTATCTATGTTGTTGCATATAGACACATGTGGTGTATTTGTTCCTTTTGGTGTATTTGTTCCTTTCAATTATGGAATATAATCGCATTCTATGATTGTATTACAACTTGTTCATTCATTCTCTTGTTGATAAAAATATGAATAGTTTCCAATGTTTGCTATAATAAATAGAATGGAATAGTCATTTTGTACAAGTTGTTTTGTGCTTTTATATCTTTTGCATAAATACCAGGAGTATAATTGCTGAATCATAAGGTAAGTATAAATTTAATTTTATAAGAAACTGCAAAATGGTTTTCCACAGAAGTTGCACCTTTATCTACTCTCACCAGCAACATATGAAAGATGTTTATATAATCCCACCACTTATTTCCTGTTCTAATATTTGATTTATTAGTCTTTTTACTATTAGCACTTGTAGTTAGTGAGTCGTGGTATCTCATTGTGGTTTAATGTGCATTTCACTGAGTGATAATTTTGAGAATATTTTGATGTGTTTATTGTACATTTGTTTAATATTTTTCTTTTTTGTTTGCTTGTTTTTAGATGGAGTCTCGCTCTGTCACCAGGCTGGAGTGCAGTGACGCAATCTCAGGTCACTGTAACCTCCGCCTCCCAGGTTCTAGCAATTCTCCTGCCTCAGCCTCCCGAGTAGCTGGGACTACAGGTGCACCCCACCACTCCTGGCTACTTTTTGTATTTTAGTAGAGACAGGGTTTCACCATGTTGACCAGGATGGTCCCGATCTCCTGACCTCGTGATCCGCCCACCTCGGCCTCCCAAAGTGCTGGGATTACAGGTGTGAGCCACCATACCTAGCCTTATTTGTTTAATCTTTTTAATTAAGTGCCCATATAAGCCTTTGGAATATATATACACACATATATATGTATATGTGTATATATATGTGTGTGTGTGTATATATATATATATGGTTTTTTTTTTTTTTTTTTTTTGAGAAGGAGTCTTGCTCCCTCACCCAGTCTGAAGTGCAGTGGCACGATTTTGACTCACTGAAAGCTCTGTCTCCCAGGTTCAAGCAATTATCCTACCTCAGCCTCCCAAGTAGCCGAGATTACAGGTATGCACCACCACACCCAGCTAATTCTCGTATTTTCAGTAGAGACTGGGTTTTGCCAGTTCTTAAACTACTGACCTCAGGTGATCCGCCTGCCTCTGCCTCCCAAAGTGCCACGATCACAGGCGTGAGCCACTGCACCCAGCAGCCTTTGTAAACTTTTTATTGAGTTGTTGTCCTTTTAGTTATTGACTAATAAGTTCTTTGTATAATGTAAATATTACTCCTTTGATAAATATATGTACTTAGAATCCAATTATGCAGTCTGTAGTTTGCTTTTTATCTTCTGTGTCTTTTGATGAGTAAAATTTTTTAATTGTGATGAATTTGAGTTTAATGCTTTTTGCATTCTAAGAAATCTTAATCCTCATTCAGGTTACAATGATAATCTACCACGTTTTTTCTCTGAACTTTCTAAATTTAGCTTTTGTGATCTATCTTGAGTCAGTGTTTTGTATTGTTATTTTGTGTATGGTATGAGGTATGAGTCAGGGCTTATTCTTCTTACAAAGTGTTTGAATACTATAACTTATTCTTTCTTTTTGACTGTATATTTGTGTGTACCTATTAATCCTCCCTTCATCCCCTGCCCATCCTTTCCAGCCTCTGATAACCCTCTCTGCCTCCGTGTTTGATATTTCACTAGGGTGATAATAGTTAACAATAATTTATCATATACATTAAAATAGCTAGAGGAAAAAAATTAAAGTGTTCCCAACACAAATAATTAATGTTTGAGGTGGTGGATATCCTAAATATTGTGATTTGATCATTAAACATTATACGCATGTATTGAAATATCATATGTACCCCATACATATGTGCAATTATTATGTAGCAGTTTAAAAAGTGTTTGAGCCAGGACGAGATGGGGGCATGACACTGCCTTTGGATTAAGAAGCTCTATGCTTCACAAATACTTGAGACTGCAGGGGCTCTGCCTTTCAGTAACACTTTCACTTCTTTTTACTTCATGCAATTAAAGGATTATATGGGTAAAGAACAACTGATATATTAAGTAAAGTACTGTTGCATTTATACCTTGGAGACATTGATCTCCACCACTTGTCTCTGTTTTTAGTGACAGTTCAGTCAGCCCTTCTTTTCTCAAACAAGACCTCAGACCTAGACCCAGTGTTTGCCCCTAGAGACTAAATCAGCTCATTGCTTGGCTATGACAGGCTCCTTTCTTGGAAATTACAGTTAAGAAGATGGGGAGAGTTAAGGGTAACATAGTTCTGAACCTGAGGCAGAGAGGCAAGAAAAGATACAGTTCAGTCAAAGCAAGAAAACAGGTGGTGAAGGAAGGAAATTTTTAATAAAGAATATATTACAGTTGTATGGTTTTGGTCATGATATAGTAAAAAAGAGAAACATGACAATTCAAAAGAAAGAAGAAATTTAAAAGAATGAACTAGAGTATGAGAGAGGAAATGAGATTTACAGCACAATCCATTTGGTTTGGATTTCAATAGGAAAAAGAAGTTTTTCATTAGAAAAGGGGGGTAGGTGGTAATGTAATTACATATGTGGGTAAATTTGTTTACTTAGTAGAAATATGAGATAGTTCCTTTGGATTGCATTTATTTTACTAGTAAAATATTTCATCAGCAAACTGATGAAACAAAGATGTGTTTTTGTTTCAGAAAATTTGAAAAGTCATGTTGGAAAACTCATATATTAAGGAAAATAAAGTCTGTGGGAATTGTAATGATTTCCAAAAGTGATTATTCAAGACAAATGTCTGCATGTTGATAAAATCGTCAAGTTTGTTGTGTCTTCATTGCCCTAATCCCCTCCAAATCTTCCTTCCCGCCCCCACCAGATAACCTTGAAAACTAATCCAAAACTCATCCAAAGTCAGGATGAAAACCAGCACTCAAATAGCCACTGCAGTGGGCAGAGTAGATTTAATGCTCCTCTAAAATCTGAGTCCTAGATAATTGTTACTGTGGCTGGCTCTCCTACAATATTTAAATGTAACATCAGTTGATGCAATGGACTTGTAATTGTAAATGAAACATTACTCCTTACAGTAAGTGAAATTCATTTGGAGACTATTTTGCTGTTAGTTCAAGTGTTTGTTTTAACATATGTGTATAGAGTATTATTATTTTGCAGTTCCCTGGAAAATCTTGTTTGCAAAATTTAACTTTATTGGACCAGACTCAGACCTCACACATTACAGCCTTTTTTCTTCCTTGTGGGATTGGTGGAGGGGTGCTCAGATTACTTTTGTATGAAGAAAAATCTACCCCTTCTTCATGGCAGGTAACACCCTATACTAAGGTGTGCTGACTAGTGAGCTAACACAGGTTGGTTTTTTCAATCTCCAAAGTGTAAGATTTCTGATGTTTATGACTGGGTATGGTAATGCCATTCACGGAGGAAGAAAATACAAGAGGAAATATTTGTGTGGCCAAAGTTTTTTTAGCTCAGTTCCAAAATACTAAATTTGATATACCTGTGTGGCCACCAAAGAAAAAGAAAAATCAGGGAAAACACTATTACAAAAAAAAGAAGGTGGCAGTTTTTGAAATAAAAGAGCCATCTCCATATCTAAAGCTGCAGAGATCAAGTAAGCCAAGAATTGCTGGGCACCTAGTTAGTTTAGCAATTCAGAGATCACTGATAACCTTGTCAAAATCATGTCCTCCTGATCAGAGGGAGATCCCATCTTCTGTGGTTTGAAGAGTAAAAATGGCTTTTATTTTACATGTAAAAGCTGACACCCAAAAGCAACCTTAGGTAGTTTGCTCAAGATCAAATATCCATGTCAGAAATTCTGATTCCCATTGCAATGACCCATCAAAATTATGCATTCAAGCAATTAGAATTTCATTTAATTAATTATGCTGCATTTAATTGTGTTTGCTATTTAAGGTATTTAGTTACATTAGTTTGAATGTCAGTTTGAACAAAATAAAATGAAGTGTAGACATACTTTAATAATACTCTATACACATATGTTAAAACAAACACTTGAACTAACAGCAAAATAGTCTCCAGTAGACATTATATGAATTTCACTTACTGTAAGGAGTAATGTTTCATTTACAATTACAAGTCCATTGCATCAACTGATGTTACATTTAAATATTGTAGGAGAGCCAGCCACAGTAACATGAGCCTGTAATCTCAGTTACTTGGGAGGCTGAGGTAGGAATATCAGGTGAGCCCAGGAGTTCACGTCCAGCCTGGACAACACAGGGAGACCGTGTTTCAGAAAAGAAAAAAATAAAAAATAAATGGGTGATCATACAACATTTTAAAGTTTTTATTTTTCTTTATATTCCTTAGAGTCATATGAAACCAAAACATCTGTAAATTTATTTATACTTCCTAGATGTGAATAAGCCTACTCATGGGACGTGGGCTGGTCAAACTTGCAATGTGACACTGTGACACAAGATACTGTCCTGCTTATTTCATAATAGTCTAAATAATAAAGATTCATAATCTTCATATTTTAAATTTTACCTTATTTTCCTTTGAAAATAGATCATATGACTTCCACTTTATTATATTATTTTAAAATAATGATATTCATGACAAATGCAGGGGCTAGAATTTTATAGTTTTGCAAACTATTTGACCTTCTGAGTATGTGTGTACCTGTGTGTATGCCTGCGGTTTTTAAAATATATCTTAAGTTCTGATACAACTTCTTATTTAATAGCAATAGCTTTAAACAAATAGTAGTTGAGGACAAAGAAGTTGCTTCCTAGTAATATATCTACAATTTAAATATCAAATTTATAAATATTATTCAATGTAAATATACCAAAGCAAAGTCTGTTTAGATCTGTTCTTACCCCATCAGTAGGGACTGTTTCTTGGAAAGAATTTGGTACAACTTAGTGTACTACCCCATACGCCTTCACTACAGAAGAGTCTCTTATCCCTGCAGAATGATAACAAAATTTTGAAGCTTTATCCTTCAAAAAAAGTAAGTGTGAACATTTAAATGCACTGCTACCATCATTTAAATTTAATATTCAGATCCTAAATGGAAAACAACAATTTTGCCCAAGTGATTAAATTTCCTTTCAGTTTCTCTTTGATGGAAATTTCATTAACTGTCCTCATAGACTCCAAGTTCTATTCTGTAAAATAACCCAATATCTTTTCTCAACTACTTATTTAAAATTCTAGTTAGACAGAAATACATTAAGATATAATTGGGCACTGGAAAATTGGTGCTTTTATTCCAGTTTTTTTGACCTAAAATCAGACATTTGAACCAAATGATTAATATTTAAAATGTGAGAAAGATTGAATCTTTGGAATTAAACTATATTTTAGGTATATCATTTGCATAATGTTCTTTGCCTAAGTCATTATGAATCATTTTTTATTATATTTGAAAACTTACTGAGTATATAGCACAATTATGAGCACCTGAAACTGTCTCATTGCAAGAGGAAAATACATTTCTCCATACTTTACTGACACATTAAATGTTATCCCTAGAGAGGTGTTGAAATTTGAAACATGTATGAACTTGCAACAAGTAGGGCTATTTTGGCAGGAGCACTGTGGTGTGCTTTGCAAAGACCCTATGTGTCAGACCCCGAGGTATTTTATATATTTATTTTTTCCTCATTCAACAAACATTTAAAATTATAATTACTTTTTTTTTCAGGTAAACAAATTGTTTTATTTACCTGTGTGAAAATCTGACAGGGCATTTGAAAGTCACGCCGAGTATGAACCAAATATTCCTAGTCTGGCACTTCCCTGTGCATTATGAAACATCAAGCAGAACATATCAACAGTACTTCAAATCATTGGCACAGGCAAACATGCTCATAAAAGTTGCCAAAATTCCTCCCAAGGGTGTCCAATCTTTATCATGACGTCCTATAACTATGCAGCAATGAAAAAGGCTTGGGCTAAAGTGAAGTTGCACTGTTATCTCTTCAAATCCACTAGAATGAATTAGTATAATCACTTTATTTGTGCCCAGTGTTGTATTAGGCTCTGGGATGGAGGGAGAAATGGTTGCCAGTTACACAAAGATCTGTAAGAGAGAATTCAAGATGATAAAAGTAAGAGAGAGAGAAGCCACTGCTTTCGGAATTAAATAAGAGTATGGACCTGTAGCAAAAATGAAAATTCCTTCACATTCTACTCTCTTCATTTCTACCATGGTCAGAGCAGCATCAAAAGTAATCAAAAACCTTAACATAGTATAATATATAGTATTTTTTCTGTAAGAAAGTCCATATATAAGAACATATAGATATAGTCGCTTGCATTTGCCTAAAGAAACACTGGAAGCATCATAAAACCATACAAATAAAAATGGAGACAAGACAGGGGCAAGCCTTCCCTGAATAAACTTTTAAATATAATTTTTGAGTGTTGGATTATGTAATTATATTATTTCAAAAAATAGTAATTTGTAAGTACACATAACTAAAGGAAAGCACATTGAGACCTTGATGAAATGGCAGGTGTGCTGGAGTTACTCAGAAATAAAACCGATTGTTTCTATTATAATATGTGTTAATATATACCCTATCGCTATCCAACCTCTAGGTGTCTGGGAAGAAATAATGGCTACCATTTATTCAGGGCAATCTCTATGCCAAGACACACAATAATGTTTTATGTAAGGCATTCAGCAAGTTTTCAGAGTTTTTATTATCTCTTTGTTTTGCCTTCAGATTCACACTGAAACAATGACTTTCTTCTCCTAAAAAACATTTCCTGGGACCCTGAGTGCTTTTATCAATCAACACCTCTGAACAGCTGGCTCCCAACTCCTGACTTCCAGGAAATAAAATCAACTGAATATTCTTCCACAGGCAAGGCTGAGTTTTTAAACCCTCTAAACACAACCCTACACCCACCCATCTTAATCCCCAAAAGAAAGTGAAACTCACGGGGATAAAGACTCTCTCTGCTGGAACATAGGCCTAAATTTGGGGGCAAGCAAAGTGCCCTAGTCCCCCCTTTGCTTTCATGTCAGATACGGGATGGGGGATCAGTGTCTTCTTTTGTTTTCTTGTTGACGCTGGTCTGATATGTTTTTCCTTTCTACTTATCTAACACTCCTTTAACCCATGTTGTGCAATGTTGTCGACTCTGGTTCTAATCTAAAAGTGTGGCAGGTAGGGAACAAGATGAACCTACCTCAAATGATGCTCATAAGTCAATGTGTACCAACCTTGTTTCATACCTCAGCAAAGTCTCTGCTGGGTTGACCAGCACTGACAGGGTGGGTCCATAACTGAGTCTCCATGTCTGACCCAGCCAGGAAGTGTTGAATGGGCCCTGCAGAGTAGACGCTTCCAGTCTCTGTGCCCTTCTAACCTTCTACCTTTAAGAACTGGGTAATATTAATACTTAACTTACTAAAACTTCAGTTATTGGCATTAAAGCATTGCAACGTAGTTCACTGGAGGTCAGGATAGAAGAGATGTGGCCACCTTACATCCAGGTCTGCCATAGTGATAAATACAATTTAATGGACATCTTCCAAATGCCAGATTCCATGTTAAATATTTTACACATTTTATTTATAATTGTCACCACTACTGTAAAATATCATTACTTCTTTTTACAGATGAGGAAAACAAATCTTTCTCAGCTAACACTGCTTCCCCCAAGTGACCTATTAGTCACCAATTGGTAAAACAAGAAATCAATTCACAGTGTGCCAGATTTCAAAGTCTATGTTTTTTCGCTATAATCTCGGGCTGTTTTTTATTTAGAAGAGGAAGAAATCCAAAAAAGGGTTACTAAACAGCAAATCTGGAATCAGTCATAGGGAAGAGCAGCCAATGAAACTACTCTGAGTATCACTTGAAATGCAAGCTAAACAAACACTGATTTCATAAAACAGTGCTTATCTCATAAATTCTGAATCTCAGTAGGGAGGCTAATAATCTCCAAAAGGCTCGCAGAAGCAACATGCTGAGAATGCCACATTGAATGAAGGTTCTGATCAGTTAATATGAGTCCCAGAGGAAGTCAAATGGCACTGTGCAGGTTCTATAGTAAAAATAATAATCATTTGAGTTATAAATACAGTGTTTCATTTGGGAAAGGGACAGTGAGATATGATAAACATCTTTAAAATTTTAAAGTAGTGTGGGGGGAAGAGGCTATGGATGTTCTAGTTTATTCCAGAACAGCATTTGCTCACTGAAGTGGCTCAGTAATAGAATCGTGTGAAGAGTTCTTTAAAACTTCCCACACCTAGACCCAATCCTAAAAGTTGTATTTAAATGGTTTGGGGTACAGTTCCAGCTTTGGAAAGGTGGTCTAACTTGAAGCGAGACTCATAGCCAGTGTTCTAAAAGAAGAGAGAGAACCAACAGTTAATAGTAACAATGAGGTAGGCTTCAAGAATCCCAAGATTGAAGTAATAATTTTGAATATCTAACAAAGGCACATGAATAAACATATGAATATGGCATAGTCCTTCACAGTCCTTATTCACACAAAACTGATTTATACAAAGTATCTTTATATGAAATTTTAATATAATATATACTATAATAAGAATTGTGCCACATTGTTTAATAGATATAACAAGATCCAATGAACTAAGAAGAAACCCTAAGTATATTTACGTTTAAGTTTGAAAGATCATAGGACAGTTAAGCTGGAATAATAATATTAGTATAAGGCTTAAAATACAAAACATTAAAATTATGTAATCAAGCCAACAATGCAAAAGAGTACCTCAAAAAGCAAGGTGCTTTCTGCCAATGAAAATAAAAAAAACATAGAACCTTTTGTCATATATGTGAAAGATACTCCTGCATTGGGTGAGAAATCAGACTATACAGCTGTATCAATGAGGATTTTTCAGAGGGGAAATAATCAGTAGGAGAAAGATCTCTAGATATAAAATGATAGATAAGTAGAGATAGATAGATATAGATAGATGGTAGAGAGATAGATAGATAAGATAGATAGATAGATAGATAGATAGATAGACAGATAGATAGATAGACAGAAATCTGTTTTAAGTAATTGTAATTGGCTTATGCATTTGTGGAGACTAGCAAGTCTGAAATCTGCCAAAAGGCAGCAGGTAGAAGCTGGAGGTACAGTCTTCAAGCAAAATTTCCTCTTCTTCAGGAAACATCAGTGTTGTTCTTAAGGTCTTTCAATTGGATGAGGCCCACCTATATTATTGAGGATAATCCCCTTTACTTAATGTCAACTGATCGTATATATTAACCACATCTATAAAATACCATCACAGTAACACCTAGATAGGTGTTTGATTGTATAACTGAGCATTTTAATCTTGCCAAATTGACACACAAAACTAACCATGATAGCAACCTATAATTCTCTTTTCAACTGTAGGATTTTATTATTCCAAGTAGAAAATAGACAAGTGATGAGGGGACTCTCCTTTACACTTGTAAATAGTCTGTTCAGATATAGTAGTTACAACTGTCATGCTCACTACCTACTACCACATTCTACATGATTATCATCCTTCCCTGTTATCACTGTACATCTTAATACCTTTTACAATCTCAAGACCTTTTACATATTTAACAAAAGGTCAGAAGTCTAGGTCTGTCCAAACACTACCCTGTCCATTACTTTTTAACTTCCCTCTGATATTGCCAATGCAAGTGTAGATAGGAAACAATAATCAATTTTGTAAATAAAATACCAAATCATTTTAGAATCAAATTGTCATTATGCCAATACAGTATTCTGTGAAAAGTAGGTTTTAATGCCTTACAGCAGATATTTAAGTAGAATTTCCTACATCTTTCTAAACCCTACACTGCGAATTGAATCTTGGATTCTTATGCCCATTTGGCTGTCTGCACAGAATAAGAACTTGAAACACAGACCTGCAATTGAAACTTGAGTGTGTTGTGACAACTGGTAAAGTGTGCAGTGGGAAAGACCTGAGTTGTCTTAGTTACCCATGGCATATGTGCGACAAAGTGAAAGAGAGTAAGCTTGGTATGAGTTTATGACACCTTTTTTTTCCTAACAGACACAACCTATGAGTCTGGCTCGGGAAGGAAATGAATTTCTGCTTGTCCACATTAGTAATTTTCCTTCCTAACTGTGATGATCAATAGAGGAGGGCACAGAATGCCCAGACAGCTGGTAAAAACATTATTTCTAGGTGTGTCTGTGAGTGTGTTTCTGGAAAAGTGTATCTGGAAGAGACTGGATTAGCATTTGCATTGGTAGACTGAGTAAAGAAGACCATAACACCAATGTGGGTGGGCACCATCTAATCCACTGAGGGCTCTAATGGAGCAGAAAGGCAGAGGAAGAGCAAATGTTTGAGTTTAGTCATCATCTTTTTATGCCCTCAGACACCGGTACCCCTGGCCTCAGACATTGGAGGTTTTTCAGACCCAGACTGAGACTTACAGCATTAGTTTCCCTGTATCCTTAGCCATCAGATTTGGACTGAATTACACCACTGACTTTCCTGGTTTACCAGCTTGCAGATGGGAGATTGTGAGACTTGGCTACCGAAATCAAATCAACCAATTTCTATAGTAAATCTCTTCCTCTCTCTCTGTTGTGTATATATGTGGTGACTGTTAAGAGGTTATCAGGTCATGAGGGCTTGGCTTTCATGAATGTATTGAAGCTGTTTTCATGAGAGTAGGTTTGTTGTCTCTGAATAGAGTTCCTTAGAAAGGGGCAAGTTCCTCTCTCCACTCTGCCCTTCTGCCCTCCACCATGAGATGATGCAGCAAGAAAGCCCTTGCCAGATTCTTGCCCCTTGATCTTGGACTCCCCAGTCCCCAAAACTATAAGCCAATAAATGTCTATTCATTATAAATTACCCAATATGTGGTATTTTATTATAGCGGACAAAGCAGACTAAAACACCATCCTATTGGTTCTGTTTCTCTGAAGAACTCTGATTAATACACTAACATAAAGGGGATACTAAAGGGGGGTGGTGGTGGTGAGATAATAGCTACTCTGCAAAAGGAAAGAATCTGGGATACCCTCACCCATCTCACCCATAGCTCCAATGGAAAGAAATGAAAAAAGCTACTATGCATGTTCTGAATAAAAGAAAAATCTTGCCAGATATGTGCTTAGATTTGGGTTTGGGTGTAGTTACGAAATAGGTTACGATGTGATGCAGGTAATATTAATAGCCATTATAAAGAGTACACTAATTGGCTTCCTAGGTAAATAATATAAGGTAATACTCTCTTGATCATACTAGTACAGCATGGTATTATCATCTGGAGCTTAGATTTGTTCCAGCTTTACAGAATAAAAGCAATGGACTTTTCTGTCTGTTTTTAATCACTGATGTCAATATTCTGATTAGACACAAACTTCAAAATGTTAGAAACAAAATGAACAAATTTCACTACAGTGAGATTTAAGTATTATCAAAATACTTAATCTAATATATGAATAATCAGATTTAGCACTCACTAGCAGAGATATTCTGAAATATGTTCCTTTAATATTGAATTTTGAATATTATAATTGTCTTTATTATTACAAATGTCAATTCTTAAAATATTTTTTATTTCCAGAAACAAACTTAGAATACTGTCTTTAAACTTAGAATAGTGCCTTTAAAGTGAGTAATAAACTTTGCCAACTGTTTTATCACCAGCTGTGCCTACACTGAAGGCATATACTTTTACAGAAAGGTAGAATCTACAGCTTATTTTAAAATTTTATTCATTGGACAACCTGTAAATAGATTGAATTGAGAATATTGATTGTTCATGAGTAAGCTGGCCAACGCTTTATTAAATTAATGAAATAATTAGTTAAAAATTAACTGAAAAACAGAAACAGACAAATCAAATGAAATGTGAAGTGTTAAATTTTAAAGCAATGCATTTAGAAACTCAAAAGTATAAAAGGGAACATAATCAATCACTTCTATAGTTCCACATAGAAAATTATGTGAAGACACTGACTAGAACTTTTCTAAGTCATTTTGAAGATAGCCAGTTTAGGATATCTTTAATTAAAATAGCAAAAAACCTTACTAAGTTACAATTAAGAATAGAGTGTTTACATTCATTCAAAATCTATTCTACAGTAAGTCCTATTTTAATATTGGAATTGTTTTTTATTTCATTTGACTGAAACTATGAAAAATCAAAATTTAAATAGTTCACACAAACATATCTGGTTTTGAAAGGAAAATGGTGCAAATATAAAACTCAGAAGATGCAAGGAGTAAAATAAGCAATTTAAAGTAGAATGAGTACAGATATGGTATCTGGGGGCTATATTCCACTAACTGGCTGAGTGAAACTGGACAAGTCATTGAGCATCTGGAGCCTTTAATTTCTTCCTATGCAAGTTGAGGGGATGAACGATGTCTGTAAGACTCCTCTTTCTAAATCATGATAAATCCTTGATCTTTAAATAGGCCCAAATACAGATGGCAAGTAATATTTCTATAGATTCTGAGCACAAACCTCCCCTAATAAAAGTTGTTCAAAGAGTCTCCATAGACTTTACAACAAAGCCTGTAATATGGGATACCTATCATCAATTCACTCCCTACTATATGCCATTCCTATTCCCTTTGGGCTTATTGTCCATTGCACTAAGTTCTGGGAATGCTGAATTGCTCACATTTTCTCTTATCCCCAGGGTTTTATCTCTAGATTCACTCAACAAACTTTAAAGAGGCCAAGCTAAATTGTTTTAGTGAGTGAAGCAACTTACAGTGGACAAATAAAAGGATCTGAATTTGTAGTCCTTATTGTTGATGGGTATTATTTTGCGCCCATATACAAATCCTTGAGCTTCTCCTCTAGCAAAGAGAGGTTGAAAGTATGAAAGGATGATTGTTTTCCCCTAAACAATAACCACCAAAGGCTTACTGAACCTAATCCCCATCTTATGGAATCATTAAGGCTTTGGAAAAAACAGTTATCCCTGGGATAGATGTTGGCAAACAGGTGGTGAAAAGGGAACACTTTTACTCTGCTGGTGGGAATGTAAACTAGTGCAGCCACTACGGAAAACAGTGTAGAGCTTCCTTAAAGAACTAAAAGTAAACTACCACTCAATCCAGCAATCTTATTACTGGGTATCCACCCAAAGGAAAGTAAGTCATTATATGAAAAAGACACTTGCACACACATGTTTATAGCAGCGCAATTTGCAATTACCAAAATATGAAGCCAGCCTAAATACCCATCAATCAACAAGGGGATGAAGAAAATGTGGTATGTGTACACGATGGCATACTACTCAGCTATAAAAAAGAAAAAATAATGGCATTCACAGCAACCTGGATGGAGTTGGAGACAATTGTTGGAAGTGAAGTAACTCAAGAATGGAAAATCAAATATTGCATGTTCTCACTTGTAAGTGGGAGCAAAGTTATGAGGATGCAAAGGCATAAGAATGCTATAATGGCCAGGCGCGGTGGCTCACACCTGTAATCCCAACACTTTTGGAGGCCCAGGAGGCCGGATCATGAGGTCAGGAGTTTGAGACCAGCCTGACCAACATGGTGAAACCCCCTGTTTACTAAAAACACAAAAATTAGCCAGGTGTGGTGGCACACGCCTATAATCCCAGCCACTCAGGAGGCTGAGGTAGGAGAAATAGCTTGAACCTGGGAGGTGGAGGTTGCAGTGAGCCAAGATGGCACCACTGTACTCCAGCCTGGGTGACAGAGTGAGACTCCATCTTAAAAAAAAAAAAAAAAAAAAAAAATGCTATAATGGACTTGGGGACTCAGGGAGAAGACTGGGAAAGGGGTGAGAGATAAAAGACTACACATTGAGTACAGTGTACACTGCTCAAGTGATGGGTGCACCAAGATCTCATAAATCACCTCTAAAGAATTTATCCTTGTAACCAAAAAACACCTATTCCCCAAAAACTATTGAAATAAAAAAAAAGTCTTATAATTGTGACATAATAGAAGTTAAATAAGAGAAAGTTCCGTTAGAGAAATTCTTTTCCACGCTTTCAGTGATTGTGTGGGCTCCAAGAAGATTGAATGTGATTATCCTAGTAATGGTATTCCTGGAACTTAGTGAAATGGAGAATAAGCTAGAAAAGAGATAGGACACAAACAAATGGAAAAACATTCCATACTCATTGATAGGAATAATCGATATTGTGAAAATGGCCATACTTCCCCAAAAAATTTATAGTTTCAATGTTATTCCCATTAAACTACCATTCACATTCTTCAAATAACTAGAAGAATTATTTTTAAATTTATATGAAACCAAAAAACAATCTGAAGAGCCAAGGCAATTCTAAGCAAAAGGAACAAAGCTGGTAGCATCACATTACCCAACTTCAAACTATACTGCAGTGCTACAACAACCAAAACAGCATGATACTCATACAAAAGCAGACACATAGACCAATGGAACAGAATAGAGGCTCAAACTATACTGCAGTACTACGACAACCAAAACAGCATGACATTCATACAAAAACAGACACATAGACCAATGGAACAGTACTACAACAACCAAAACAGCATGACATTCACACAAAAACAGACACATAGACCAATGGAAGAGAATAAAGGCCCAAGGGTAAGACTGTACATCTACAACCATCTAATCTCCAACAAAGTTGACAAAAGCAAGCAAGGTAAAGGACGCCATATTCAATAAATGGTGCTGAGATAACTGGCTAGCCATATGCAGAAGGTTGAAACTGGACTCCTTAAACCATATACAAAAATCATCACAAGAGGGATTGAAGACTTAAATGTAAAACCCAAAACTGTAAGACTCCTAGAAGACAACCTAGGCAATACGATTCACGACACAGACAGAGGCAAAGATTTCATGATGAAAACAGTAAAAGCAATTGCAACAAAAGCAAAAATTGACAAATGAGATCTAATTAAACTAAAAGCTTCTGCACAGCAAGAAAAACTATCAGCAGGATAAACAGATAACCTACAGAATGGAAGAAAAATTTTGCAAATTGTGCATCTGACAAAGACCTAATATTTAGCATCTTAAGAAACTTAAACCTTTTTACAAGAAAGAAAAAAAAATTTAAAAAGTGGGCAAAGGACATGAGCAGAGACTTTTCAAAAGAAGACATACATGTGGCCAAGAAACATATGAAAAACTGCTCAACATCACTGATCATTAGAGAAATGTAAATCAAAACTACAATGAGCTACCACCTCACACTATTCAGAATGGCTATTATGAAAAAAGTCAAAAATAACAGATGCTGGTGAGGCTACAGAAAAAATGGAACACTTACAGACTGTTAGTGGGAGTGTAAATTAGTTCAACCATTGTGGAAGACAGTGTGGTAACTCCTCAAAGACCTAAAAACAGGACTACCATTCAACCCAGCAATCCCATTACTGGGTATGTACCCAAAGGAACAGAAATCATTCTATCATAAAGCCACATGCATGCATATGTTCATTGCAGCACTATTTACAATAGCAAAGACATCCAATCAACCTAAATGCCCATCAGTGGTAGACTAGACAAAACGTGGTACATATACACCATAGAATACTATGTAGCCACAAAAAGAATAAGATCATGTCCTTTGCAGGAACATGGATGAGGCTGGAGGTCACTATCCTTAGCAAACTAACGCTGGAATAGAAAACCAAATACCACAAGTTCTCACTTATAAGTGGGAGCTAAATTATGAGAACACATGGACACATAGAGGGGAACAAAAGACAGTGGGGCCTAGACAAGGGTATAGGATGGGAGAAAGAAGAGTATCAGGAGAAATAACTAATGGGTACTCTGTTTAATACCTGGGTGACAAAATAATCTGTATAAGAAACCCTCAGGACACGAGTTTACCTATGTAACAAACCTGCACCCTGGAACCTAAAATAAAAGTTCAAATAAAAAGACATAGGAGTAATGTATAGTGGATAGGTGATTGATAATAGGTATCCCATGTTACAGGCTTTGTTGTAAAGATACTGCAGATTCTTTGAACAACTTTTAACAGAGTTCCACAAGCTGGACTGAGAGTAAAGACACCAGGCATTGAACAGTGAAATATGGTCTTCCCCATTAGTTAAAATCTAAAAACTCTCCTATATCTGAGGAGATCTGAGACATAGTCCCAGATACACAAAGTAACAGCTATCTAGAATGGGGTAGGGGCAGGGGAAATATCTAAAGCTCTTCTGTAGTAATCAGAAGATATCAGAAAAATATCAGAAAAATTTTCTCTGTAAACTTTCAGAGTCTGAGGCACAGTCAAGCCCTCAGTTACCAAATGGAGACTTCAGTTCTACCATTTTCAAAGGATGATTTTCACTACTTAAATCTTTTTGTAAAACATTATAAGAGCAGGTGTTTGGGAGAAAAGATATATCAGAGAGTTGAGTTCAATTTTGTATTTTTTAGAATGAAGCATGATAAATGAACTGAAATATCTAAATAAATGGTTTAACAGCTAACACTTACAAAAATTACTATTTCCTAAGTGCTACATATGTGTAATTATTCAATACTTACAACAAATCTGTGAGGTAGTTATTATTATCTTCATTTTAGAGATGAAACACAACAAGGTTAAATAAACTGCCATACAATCAGAAAAAGGAAGGCTAGTGTACAGATTCTGATATATCTTACACAAATTCTGTGCTGTTAGCCATTGTGCACCTGAAATAACTCTATTATCCAGGCAAACTTACTGCTCTAACACCTGAAATCTCAATAACTTAAGTTAGAAACATTATTGCTTCCGCACATTACAATCTAATGTTTGTGTGTGCGTGTGTGCACTTGTGTGTGTGTGTGTGTGTGTGTTGGGAGGAGACAGAAGAGGGACATGGGCCATTTCCAACTTATGACCTGCCATCTATTACGTCTTCCAGGGTCTCTAGAGAAGAGAAAATAAAGTAGAATTGTGTGAAGATGATTTTTATTCAGAGTTGAACATATACCCATTTTTTTTTTTCACTGGCCTAACTTCCAGGGGCTGAGGAAGCACGTAACTGAGCCCAGAAAAGCAGATATATCCATCTCTGTCACAAGACAGGGGCTACATAGTGAAGAAGTTAAAACGAATCTGGAGAAGCGATACCAACTCTTAGCATTGTTATTCACTGAGAATTTCTCTTTACTATGAAAAATCCATTTCATGCTTGTCTACTTTGGTAAATCACAAAATTGAGTTTTAAATTGGTTAAAAATGAGAGTGATCACAAGGAAACCGAAAGGCATTTGATGTTGATAATCAGAGGCTGGCATTTGCCCAGATGTTAACATAATCTAATTCTAGTTCATGATCATAATCTGTGTTATTTCTCTTCTTGGAGAACGGGTGCTGATTTCTTGCAAGCTGTTGTCCTAATAAATGCCAACATGTTGGGTTTTATTTTTCCAAATATAGAGAAAGACCCATAAGATACACTATTGTAAACTATATTCTCTAATATTTAGCAGAAACTAAGACACATATCGCAAACTACAAGAGAAAAAACACGGCTTTCATATTTGCTATAATATCTGAATCCCAACACCTTGGCAACCCCTCAGTAGGTGAAAGACCTACTTGAAGAGTTGCCTTTATTCTCACCACAGAACTGAGTGATTTGAAAAGGGAGATAAATGTAAAGTTTATTGAGTTTCACAAATGTTGTATTAGAATAAATTTCTCATTACTAAGAATTTACATTCATATTTAACAATATAAGGAAGAAAGTATTCTGCTATTATTGTTATATTGTAATAAATGAACCATTAAATATTTTCTTATTTATAAAACTTTGTTCATATTTAGTGGCATCATTCAGTAGATGACTGTAATATATTAATTGTAAATAACTTTTTACACTTAAATCTGGGATACTGTGATTTTAGAAACTGTCAAGATAGAGACAAGAAATTAGAAGAAGAGAAGAGTGAATTAAGAGACAAATGCAAAACCTGGAAAAGGAGTATACATTGGGACTAACATTTGCTTTTATTATTACATTTTTTAGTCTTTAGAGTCCAAAGACTATGAAAACAATGCCAATACTAGGATAGATAATATTTCTTCTTCTTCTTTTTTCCAATATGGGAGGATGAGGAGTAATTTTCAGTTGGGGTATATTTGAATTTTACAAAACATACAATAATACTATACAGCATAATGAAGGAACAAAGATATATTCACTTAAAAAACAGATTTGTGACCTTCTACTTATTGGTTGTATAACCTTTCAGATTTCACTGAATCCCTCATGAATTCAATTTACTGTCTGCAAAAACAGGGATAAGAAGAATCACTAACTTATGGAAGTGCTGTGTGCCTTAACTGAAGCAATACATATAAAGCACTTGTCCCATACCAGGGCATATGTTATGACCTCAGTGAATCTATGCTATGAATAAGATTATATGAGCTATTATTGTCACCCCAAAGCATTAATCACTTTAATCTTTCCATCTGCTACTTTTTGCTATATATGTGTTCACATAGTATTAAAGCAGAAACCTACTTTATTTAAAGCAAAAGGTGATGAGAAGTAAAAAACCATATATCTGAGAGACCTCTGGAGAAAGCCAGGTTATGTTCCCTTTGGTTTTATGTCACAGCACTAGCATGAGCTATAGGAAGGAATATACAAAACACATATTATATTTTCAAACAATATTAAATCTAAAATGGTTTAAGAAAAACTTTGAGAGAAACTCAACTGAAATCGAGGCAAAAGTCTCAGAACTCTGAGCCCAACATAACAAAACATAATTCTGCTGAGACGGATGCAAACTAATGTCTCTAGGGATGCATAAATACTAATAGATATTCAATGAACAGAGAAGACAGAAAACATTATTACTGAATAATTCCTGGGAGTATTACTGGCAAACAAAGTAAATATGAATTTATATTGAAACATAAGAGCTATGAAGAGTGATATGAAATGTTTAAATGCTTAATAACAGTGAAGTACTTGTTTCAGTTGAAACAACTGAGGGAATCCATGATTACGTGATTATGAATGGGTGACTCTGCTGAGAGAAATCTCCTATGCTCGATTCTTTTAGGGGGGATGGTGAGAGAAACTGGTTGAAGGCAGAGTCCCAGTTGACTAATATTTTCATTGGGAGAATGTCAAGAACCACTCTTGTTGAAGGAGAAAAGCATATAGTGGAAAATCAAACAAGGTGATTAAGGGAAAGCAAGTTTAGGATGAGTTATTAAAGGAAGCCTTCTTGACAACAAGACTACCAAGGAAATATAGTGCCGTTTTTCTGGTAATAAAATACTTTGTAGTATATAAAAATGATGAAAATAAGAAAAACATCATAGATGTGATTATAAGCTATTTCATAATGGCAGTTTTGATCAATATAAAGATGCCGATATTGGATTTCTGGGTTAAGATACTGGCAAGTAAGAAGAATTGGCTTTGCTTTCCTCAGTGGTCTCAATTAAGTATTTTAATTTTGGTATTTCAGGTCTCTTTTCTATTTATTTTTGGTGTGGCCATAGCTACCACCTAACTCAAGTAGTTTGCCCTATTACCTGCTTCCTTGTTTGCTTTAATGCTCCCTGACTCCAACATAAGTTACTAAACGTGGCCTAACATAGTAACTTTAATTACTTCCTTGTTGCTAATCTGTGAGAGAGCCAAAATAAAATGTAGAGACGATCTCTAAAATGTAACATTTTATTTGTAAATCACAGAATTGCAATATGGGGCATACACACAGACCAAGTGGTCCTCAGTATGTTCAAAGAACAAAGAGAAAGTTGGGTTTCATAAAAAAAGAGAACTATTGTGTATTGTTTTGAAAAAAAGTTCATTGGCATTAGTAAAGTTTTGAGGGTTTGGCAAACTGATTTGTGTGTGATGGCAATAGGTTAAAGCTAGTCGTAGTCTTAGAGTCTACCAGCAGGTCATTTCAGCAGCTATTAGGTAAAAGTAGTCTTAGGGTTACAGAGGGCAGTCTCAGCAATCCAGCTTGCAGGAAATTATATTCTTGGAGCAGTTTTATATGCCCCAAGTACTTTTCCCCCTGACCTCTTGATTCTGATTTAGTTGAGATGGTGAAAATGACTTAATCTGTATGAACAATTTTAACATCTTTTAATGGCTCCCAATTACCTACAAAATCCTCAAGAAAGAAAAAAAAAAAGGTCATATTAATGTTGAGATTGTGTCAAGCATTGAGCCAGATACTTTTAGTCTCACTGTATTGAAAGGAGGAAAGAAACTATCTTCCTGCATAATAGAAAGTGTTAGAGCATTTAGGCTCTCTGTTGGTTGCTGATAGGGTTGCCCTTTCTGAATCCACCTCTGCATCCATTGTAGGGATTATAATTTCCCATAATGCAGCAAAGGGAAATGCAAAATGCAAATGGGTGGTACAAAAACCACATCATTAGAATGAATGAATTTATATGAACAAGAACAAGGAGATATTTGTGAGTAGGGGGCTTTAGAAGGCTTTAGTTGTTTGTTTCTCAAGCATTCTTCCATGTAAAGGAATAATTATAGATGTTCTACCATTGTGGTTATAATAAATTCCTATCTACATCCTCAGATTACTAAGAGAGAAACTGGAGAAAACTCCTCCTCTGTCATGTAGAATTACACTAGAACTAGAAATGCAAAAGTATTTGGTTATCAGTTGTACACAAATACAGGCAATTTCTGGTTTATGATGTGAGGGAAGAATGAAGGATTCTTACCAAAATCAGATAGAAATTAACTGAAATATATAGTGACAAATTTACCCTGCTTATGAGAATAAATGAGGCAGCAGGCGAATAATGTTAATTTAGGCAGGTAGAGTTTTACAGGTAGATCATGGAGATATATATATAATATGATTAGCTGTATGTTTTAGCCATTTATTTTGACTTTGATGTTTTGAGTGTATCAATAGCATTGTAATGTTATTTCATCAATGGTGAATGATCCTCCCCAAGCTAGTGTTAGGATGCTGTCTCTCAGAAGTATAAAGGAATGGCTGGGGTGTCTAACTAGGTCTTTCTAGCTTTGTCTTTCCTATTTTTTCTGCAAGTTGTCCCCTGATTCTCATTTCTTAATTTCTCTTCTCCCTCATTTCACATGAATGCTCCATCCAGTTTCATTTCACGGAAAGATTATTATTCAATGTAAAAAATTATTCAGGCATTATCAGTTCAAATATCCAATTCATTCGGTTTTCAGAATTCTCGTTAGTTGAAGTTTGGTAACTGATAAGTATAGACCTCCAAGCCCCTGGCTCTGCCCATTTAAACATAACACAGTGGCCTAATACAACCAACAAATTCCTTCCTTTTTCCCTTAGAAATCAGGTCCTTAATGATGTAGCTCCATGATATTAACATGTTGCTGCCTGATTTTCTGAGTCTGTGAACTTGTGCTCTCTTGCTTTAATTAGGACTTTGATAGATCTCCATTTCCTGAAATGCTCTTCTAATCAAATGTTTGAAGATTCAAGTCCCCAATTTGTATTCTAGCTGTCTTTTTCTTGCCAGTCTCCCCCCTTCTTGAACTCTCTCTCAAACCTTCTTTGACAAGTCCCATCTTGTAACATTTGGTTAGCATACACAGACCCTAATGGCATTTTGCCAGTCTTTGGGGTAAGGGAATATTTCCTAAACAGCATTAAAAATAAATTAATTAAAAATATGAAATTGAACACATTAACAATACAATACAATCTTCTACTGCTCAAATTTCATAACTAAGGGGACAACACAAACTATCTAGAATGGAAAAAACACTATTTTCCACACAGATAAATGAAAATGATCTCACATCCAAAACATATAAAGAACTACAAATTGACAAGTAAAAGGCAAAAAAATATGGCAAAGTGTCAGGAATATGCAAAGCAATTCCTTTGGACAGTATCCAAAGAAACTGTCTATAGCTTCAATAAATATACAATGATTTGCCCATGTTCATTAGTAATCAAGAAAATGCAAAGGAAAAATTATAATGAAATGATGTTATAGCTAAAAGAGAATATGATAAATTAAATGACTACTATGTTCTGAATGTTTGTGTACCTCCCAAATTTTATGTTAAAATTTGAACCCCAAAGGTAATGATATAAGGACGTGGGGTCTTTGGGAGGTTTGTAGGTCATGAGGACAGAGTGGTCAAGAATGAGATAAGTGTCCTTCTAAAAGAGCCCCTAGAAAGTGCATCTGCCCCTTTTCAGCCATGTTAGGATACAGATGACAGATATCCATAAACCAGTAAGCAGGCCTTCACCAGACAGTGAATTGCTTATTCTGGATTTCCCAGCCTCCAGAAGTGGGGGAATAAACTGTTGCTGCATATAAGCCACCCAGTTTATGATACTCTGTCATAGCAGCCAGAGCAGTCTAAGACAATGACTGACAAAGAAATAGGCAATGGGAATTCTCTTACATTGCTAGGGGACATGTAAATTGGTACAAATATTTGGAAAGGTCTTTGGCATTATCTACTATCAAACTCAGCGTCCTACAGACTAAATTTCAGACAAAACCAATTTTCATGCATATGCGTAACAAAAAATATGTAACAGTACGGTGTTGGTGGTATAGTGGTGAGCATAGCTGCCTTCAAAAAAATGTATAACATACATAAAAATATTTATGATATTTTATCACCATCAAAACTACTAGAAACAACATTGTCTGTCAACAATAGAATATATAAATTAATTGTGGCATTTTCATATAATAATATGCCATAAGCAATAAAATTAAACTATATATATATGCAAAAATATGGATGAATCACAAAGAGAATTTTAGTAACAAACCCAGTTATAATAGAATATATGTCACATGAGTCTATATACATAATTTTAAAAAATCAAGCTAAATTAATCTCTATTCTAGGTAGTTAAGATAGTGGTTTCTTTTAAATAATATGTAGGAGGTAGAGATTTGGCAGAGACACAGAGACAGCTTTTGGGCTACTGTTAAAATCTGAAAATCATTATATGGGTATATTTGCTTTGTGATAATTCTTCAAACTGTGTCCTTATGAATTCTGTAATTTTGGGTGTCCATTACTAAAAGGAAAAATACAATAATTCTCATTGGGATCAAATGTGTTTTATTTGACTACTGGACTTAGATAGAAAAAGAGCATGTTAAATTCATTTTTTATCTACATATCTATTTTTTTACAATTGCTCCAGGCATAGTGGCTCATGCCTATAATCCCAGCATTTTGGGATGCCAACACAGGAGAATCACCTGAAGTTTGAGACCAGCCTGGGCAACCCATGACAGATTCCATCTCTATAAAAATTAAAATGAAATAATTAGTTTAGCATGGGTGGCACATACGTGTAGTCCCAGCTACTTGGGAGACTGAGGCAGGAGGATTAACCCAGAAGGTTAATGCTGCAAGGAACCATGATTATGCCACTGCATTTCAGCTGGGGTGATAGTGTGAGACTTTGTATCAAAAATAATAATCATCATAATAGTTGTCATAAAAGATATGGTAGTTGAAAGTTTCAAAGACTGTTTCTAATGCTGGAAGTCATATCTCCATTATAGAAATATGAATATCAAAAATAAATAAAATGCAACATACCATGTCTTTTTTCTTTTTCAAAATGTGAATTATTTGAAGGGTAAAATTCATTAATAAATCATTTTAATAATCCAGTTGCTTGTTGGAAGTTAATTTATTTTCTTGTTATATAACATTTGTACACATTTCTCGAGTACATGTGATATTTTCTCACATGTATAGAATATGTAATGATCAGTCATGTTATTTAGGGTATCCATCACCTCAAGTGTTTATCATTTCTATGTTTTGAGAACACTTCAAGTCCTCTTTTCTAGCTATTTTGAAATACATAATACATTGTTGTTAACTATACTCACCCTACTCTATTATCAAACATAAGAACTTATTTCTTCTACCTATCTGTATGTTTGTACCTATTAATTAACCTCTCTTCATCCTCCCGCCCCCAACTATGCAGCATTTTCAGCCTCTGGTATCCATCATTCTACTCTCTACTTCCATGAGATTAACTTTTTTAGCTCATACATCTAAGTACATGTGATATTTGTCTTTCTGTGCCTGGTTTATTTCACTTAACTTAATGACCTCCAGTTCCATTCATGTTGCTGTAAATGACATGATTTCATTCTTTTTTATGGTCAAGTAGTATTCCATTGTGTATACATACCACATTTTCTGCATTCATTCATCTGTTGATGGACACAAGTTGATTCCATATATTTGCTATTGTAATAGTGCTACAGTAAACATGAGGGTGCAGGTATCCTTTTGATATACTGAATTCTTTTCCTTTGGATAAATATCTAGCAGTGGGATTATCAGAATGTATGGTAGTTCTATTTTTAGTTTTGGGAAAAATCACCATAATGTTTTTCATGATGTCTATACAATTTACATTGCCACCAATAGTGTAGAAGCTCCACATCCTCATCAGTATCTGTTATTTTTTATCTTTTTAACAATAGCCATGCTAACTGTGTGTGAGGATATCTTATTGTGGTTTTGATCCACATTTGCCTGATGATTAGTGATGCCAAAGATACTTTCATATGTCCGTTGGCCATTTTCATGCCTTTTTCTGAGAAATGTCTATTCATGCCCTTTGCCCATTTTCTTTCTGTTTTTTCCTTTTTTCTTTTTTTTTTTTTTTTTTTTTTTTTGAGATGGAGTCTCACTCTGTTGCTCAGGCTAGAGTGCTGTGGCATGATTTTAGCTCACTGCAACCTCCGCCTCCCAGTTCAAGCAATTATCCTGCCTCAGCCTCCCAAGTAGCTGGGATTACAGACACATGTCAACTCGCCTGGCTAGTTTTTGTATTTTTAGTAGAGACGAGGTTTCACCATGTTGGCCAGACTGGTCTCGAACTCCTGACCTCAAGTGATCCGCCTGCCTCAGCCTCCCAAATTGCTGGGATTTTAGACGTGAGCCAGCACACTCGACCCTTCTGTGGTCAGGATTATTTGTTTTCTTTTTCTTTCTTTTTTTTTTTTTTTAAATTATACTTTAAGTTCTGTGGTACATGCACAGAATGTAAAGTTTGGTTACATAGTTATACGTGTGCCATAGTGGTTTGCTGCACCCATCAACCCGCCACCTACTATCCCTGCCCTAGCCCCCCAAACCCAAATAGGCCCCGGTGTGAGATGTTACCCTCTCTGTGTCCATGTGTTCTCATTGTTCAACTCCCACTTATGAGAATATGCGGTGTTTGTTTTCTGTTCTTGTGTTAGTTTGCTGAGAATGATGGTTTCCAGCTTCATCCATGTCCCTGAAAATGGCGTGAACTCATCCTTTTCTATGGCTGCATAGTACTCCATGGTGTATATGTGTCACATTTTCTTTTTCCAGTCTATCATTGATGGACATTTGGGTTGGTTCCAAGTCTTTGCTATTGTGAATAGTGCCACAATAAACATATGTGTGCATGTGTCTTTATAGTAGAATGATATATAAACCTTTAGGTATATACCCAGTAATGAGCTTGCTCAGTCAAATGGTATTTCTAGTTCTAGATCCTTGAAGAATCGCCACACTGTCTTCCACAATGGTTGAACTAATTTACACTCCCACCAACAGTGTAAAAGCATTCTTATTTCTCCACATCCTCTCCAGCATCTGTTGTTTCCTGACTTTTTAATGATCACCATTCTAACTGGTATGAGATGGTATGTCATTGTGGTTTTGATTTACATTTCTCTAATGACCAGTGATGATAAGCTGTTGAGTAGTTGCAGTTTCTTGTATATTCTGGATATGTCTCTTGTCAGATGAATAGTTTGCAGATATTTTCTCCCAATCAGCAAGTTGTCTCTTTATTGTTTTATTTACTGTGCAGAAGACTTTTAGTTTACTGTAGTTTTATTTTGTCTATTTTTGTTTTTTGTTGCCTGTTTTTGAGGTCATAGCCATAAAGTCTTGCCTAGACCAATATCCTGAAATGTTTCCCCTGTATTTTCTTCAAGTAGTATTATAGTTTTGGTTCTTATGTTTAAGTCTTTAGTCATCTTGAGTTGATTCTTATAATGGTGAGAGATACAGGTGTACATGTTCATTCTTCTGCATATGGAGACCTAATTTTCCCAGAACAACTTATTGAATAGGGTGTCCTTTCTCCAGTGTGCATCCTTGGTGTCTTTTTACAAAATCAGTTTGCTGTTAGTACATGGATTTATTTCTGGATTCCCTATTCTGTTCCATTGATCTATGTGTCTGTTTTTTTAACCAATATCATGCTGTTTTGGTTATGACAACGTTAGAATATATTTCATAGTCAGGCAGTGTGACGCATCTGATTGATACTTTAATATTATCCATGTGCCAAGCATTCATCCCACATTTGCTGAATTACACTCATAATGCCATGTGGCTTTCTGCACTGTGGCTTAAGACATTCTTTTAAGTTTGGCTCCCCTTCTGGTTATTACCTTTGAATCTGGGAACAGAGATAATTTCTCCATTTCCCCTTTGTCAGCCCTCAGTCATTTTTTTTAATTCATGAAGGCATCATGTTTTTTTTTTTTCTGTTCCAGTGCTTTTTGAAATAATATCTTGGTTTATAAGCAAACTTGCCAAGATCTAAGTGTCCAGCCTCTGTGCCACTTAGACTTTAGCAATATTCAGGTAAAACTGCTAACAAAATATATGAATACTGATAATCATTATTACACCTGAAATAATTACCATTTAGACATGTGATATGCCCTATAATAAAGAAAGTGGTAACTATTCACCAAAGGGCTTACTTAAAATGTTAGCAAACCTTCCCAACTACAAGTTGGAATCAATAGATACAAGGTATTCATGCTGTATGAGTCCTCAATCCTCTTCTGAGAAGTGACATGATTGGACAACATATAGGTGACTACACAACAATTTCTAGGACAAAATATCCTCCTGAGTTCTCTCTGTATAAAATACATGTAGGGGTAGCCTTGTAAGCCAATATCAACATTCTGTGTTTCAGCATCAAATACTCTGGGTTTAGAAATGTCAGATGCCCAGAGGAATGATGAAAAACACGAGTTGCCCAATTCCTGGTGATCTTGCAGGAGCTCAGCTCATGGGCTTTCTCTACCAAATGTGGGAGAAAGAGGAATTGGCGACTCTCAGCTCATTTCTAGGCAACCAGAGGAGAACTTCTATTCATCAAACAATGGTGATCAGCCCTCAACAGCAACTAACAATTGGTAAGCAACGACTATGTTCCAGGCCTCTTCTAGGTGTCTTATATATGCAAGTAACAATATAATCTGAAGGCAAATAATGCGTTTGGTGATATCACAAAATTCAGAGACCATATTAGCATGCCTAGACTAGCCACAATTTTGGTCTAATCCTCACTCTCTTGCTACAATCTTCACTCTTGCTACAATCCTCACTCTTACTACAATCCTCACCCTCGTCACAAATATACAAGCTGGCTCGAGCTGACTCATACTAAAGGATGGGGAAGAAATATCTGTCTCACTCTTTCCTATCATGCTGTGCTAAAGCCAGTTGAGAATTTTCATGCTAGTCATTCCAGGTGGAGGAACCAGTTTTTTCCCAGCAACTAATTGCTTAGCCAGTGGCAACTGCGTCTAGTAGCTAGCAATGCAGTGTTGAGGGAGGGCATAATTATATTCAAACCCTCTTGCTTAGGTTTCAGAAGGTTGTTAAAAAAAATTGATATCTCTTTCAGTATACTGTTCAATTCAAGGCCCTTAACCAACGGAGTCCAAGACCCTTTGCAAGATTATGTTACATTACCCACACCCAACTCTATTACCTCCACCACTCTGCACTCTCAGACTCTGCAGTGAAGAAGCAATTTCTGTGGAAACTTGTTATCTCCCTTGGGAAAACATTCTTTCTAGTTAGGAGGGGGTTATGGATGAAAATGTGACTAGACAAACTCTCTTCCCCCAATGCTGCCACTTGTGTGAGTTCAGATTCTTCCCCTGATCATAATGATTTTTAAGGGAGAACAAACATATTCTCAGCTTTATTTAGTGAAAATGGATATACTCCTAACTTCATTACCCTTATAAGGTAATAACCTTAAACTCACTCACACAATCACATTCTAGGATTCAATTACACTGCAACAGGTTTTACCATCTACCTCTTAATGACACCTGAACATTTTTCTCCTTTTCCTTCATTATTAATGTGGTCCTAGAACTCAAATCACGGTGTGTCATGGAAAATTGTTTTGGAAAGGCTTTATTTTTACTTCCCAATCATGGGTCTTGATGCATATCACACATGCTTATCCTAATAAGATTTGCTATCTTTATAGCTGGATACAGAAGGGATATGTTCTCTCAACCAATTTCCTAACAGAAGTACCCTAGCATCCTTAAGCAAAATAATACATGCCATGTTCAAAGCTAAGTATTAAATGTAAGTTATTAAGAAGAAAGCCTTTATTGACTTCCAGTGGAAAAAAATAGGAGGTCCTTTGTCAGTCCATTTGTGCTACTCTAACAGAATCTCCAAGACTGGATAATTTATAGAGTAGAATTTTATCTTTACATAGTTCAGGAGGCTGGAACGTCCAAGATCAAGGTGCCAGTATCTTACAAGGGCCCTCTTGCAGCATCATCACAGGGCAGACAGTAGAAGGGCAAAAGAAAGTTGAACTTGCCCTTTCATAAGAGCGGGCAGAGCCCTCATGTCCTAATCACCTCTCAAGGGGTCCACCTCTTAATACTGTTACAACGGCAATTACTTTTCAACATGAGTTTTAGAGGAGACTTATTTACATCACTAAGAGACGACACTCTTATGTTCCCTCCCACTATCTGAAAATTTCTATTATCTATAGAAGTCAGCCCTGGGAAGCTTTGACAAATTATTTAGGAGCTCACATATATATGGAAGTAGTCAGACACAACTTAAAAGTTCTACCTTACTAGGCACTCCACTTCACCTGTATTAATCCCTCAAAAAATTTCAAGAGGATTTTTTCATTTAGTTTTATTGTTTTTAACTTTTTTTCTCAATTGGCATTGACATATTCTTCTCACAGCTCAAACCTACAAAAATTATCTGCAATACCTGCAATATTCAAAGTATAACCTGAGAGGAGGATTGATGTTTCTGTGCTAATTTCTAGAAAATTCTGATATTGGCTGTTATTTTAGATTTTATTTTTTAGATTTGTCTCTTTGGGGAGAAAGAATAGCAACTTTTTCTCTTAATCCTAGTTTAGAAAGTAAGGGCTTTAATTTAATAACCAATAGACTTCTCATTATTTATATAAGAAGAAAATAAGTCTCTAAATCTCTGGTTGCTCATTTCAAATAGTTAGAAGAGGTAAAATCAGAGCAAAACTTTGTGAACTTAACTAGATTGTTGGAGTACAAATTACTTGGCTTAGGCAGGTGGGATAACAACACAGTGGGATATAGTTATTATGAATACTTGATAATATATAGGCTTAAATATTTACTTAAGCATTTATTAGGTATGTCTTCTACATATTAGACACTTAGCTATAAGTTTGTATATATTTACTCCATGTGTAGGTCACTTTGTAATGAAATTAAATTAACTTCAATCTCAGAAATGCCATAAGACATATTTTAAAATGATATTATCTACATATTAGTGATGCTTCAGTAACTGGAGATCACCTGATTCCAAGTCGATAAATGCATCTCTCATCATCGTTAATCAATCAAAAGTATGTACCAAGGGTACTGTCACCATCAATTGTTTGAATTGTTCCAAATTAATGCATGAAAAATAACAAATTCTCAAAGGCCAATCAATTTATTTTATATGCTATATGTTGGGATGACCTCTCCCTCTCCTCACTTCACAAAAAAAAAAAAAAAAAAAAAAAAGCAGTTGTCTTAGTTCATTTTATGTTGCTATGATAAAATACTAGAGACATTTACAAACAATGAAACTTTATTTAGTTCATGGTTCTGGTGGCTGAGAAGTCCAAGAGTATGGCATTGGCATCTGATAAGAGCCTTCTTGCTGCATTATAACATGACAGAGGACATTATCTGGCAAGACAGAACAAGAGTGTACATGCTCAGGTCTTTCTTCTTCTTCCTACAAGCCACCAGTACCATCACAGGGCCCCACTCCCCGTGATGACTTTATCTAATTTTAATTACCTCTCAAAGGCCCCATCTCTACATACCATCAACATGTGAATTTGGGTAATAAATTTTCAACGCACAAAATTTGTGGGACAAATTTCAAACTATAGCAGTGGTTCTGTGTGGTTTTAAAATCTTGGATTATTTTCTTGATCAGTTCTTACACTTTTACTTCACACTATTTTTACAGATATTTTATGTTTATTGCAGTATAACAGCATCACATGCATATATCACAACTATCATAGCCCGTATTCCCTCAGCATAGAGTATAAAATAAGGGCTGTGGGCTGGGTGTCCACACTTGTAATCCCAGAACTTTGGTAGGCCAAGGAAGGTGGATCACATGAGTTCAAGACCAGCCTGTCCAACATGGTGAAACCCCATTGCTACTAAAAATACAAAACAAACAAACAAACAAACAAACAGCTGGGTGTGGTGGTGAGTATGTGTAATCCCACCTACTCAAGAGGCTGAGGCAGAGCAATCACTTGAACCCAGGAGGTGGAGGTTGCAGTGAGCTGGGGTTGCACCATTGCACTCCAGCCTTAGCAACAGAGCAAGACTTCGTCTCAAAAGAAAAAAAAAAAGATGTGTAAAGATACAGTTAATTGGGTTAACAGAAAAGTGGTCCCAGAGAGCAAGAGTGAAGATCTAAAAGATGGAAAGATGAAGGCAAGAAGAAAGGTAAGCCAATTCACAGAGGTTTTCTTAAACCGGCTATATCTGTGACGAAAGTGTTTGATCTAATTAGTCCCCCTTCTTGGGAGCCTATAGAATATGTTACAGATTAATCTATCATTTCCTACCCCTCATTGTTTGGGTTGCTGAGGGGGCATTTGTTCCCTGCATTTTGAGTTTGTACATACATGAATGCATGTGTTCATTGCCAAAATGAGAGACAGTTCTGAAAGAAAAAAAACGCTCCATAAATATTTGAGGCCAGCTGCTTAGTACTAAAAAGGCTGAAGCCCACTGAAAACATTACAGCCATGACTGGGCTAAGTGGACAGACCAAGAGACTGTTAAGCTGTGCCCAAGAGGTATCCAAAACAAAAACATAGCCAGGGACATTTGATAAGCGTTTGATGTTTACACTATCACAGAGCAAATATTACTGTCACTTATATTACAAACTGTCTTTAGTTCATCCCAAATACTATCCTGCTTTATTTTTTATGTGTTCTCTATTCTCCCTTCTTGTCTAGAATGTATTATTTCTAATATAATGAAGAAGGAAATGCACAGGTCCTCTTTCTCATTGCTCCACTCCTGTATTTAATGTTACGCCATTGTTGTATTGGCAGTGAACGGCAACAGAGACAAAATTTTGATGTATCTGCCTAAATTTTCCCTCACAAATATGTATTCATTTTGGCTAAATTATTCAGTCTTTAATGGACAACTACTCTATAAATATATAGCCAATGTGGAGAAAGGAATTGGCAGAACGTGATAAAATCAGACAATATCAACTAAATACAGATTTGATGCCTGAATGGACCAATAATTACTAATTCTGTGCTTCCTCTTGCATTATGTGATCTTTACTGATAGGTTTGGAGGTGTCTCCACCCAAATCTCATCTTGAATTGTAGCTCCCATAATTCCCATGTGTTGTGGGAGAGACTCAGTGGGAGGTAATTGAATTATGGGGGCAGGTCTTTCCCATGCTGTTCTTGTGATAGAGAAAAAGTCTCACGACATCTGGTGGTTTTACAAAAGGGAGTTTCCCTATGCAAGCCCTCCTGCCTGCCACCATGTAAGAGGTGACTTTGCTGCTCTTCGCCTTCCACCATGATTGTGAGGCCTCCTCTGCCATGTGGAACTGTGAGTCCATTAAACCTCTTATTCTTTATAAATTATCCAGTTTGGGGTATGCTTTTATCAGCAGCGTGAAAATGGGCTAATACATTTACCTAAGAATTATCCTGAAGATTTACACAAGCAAGTGTCTTTAAACTATATATTTACATATACAGTACATGTAAATTTTGTTTTATTGCACTTAATTTAAAACATGCATAGTATATGCATAAGCGGCATAAATGACATTTTGTAAATTACTAAGTGTGAGAGAAATTCCCGGCCAACCCAAGTAGTTACTGTATTCAGTGCCTAATGTTTTCAGAGATTCTGATTTATCCAGGGAACATTTACATGCAGACTATAACAAGTAAGCAAAGCTTTGTCACTCTTCTGATTAAAGGAATTGATTTGACTTTAGGAAGAGTGACTTTAATTAGCTGTGCAAATGCCATTAATTCCAATTAATCTTCTCACACTGTCAAGACAAAAATCCTGGGAGAAGATAAATTGCGGCAAATCAATATAGCCCTTGTTTTTACCAGGAACAGGTGCTCGAGGAAAGAGGAATGTCATTAATGGGTGTCTGTATCAAGAAGTATTTATACAAGACAGTAATTCAATGTGAAAAGCTTTTAGATGATTTCTTATATCCTATTTATATATCCATTAATTGTCTTAAATAAAATAGGAAGTGTTTACCATAGAGATTTTGAAAAATTATTACTATAATTCTATGGAAAACTATGATACAAATTCAAATAATCTTATTTACAGTAGAAAATATGAAGATTAAAAACTATGTTCAAATGCATTGTACTCTCCATGTGTTATTTAGTTCAAATACAAAGAAAAGCATTCTGGTCAACATGGTAGCAATGATTAATAGTTACTATATTGAACCAAAACACCACAGTAAAATACCAATGAGTATAAAGATAAAGTAAAAGATTTCCATATACTAAAGTGAAAGAGATTGTTCACGTTAATAAGGGGTACTAAAAAAAACATGTATTAGTCCAACTATATATATAAACATATGTAGTCCAATTATATATATAAATGACTACATATATTTATATATATATAGTTGGACTACATATGTTTATATATTGATGACTACATATATTTTCATACATATAAACGACTACATATATATTTTAGTATTATTTTTTATATATGGAAAAAATATATATGTAGTCCAACTATATATGTGTAATATTTTCCAGGCTCTGATTTCAATTCTTACAAATCATCCTCTTGTTAATTTATTCTCTAGTCAATTTGTCTTTTCTCTATTCAAAAAAATATGTTAACCTGATTCTTACCCTCAGGGCCTTTAAATTTGCTGATCTTCCATCCAGATCTTTGCATGTTGTTTCTAGCAAGTTCTCTCTCCATGAAGATGATACCATCCAAAGTGTCCCTGTCTCAGTCTGTCTGTTGGTGAGTTTATATTTGCTATTTAGCACTTATCATACTTGAGGTTATTTTTTTCTTAATTGGTTACCTCTGTGCTTCTCCGAAGCTCCATGAGTGGAGACATAGGCTCATAACGTTCTCTACCTAGTACAGCGCCTGGACCTTAGTGGGCACTTCATCAATAAATACATAATAAATAAACAATTCACTAAGCCATGAGAAACAAATACCTTTTAAAAAATAGTAAATTATGGGCCAGGTGCAGTGGCCCATGCCTGTAATCCCAACACTTTGGGAGGCCAAGGCGGGTGGATCATGAGGTCAGAAGATTGAGACCATCCTGGCTAACATGGTGAAACCCCGTCTCTACCAAAAATACAAAAAAATTAGCTTGACGCGGTGTCGGGCGCCTGTAGTCCCAGTTACTCGGGAGGCTGAGGCAGGAGAATGACGTGAACCCGGGAGGCGGAGCTTGCAGTGAGCCGAGATCGCGCCACTGCACTCCAGCCTGGGTGACAGAGCGAGACTCCGCCTCAAAATAAATAAATAAATAAAATAAGTAAATTATGTTGATTTATTTATAATTAACATTTATTATGTGGGTTGTGTGTCCCTGAAGCCACCTTCACGCTCTAGGATTTGCTAGAACTCACAGGACTCGGGATAGCTATTATACTCATAGTAACTGTTTTTTATTACAATGGTAGAACAAAATTTAAAATCATCAAAGGGAACATGTGCATGGGGTGAAGTCCGGAAGAAGGAAGAAGTAAACTTCAGGTGTTCCTCCAGCGGAGACACACAGGGACATACAATTCTCCCAGAAGGGATGTTTGACAACCACGGCCAAAATGATGCCGGTTGAGGGAAGCTCACCTAAGCCTTGAGGTCTACATGCATGTAAGCAGTTCTCATGTGAACCGACCTCAGCTACTCAGATCCCAGCACCCAGAACAAAAATATGTGTTCACCATAAATCATACCATTAGGATAAACATATCTAGTCACACTTTTCAGGCATACAAAAACATTCTTAGCAGGGAATATTTTATTTTCTAAGGGTTCAGAGGTTATCTCCCAGTAGCCAGTTCTAAAGACAGGGCGTTTTGTTTTTTTTTTTTTTTTTTTTTTTTGGAATGCACAGTGTTTCAGCAACCTAGGCCTGCTAAGTTAACCCTTTCCTCCATGACTTGCTTGGCATGTCTGCACCTAACTGGCTCAGAATTTTTTCTGATTATCTAAAATATCCAGTTGTAGAGTCCCTAATATCCTCATTTGTTTAAGTTTAATGAAGGTATGATCAGACACATCAGACACCGAGCCCCTGGGAAATACTGTCCCAGGGGACTGGGCCTTCTGTTTTGTCCTTAAGAGAACTCAACTTCCCAGTCTATCCCAAATCTATTTTGTTTATATTCATCTCTATCTGCCCCTGACATTTTATGCTTTGCTTGTTACTCCTGATTGAAATTGAAGTCTCTCACCTGGGCTTGGGATTCAATAATTTCCCGCCACCTTAGGGACCTTCTCCATCATCAAATCTATTTACTATTTTTTTTGAGGGGAGGTTCTCCCCCTCTCTGGTTCCTGCTTGTAATCACATAAAAGTCCCAGAGCAATGTCAGTAGTAAAACTAACAAAAAAGAAAAACAATGAGAAACATAATAAAACTTTCTTCAGAAGCTGCCTCCCTCACGCAATTGTTCAGTCTCGTGTCTCACCTTTGCCTCGTTTTCCCAGTGGAGCATATTTGCTGATCAGCTTCCTCGCCTCCCACTATTCCTCTGCTTCTAGCACTCTAGTCTCCTCCTCTGCCTTCCCACTAAAGTGAGTGTTACCAAATTTACCAGAATCCTCTAATTAACATAGTCAGAACTAATTCTCTGTCTCATCTTACATAATTTTTCTTTAATATTTGACTTTATTAACCACTCCTTCTTTCAAGAAGTTCTTTGCTCCTCCAATTTCCCTGAATCCATTTTATTTCTCCCCTTTTTCTAATGGCACCACTACCCACACACTCTCTTTCTGCTCTAATCATTCTTCTCCACTCTGTTTTTCAGTTACTTGATTTCTAAAACAGAAATAATAATACCTATTTCACGGACTTATTGTTACAAAATTGTGGGGTTGGGGGAGAAGTTCAAAAACTCCCCTAAGATATGACTGTCTCTTGAATCATGTTTTGATTACTTGGAATCCCATGAGGTTGTAATTTATGGCCAAACCACCCTAAATTATATAATTTATTTAATTATCAATGTAATTTATCTTTTCTTAGAAGATCTTATATAATTTTGAAATATCAATTATGGCCTTATTTTAAAATTAGAAAGAATGAGGCACAACAAACATAAAATTGTTTCCAGGATCACAGATCAGTAAGAGAAACAGATATATGGAATGTTAACTTTATTGGGAGCATTATCGACTTAACTGCACTCACTGATCTTTTGAGTGATTGATTGGTTTCAGTTTTGAGTTCTTCCAGGAAAAGTAATTTACATAAACCAAAGAACAGCTGGTTAATGAATTTTACTTCTGAGAAGTTGTTGGGAACACATGGTGTGTTCTTCAGGGAAGCACAGAACTCTGTGGCTGCATTTTATAAACAATGATGAAAGTTTTTCAATTTATGAAGAGACATTTTTCTCAAAGTTTAAACTTTATATTAAGAAATTTATATTTAATAATTTAGACAGGCACAGGGAGCAGCTGCTTCTTTATTCTTTAAGAATTTACAAAATTAATTTCATTTATTTAATATGTATTTAGTGCCTTCTAAGTTCTTAACATTAGAAGTACCCTGCATTTCACTGTGAAAAATACAAAGACAAATCAGGATAATTATTTCTTAAGTTACATTTTTAAGGGCATCCCAACATTTGTTATACTCAGCTTGGCTTTGACGGAAAAGCTCACATTGATCCCCCTCCCATCAGGGAAATCAAAACTGAAGACATCCGTTTTAAAGTTATCAGCATATAAACAATATCTAAACCAGGGAGGCTGAAGTCACTGAAGATATAATGATAAATGAAAGAATAATAAAAACAAGATTGGGTCACTGAACAACACTTTACTTTGACTCTTATTGTTGAGTCAATGAAGAAGCTTTTGGGGAAGGCTTGGCAGCCATTTTATAGACAGGATCCTGGTGCACAGACTGGATGGTCCAGACAACCTCTTAGGGAACCTATGCCTGAACATGTACTTTCTAATTACAGTATTCCCTTACCATAATAATAAAAATATCACACAAGTATATAACACATACTGTATGGCACGCATGCTTCTCTGGCACGCTATGATTCATGTCTTCATCACAACAACTCTGTGAGGTGGGTGCTATTATTATCTCCACTTTACAGAAGAGAAAATTGAAGTTAAATACTTGTTCCATAGTCGTATGATAAATAATAACAATAAATCACAGAGTTCAGATTTGAACCCAGGCAACTGAATCCTGAGCCTAGTTTATGCTCTTAAATCCTATACTACTTAGTTTCTAGAGAGACTACAATGTGGCTGCTTTTAATTCCTGTGCCAGCAACACAATTTGCTTATGTAGGTCAGAAAACAAGAAATACGCTGAAATTGAAGAGCTCCATTGGAATCACCTACCTTGATTGGAATCATCAAGGTTGCTGATGTGCTCTAAGTGGTTGGAGAGAAAACTGAAGATCTTATTAATATTTTGAACTGATGTCCTCAAGGTTTGTTGTAATATAATTCTCAAAACTTAAATGCCATCTGACTATATTGAGCAATAAGTACTAGCATGAATCATAAACCCTCCAACTAAGCCTTAGTCTTAGACAAATGATCTATTTTCTATGAGCCTCAGCCTTCTCATCTGTAAAATGGGAATAATAATTATCTACTAACCATCTAGAATTGGGGTTTATCATTTAATAATTTATATGAAAGTACCCCGAATATTACATGAATTGGCTTTTATTTTTAATCCTTCAATGAATTTTTTTTACCTATAATCCTTTCGTGTTTCATCTCAATACTCACTCCCTAATGTCATCATGGACTCTAAAATTCTAAGATAATTAAGGTTAAGACAAAGACCACAAGGTGACAGAACATTTTGAAATTTTACTGGCTACATGAAGACTTCCTTGCCCTGGAATTCAGACAGCATTCCAGTGCAAACCTGATTCAGAAGAGGATGGTTTATAAAATAGAACTAGTTTTAAATTTAGATAGCAAAGCAAGTCCCTTTTCACTAATATCATACCCCTTTCAACACAACACCATACCCATCTATATTCAAAGAGGAAAGCCTTGGAGAAAATATCAAGAGAACTGGAAACCTTAACTCTTTTATGTTGTATTGGATAGCTTTTGGCATTGTCAGCATTTACTCATATGCATAAAGAGTTTGTGCTTTAAAAGACAGATATGCATGAGAAATAAATTTAAGATAGAGCTAAAAGCATACCTTTCTATCAATTTCCAAGCACAGCACTTTTAGGCTTAGATGTGAGAGCTGGAGGGCTGTATATGAACATGTTTCTAGAGATAGACTTAACACATGTCCAAAATTTATTTAGCAGGAAAGGAAAAGAAAATAGAACCTACATATGGCTAGTCATAAAAAAAAAATCTGATTTAGGAGATACCCTATGAGTGAAAATTGGAGCAGATTTGAAAGGTTTTGCACTTTCCAAGTCCACAGCTAACTCAATTTTAATATTAGGCATCCATATCCTTAATGTTATCATAATAATTCACAGCAAATGAAATTTCAATTCAGTTAAATAAAGAGCAATCAAATAAATAAACACACTTAACCCAAATCATAATTTCCCATTATCTTAAAGATGATGTTTCAGGTACATTAAGTAATAAATTATTTTAAAATAAATATTATGACTTTTTAAGATAATTTATAAATTATTTTTGTAAACAAGAAATTCCTTTAAAATATATTTCTAAAGAGTAAAACTTAAAAAGTCAAAGATGTGACCGGCGCAGTGGCTCATGCTTGTAATCCCAGCACTTTGGGAGGCTGAGGCGGGCAGATCATCTAAGATCAGGAGTTCAAGACCAGCCTGGTCAACACGGTGAAACCCTGTCTCTACCAAAAATACAAAAAATAGCTAGTCGTTGTGGTGCACGCCTGTAATCCCAGCTACTTAGGAGGCTGAGGAAGGAGAATCACTTGAGCCCGGGAGGCAGAGGTTACAGTGAGCCAAGATTGTGCCATTGTACTCCAGCCTGGGCAACAAGAGTGAAACTCCGTTTCAAAAAAAAAAAAAAAAAAAAAAGTTGACAATGCGTGTATACTACAACCTAGCAATACCACATTTCCTATAGAAAAAAACTGCTTAAATATAAAATAGGCATAAAATCTCATTGGCACTGTTTTTATTAATACTAAAACAGTAACACAACCTTACCGTGTCCTTCACTCAGGAAATGTAATAAAACATTCTAAGGCTGCTCAGATGAATAAATTAGATTTATGAGTATCGAAATAATAAATCTTTTTAAAAAGTTAAAGTGTGATAATATTCACATATTTTTCTATAAACAAATGTAGCAACACTACAAAAAAAAAAAGCTAAAGAATAATAACATGCCCTTTTCAAAGAGTGATTCATTTTGTAGGAGAAGTTATTACTGAAAGTACTGGTGAAGGTGAAGGATGACACTTTATGTGAATTTATAACACGGTCTGTTTTGTATCAGAAAAAAGATCCCTCAGCCAATTTTTGGCCAAATAATATCTATTTAAATGATTGATGAGAACATGGGTACCTGTTTTGTTCTTTCTATATTTTGAAATATTTTGCAAGCTAAATAGCTTAGTGAAAATAATATAAAAATGGTAACAGACAGCTGTTATAGATGCTCTATTAACAAGTTCAACATCTGGAAGGTGACACTCTTCTAGAGAGTTGTGAGGCTGTGGGACAGGTAGAACTCAAGTTGGTGGTTCATAGTCACTAAGTTCCCTTTGGTTTCAAAAATATATGATTCTATGAAATAAGTATGAGAAAACCCTTGTGGTGAAATTTAGTTTTTTTTTTTGTTTGTTTGTTTTTTAAAGCTGCCTTAAACTAAAATCAACATATAATTCTAAAAGCATTGTGGCTTATTTTGGCTCTGCTGGCTTCAGGATTGTTTTATTCTCACATTGAGAAACGAAGCAAGCCACCACTAGTAAATGAGTGCGGTGGACCCTATCAGTACCCAGCCAAGATCTCCTGGGACCCCTTCAACTTTTTCTGCGCATCCCTCCCTTGGCATGTATGTGCTTTTGCTTCTAATAGCTAGCATCTGTGACTGCCTTCAAACAAATGGCCCAGGCTCCTTGAGCCACTGTTGCCTGCTCAGACAGTGGAAAGTGCTTGATGTTTGATTTTCCCCACCTCAGGGCAGTCATAGCCAATGACTGATGGAAAGTGTGAGGTAATGCATATGTGAATTAGCTTGATTTAGCCACTCCACAATGTCTACATATAGCAAAACATTATGTTGTATATGATAAATATACAATTTTTGCCATTTTAAATAATAAACATTAAAAAATAGAAATCCCACCTCCTCATAGAAGAAACTCTGAGGCATAGTTTGCACAACAGAGCTCCCCATGGCATCAGACTGGAGTCAAGATTTTACCCAAAATCACACCCTTGTTTGACCTCTTCCTTTTCCTGGTTCTGCTTTTTGCGTTCCCTTACTGTTTTCTCCTGGGAACACTTAATAACGTATTTGCTTGCAAATCCTTATCTTGGGGTCTGCCTGAGGAAGTCTGAGGCAAAACAAGCAAGTAATGAATTTATTCATTCTTTTAACATGACACTTCATGGATTAAATCATTTTTGTAAGTTTTGTCACTCAAATATGATCATCTCTTAAGTTCTCATGAATTCATATCTAGGTCCTATGTAAAAACAGGACTTTGAGTAAGATAATGAACAAATTTCAGGAAAATCTCAGAAAACACAGGAGGATACTTAAGTCCCCTCTGTCAGAGTATAATATTAAGTGAAGAAGTAGGGTTTATTCTCCCCCATGTTATCACGGGCCACTTGATAGGTTTAAATTCTGTCCCCTCTTTTCTAGCAGCTCCTGGAAAGAGATGGCAGAAGCCATAGTGCCAGATGGTCCACTGTTGTGCCTGGTACGTGATGTCAGCAGGGCTTGGCAGCATGGTGGCACTCAATGAAAGGAACAGAAGCACTCAGCCATCATGTTGACACTTGGCCAACGCAACAGTACACAACTGGCTGTGGCACTGGTGCCCAGGAGAGCAGAGCTGCCTGGTGGGCAGACATTTCCTAGCATAGGTAACAAAGGCAATGTCTGACAGATGCCATATGGTACCTGACTGAGCAGTTCTGAGAACACATGTGAGTGACTCTTTGGATAAGGATTTTGCAGAGGGCTAGAGGGTGGCCTGAAGAGTCGGAGACTCGTGCTAATGGAATGGGATACTCTTACTATAGTCCATTCATACTATCCACATGGAGAAATAGTCTATTGGCTTGTCATCATAAAGGAGAGGAAAAATTGTTTGAAGCCTATGGCCTCAATTATTGTTTTCTAAAATGTGTAAGGCAAGAAATGGCATTGCTTTTATAAAGCATTTACATTTCTAAGAATGAATGATGAGTGGGTAAATTGTACTTAAGCATCAAAGTTTGGAATATCTAATGTGAAAAAGGTAAGAGAGGTAATTAAAAGACAGATACAGAGATTGCCACACATCAAAGGCCAGGTTGTGATAAAAAGTCATAAATGTGTATATATATCCAGTGAGCATGATAGATTTTCTTCATAAATGTTAAATGTAGTGTTAGAGATGTTTAGATTTCTTGAAGTTTACAAATGAGTAGGCAGGTACTGCATAAAGATTCTTGATCACACAAAGCTTCATTTAGGCCAAACAACACACAGCTGTAACTCAACACACACTATTTTTTGCACAATTAGTGTATTTTTATTTTAGACAACAGAATGAAGTGAATTAGTCATACTGCAACTTGAATAGATGAATATGACTTTCTCTCACCTTAATGGAATTTCACCCCACAACTTTGAATTAATCTGCTAGGTAATAAGAAATCACGCTCTTGGCTACGTAAATCATAGAGCATTATTTCATTAACTAAAAATAGTTGTGGCATTTACAGAATTAATTTATTCCACTTATACTTCTGTACAGAAAATAAATAATACTCATAAAAGCATCTGTTACCTTTAACATATATTGCTTTGAAATGTACATATGAATAGATCATAGAAATTAAACCAATTCTGGTCTAATTTCTATGACTCATCATTCCTTTTATCAGTAATTACTATATTTCTCTATACTATGTTTTAATGTGTTAATATCCTACTTTCATTTTAAAAATGTTTCCTATATTATACAGCAACTTCAGTAGTTACACGTGATCATATACAAAATTTTTTAAAATACAAGGCTTCCTTAGCTTCTCTCCTAACAAGGGACTTTTAATATCCATTGGAATATACTTTCTGCAGATGTGTTTTCTGAAAATTATAAAAATATAAATAATTACTTTATCAACCAAAAATCTTAGGTCTAAGGTGTCTTTTGAAAGCACTGTGTAAAAGCTGCAAATCCTGAGAATATATTCACTAGATTTTCAATAGTAGTCTGGCAATAAAATTTTATAATGCTGTCTGCCATTTGATTATTCTTAGTGTGGGGTGGGAGAGGAATTATAACTTTAATTATTAATTATTAGAAGCCTGTGCTATTTGGAGGACAGAAATGTGGGATATTTTTTAGACTTTACAACATTTCTGACATCATTTGCATCCATATCCAGGCCTGATGTCAGAGGGCTCACCAAGAATTGCAAGTTTCCAAGTATCTCAACTTCCCATTTCCACATAGCCTCAAAACTCTGCCTCTGTAACAAAGGGTCAGACAAAATAGTTTGCATTCTAGTAGACTGAATCTTTCTTTGCTATTTACAAGGATGGGGCAAATTTCACTTTACTAAGTACAGAAGTGAACTTCGGGAAGTGTCACATTGAGAGAAAAATGTATCCTTTTGGCTAAGTGAATGAGATTTACTCTCGGACAGATAAGATGCGAATATTTATTTTCCACTTAGTTAAAACTTGAGCATTGCACAAATCAATAACTCCTTCACTAAATGCATCAACCCATAATGTTGTTGCACTTTACAGTCCCTGGTAACATGAAATATCATATTACATAATCATGTATGTCCTAAGGAGTCAGTATGTGTAGCGGAAAGCAGGCATATTGTGATGGCTAATTTTATGTGTCAACTTGGCTGGGCATGGTGCCCAGTGATGTGGTCAAACATTCTAGACATTTATGTGAGGGTATTTTTGAATGAGATTAACACTGAAATCAGTGGGATTTGAGTATAGCAGATTGCTCTCCACAATGTAGGTAGACCTCATGTAATCAATTGAAGGCCTGAATAAAACAAAAGACTGGCCTCCTCCCAAGCAAGAGGCAGTATTGCAGGCAGATGACCTTTGGGTTTGAAGGTGTGTATATATACACATACATACAATGCTTCTGCTTCTCTGGAGAACAGTAATACACTTTTGTTTTTTCATTTAGATATTATAGGTTTAAATTCCTACTCCACTGTGTAAGTATTGCACAATGTGGCAGATTATCTAATGTCTCTTAGTCTCAGTTTCATTATCTATAAAGATAATTTTAAAAAACACTAGTTATATAAAATTCTCAGCACCAGTAATGACCATGCAGCTGAAACGAAAAGGTGAACACATTTCTCTTTCTGTACTCTATACTGTATTCATGTTTCTGGTTCTTACATATGAGATTATAAATTATTTGAAGGAAATGAGCACGTTATACTTCTTTTTATTACTAAGTATTTAAGACATAACTTCTAGTGGACTGAAAATAGAGAATAAAACTGTTTGTATATTAATGAAAAATGAGATTATGTGATTTGAAATCGGGCCTGATATTTAATAATTTATTTTTTCCAAACTCTATAAATCATTCTTATTATTTGTTGAAATTCCTACAGAGCATTGCAGTTGTGCTCACAAATATGTCACATGGACAAATTCAGAATTAAGAGGCAGTGAAATGAACTCTGCCTCAAAAGGAACTGCAAAGGTATATAGTCAAGGGGCATAGATACAGGGAGAAGTAAAGAATTGGGGCAATTGGAAATCAATCTGCCCCAACAATAACTGCACATTAGAAAGATATTTGATAACCAAAGATAAATCTCATATAATTAAAAAGTGGTAGGGCAGTGGGAACACAGAAGGAAGCATAGTAAAATATATAGCCTGCGTGAAATAGAGGAATTACAGATATTTTATGAATATGTAATTATAAAGGTAAGCACTAAAGTATATCATTGTTCATAAACTTCTTAAATACCAGAATAACTGACTTTAAATATGAAGAGTACAACCTCAGAAGCTTGAAGTTGCGGTGAGCACAGAGAGAAATCCAAAGCAAAAATTTTAAATGGAAAAAATAACGTAATAGAAGACTAAACTTATTTTCATATCAATAAATTTAAATGGCATTAATGCAGTTATTAAAATTAACTTCAAATGGGTTAACAAAGCAAAACTCTATTCTTGAAATGGATGAGACACATCTAAAAGAGAGTGATTAAAAAAATAAGAAAGAGTAAAAAGAGAAAATAATTCAACTTGAATGAGCAACATTCAACAAAACTATGAATAATAGCATTATTATAAATGCTAAGAGAAAGAATGGCATGCCAAATTTAAATGAATATATAATTCTGTAGAAGTGTTTTTAAAATGACTAGAAAATAAACTTTTTTAAATTGTAAGGCAATATTGCAAATATTGGCAGTAATCATTCATTTTTTAAAAGTTCAACGAGTAGAAGTGACGTTCTTTCACTTACCAAGTAAGTCAAGATTGTCCAATCTAGGTGGTCAACAATTTGATGTTCATTTCTTAAATTACTTACACTTAAAATAATATTTGATAAATGGGGTTCTATTTATGTGAAAACAGCAACAAACTACAGAAGTACTAATAACCAGAGCTGTAATAAAGCAAATTTTTGTTTTCAAATAAATGTTTCATTTGATTGGGAATATCAGCATTAAGATAATTTCAAAGTTTTAGCCAAAAAATAAATGTTTGTAAATTAGTACATATACTACGAATAATCTTATGACTTTATAAAAGGTATTTGCTGAATATTAAAGTAGGATTTAGAAGAAAAACTTTTAACTTGTAGAATGTATCACATTAAATATAATCTCGAAGTATGTGAGAGCGAAAAGGTGAAACAATAAAAATTATTTTACTATCTTTAATGTTGACTTTTAACACTTCAAATTACTATAGATAAATTAATCCAAGGTATATTTAATAATGGCATCTATACCTATTATTTTAAAATTATTAATGGAAAGCACTAATTGTTAAATTATATAAAAATGAACCTTTGCATTTCAATACCTTACTTAAGACTAGAATTTGAACATTACACTAAACTACTTAAGACATTAAAGTGACAGACCCTGGAAAGGCCACTACTCAAACATCCTGAATTAATTAATCTGCTCAAACTGACACAGCAAAATACCATCCACTGTCGAAGTTTATTTTCTCACATTTCTGGAGGTTGGAAGTCTGAGTTTAGGGTGCCAGCACAGTGGTATCCTAGTGAGGGCTGCCTTTGTGGCTTGCATATGGCCACCTTCTCCTTGTATTCTCATATGGTTGAGAAAGACAGAGAGAGCAATCTCTATGATACATCTTTCTATAAGCGTACTTGCCATAACGTGGGCCGACTCTCATGACCTTATCTAAAGCTAATTACCTCCCAAAGGGCCCATCACATTGGAGGGTTAGGCTTCAACATGTGAATTTTTTCTTGTATTTAAGGAAAACAAAAAGCTTATAAAGTATGAGACAAGAAAAGTAGAGCAGTCTGAGCTATGTGAAGCAAGCAAAATTTATCAGGTCCAGAGAGATTACAGTATGAGAAAACTTCCGTCACATAAACCTCCACCCTTCTGTTCTCCCACCCTGGCAGCCATGCCCCAGGGCAATAGTTTAAATGCATTTTGTTCTTTTCTTCTCTGTAGTTTCTTGACCAGCTGCCACACCCATTACCTTCACGTTCCTGGAATTTGTGATACAGGGAACAATGTATAACCAATCAATAGGTTATGTTATTTTAATATTAGTATAAATTATTGGTACACAACTTAGGAACTGCCTCTTCCTTTCTCCTTTAAATACTTAACTTGCATCCATGCTCCCAAGGTTACAGTCCTCAGATTTGCCCAAATAAACTTTCTATTTATATGAATTTTGCCTCAATTTCTTCTTTTAGCTTGACAAGTACTAGTCACAATATGTGGGACATACCAAGCTTTAATCAATGACATCTATTACTGCTGCTGCTACTACTACTTGCAATAATACTATGTACTATACTCTCTTAAGCAACAGGCATCACTAAAAACAGAATTATAAAATGCACACAAAGTTGTTTGCTTTGTAGAAATGATTCATTACAATGTTTTCTAAGTTCTGAACTCACCAAAAATGAACATAGAAACTTCATGACAACAAACATATAAGCTTAATTGTTGGCAAATCACAGCTGGAATACACATCTTAGGCTTGTTACATAAATTTTCTATTTCTTTTCTGTTCCCTCAACTGTCTCATGCACTAATCCCTGGTCACACACTGGGCAATGGCAGAACTGGACTGACCTATCTCCTAATATCACAGAAGCATCAGGAGCAGAGAGAAAGATTGTTTATGAACTGTGGCAAGCCATATAAAGGAATAAGAAAGAAGACGAGAGGTGTGGGGACAGGTTGACTTCTCCGCTTCAGAACTGTTTTTCCCATTCTTACCCAGTTAAATAACTAGATTTATCACAGATCACATTTTCTGTAAAGAAAAGTAAGTATGGATTGAAAAATTCAGCTCTCTCCCTCACATTTCTTAGATGACTGAATAAAACTCCTATTTAATGGAGAAAGTAAGGAAAAGAGAGTCGTTTCCTACAAAGCGTTATATTTAAAAAAAAAAAAAAAAACAGCAGTCTTGACACAGTGGCTCACATCTGTAATTCCACTGTTTGGAGAGGCTGAGGTGAGAGGATTGCCTTGAGACTAGGAGTTCAAGACCAGCTTGGGCAACACAGCCGGGCATCGTCTCTTCAAAAAACAAAACATCACCTGGGCATGGTGGTGTGCACCTGTAGCCCCAGCTACTCAGGAGGCTGAGGCAGGAGAATCACTAGAGCCCAGAGGTTTGAGGCTGAAGTGGGCTATGATTGCACCACTGCCCTCCAGCCTGAGGTGACAGAGTGAGACTCTCTCTAGAACAACAACCAAAAAATTGATTTCAGAATAACTTACCAATCTTATTCATTCTGAACAAATTTTCTATGATTATTTGAGGTGAGAACTATAGGAAAATGGCTTAGCAGAGCTCCTCCCCTTGATGAATGAGAAAAGGAAAGCAATGAGGAGAAACAGAAGCTTTGTAGAGTAAAAAGTACAGTAGGAAAGTTTCTCAACTATAAAGCATGTACTATGTATATGCATGTATGCGCGCGCGCGCATGTGTGTGTGTGTGTGTGTGTATAACCAAGCTGCTTGCTTACATGACTTTTCTGGATAGTTGGTTCCACAGCAATCATGAGTACAAACTATGTATAACATCGCCTTTACACTAGCAGATTCCTGGTTTTCTTGCCATGATTTGTAAAGTCTTCTTGGGTCATCATTTATTAAACCCTAAGTAGAATCAGAAAAACTTGTACTGATACCAACAAGTTTCTTATGTGAAAGATATTTTGAAATTTTTTTTCTGAGTAGAATATACCTCAGTTCTCAGTTCCCTCTACAGTCCCATATTTTGAGGGAAACTAGCAGTTCTAAAGGCAAGTTGTAGTGGACAGTTGTTAGTTTTGACTTTCAAGAATCTGTTACCCATTTTTGGAAGCTCTACCCCAACTTCCTACTGGGGCATCACCCACTCTTGGAAGGGCTGTCAGTTCCTGGATATTGCTTAGTTCTCTTCACCCCTATCTTGAGGGATGGAGCATATGACCCAGTCCTACATTAGTCTCTGCCTTGCATTCTCCTGCCTACATTGATTAGTTCATGGACAGTTGCAGCCCTGAATCTATTGCAGAGAGCCTCAAGAAAGAGAAGTCAAGATAGAGGAATAATCTTGTAAATAAGAGGAAAATGAGAAACAAATCCAAACAATGTATTTTTCTTATCTGACAGCTAAAGGCCTCAGGGCTTTTCTAGAAGCTGTTCCCACTGCCTAGAACTTGGTTTCCCAGAAAGTCATATTGCACATTCTCTCACTTCCTTCAGGAGCTTCTGCGAATGTAAATGAGAGATGCTTTTCCCCACTACTTTATCTTATTTTCTTATTCCAAAGCTTTCTAAGGTACTGTTATGTAGCTTACGTATTTGTTACTTTATTATTTTCCTATTCTACAGAGGGGGGTTTATTTGTTTTGTTCACAGCTGTATGGCCAGTACCTATCACGAATTCTGAAATATAGTAGAAATTTAAGTGAGATTTATTGAATAATTTTTTAAAAAATCAAACAAGGATTGTCTATTTAATTAATATTCTAAAATTAAACACACAAAAAGTTGCAAAAATGCACTACGAAATCAAACATACCTTTCACCTGGATTCACCAATTGGTAATATATTGCCACATCTGTTTACTACCAGCCTATGTATATCAACTTTCCTTTTGCCAAAGAAACCAAGAGTACACATTTTCTTTTCCAAATATTTAAGGCAATGGTACAACTAGCTGGTGAATAATGTCACAAAAAGTAACAACAGTAAAAGCACTCCTACAAAATATCAGCATCACACTGTGCAATCTCAAAAGATAAAACTAAAAATAAAATCACAGTTATTTTTTTCTCCTACCTATATGGATTTTTATGAACAAATCATAATAGAGAGTAAATCTGAATGAATATTCAGCTCTACATTTATTAGATAATTAAGCCTGATGGGAAAGAATGATTTTGTGTAGTGGGTCATATTGCTGGGTTCTTTAATATTTATACTCATTAATTTTGTCCTGTATTTGCATATGAAGTGTTCTGGGTTAGAGACAGATTTCTTATTAAATGACTCACAGTAAATAATAACTGTGTAACCCCCCTTGCCCATGGCTCTAGTTCTTACCCTTAGGATGATGCTATAGAGGGCCAGAGCAAGTATCCTATGTAAATGCCATTGGTATTGACACTCCATACATGGGTAAGTCAATAGGAAAAATTGTCTTTCTCTCCTTATGAAGAAGTTCATAGTAAAAGGGACTCCTTATACTAGCTCTTCAATATATCAATAAAATATCTTACTGTGATCCAGATAGCCTTATGTGTCTCCAGCTTATATGACCTAGGGATGCCTCCAAATTCTAGGCTACATCCTTTTTGACAGGGCTTTACCAAGGGACCTTGTCTAGATTGTAACCATTTGGCCCTTTGTAGGAGATAAGAGGAGTTTTACTATTCTTTCAGATCAGAACAATTACCAAAGTCTGTACATCTGATACTCACATTATGTGAAAAGTCTCATGAGGCTAGGGTTTTGCATGAGCACTGAGAAAGCCAAGGTTTTATTTCCTCATACATGGTTAAATAAAGGACCCCTTCTTCAAAATAATAAGTATTTATAAATACAATTGTTTATAATTTTAGTCACTTTTCTGTAGTAACAACAAGAACCTAAATCACGTCCAAGTATCTTCTAAACTAAAAGGGAGGTCTTCATTCTCTTTAAAGGTTCCAACCCGTACCTCTCTCCATAACTTAAAAAAAAAAAAAAAAAAAATTTACATTTTTTGGAGAGTCTCCAGGCAGCAATGCAGTGGTGCAATCATGGCTCACTGCAGCCTTGATTTCCCAGGTCCAAGCAATCCTCCTACCTCAGTGTTCCAAGTAGCTGGGACTACAGGTAATCGGTACCAACCTGGCTAATTTTTTTTTTTTTTTAATTTGTAAAACAGAGCTGCTGCCTGGCCAACATGGTGAAGCCCCATCTCTGCTAAAAATACAAAAATTAGCTGGGTGTGGTGGTGCGTGCCTGTAATCCCAGCTCCTCGGGAGGCTGAGGTAGGAGAATTACTTGAACCCGGGAGGCGGAAGTTGCAGTGAGCTGAGATCGCACCACTGCACTCCAGCCTGGGTGGCAGAGTGAGACTCTGTTTCAAAAGAGAGAGAGAGAGACAGAGAGAGAGAGAGAGAGAGACAGAGAGAGAGAGAGACCCAGACTGCTGGGATCACAGGCACCAACCACCACCATGCCCAGCCCTTTTCCATCCTTGAATAGCCTAGTTTTTCTTTAAAGAAGAGTCAGTACTTCGTATCTCAGCTTTGTAACTTGCAATCATTATTCAAAATGTCTTAATCTGGCCCCTGCACCTGCTTCTACACTTGAAAAAATCTCAGTAAAGTCTGTTGCAATAATCCTTAAATTGTTTAAAATTATGATCACTCTTTTTGTTCAGATTTTATTTAGATTATGTTTCAGGAACTGAAATTTCAATACTTCAATATGTATTGAGGATTTATAATATATGTTTTTCCCTCAGTGTATTTGTGGAATGAGGAAATTCCAGATAAAGATGAAAAAGAATGTTAAAGTTCTGAAGTGGTAATGATCACAGTGCCATGGCAGTACTGAAAGCAGTCTCCCACGGTGGAAGCAAGTCAATACCCAGGCAAATTGTACAAGATGTGGTTACAGTAGGAAGGGACGAGTCAATCATTGAAGCACTGACTGCCTGTGAAAGCATTTGGGGCTTAGTTACAATGAGTCATAATGCAATGGGTAGGCTTTGAGGGATTTGACATAGAAGTATTTATGGCTAGAGGTTGTATAAAGAGGTATAGCAGAAATTGTAAATGCCATAGGGTCATTTTAGTTACCTGTGCCACATTCCCAGCTCCCGCCCCCACAAAAAAAAAAAAAATTGCTTATATGGCAATTATGTTGTTTTAATGTACCTATAAATCAATGTTCATTACAAATTTTCTATCAATAGATAATTGATCATGGCTATGATTGAAAATAAATATCTTGCCTATTATAGGTTTTTACATATTTAAAATGAAGATATTGGGCAAGATTGACACCTGAAAGTCGCAGACCTAAGACCTGTTCAATTCTTTAGTGTGACTTGTTCATGCTTAAATTGATACATGTAATGAGCTGTAAATGTACATTAATTTCAGACTATTAAGTGGTTATTTATAATAAACATATCTTTTCGTAGGTAGTCGAGAGGGCAATGGATTCAAATTTGAAGACCTACATTCAGCTTACAGCTCTCTGCTATATTCTGTATTTATTTACTGGTATATATTTAACCTTTTGTTAGCCAGTTTCCTCATCAACAAATTTGAGCATACATACAGTATATATAAAATTGCCATTTTAATTTTTTCTCTTGGTATAAATGCTCTATGCTATGCTACAGAGATATTTACAATTTTTTATCTTCATCTTAAAAATATACTGTGAGACACAAAACCTTTATTTAAAAACTAGTTTTGGGGAAATGCTATCTATTACGGTCATGTTTACTTACAATAATATGTAGCAGTGCTCTATGATGAAAAGCCAGCATAAAAACCTTTTTGCTAAACTATTCACACTTATAATACTCTTGATAGATTTGCACACATGGAGAGTTTATTTATGCTTTCTAGATTGGTTTTTAATATTTGCTATTAATTCCACATATTCTCACTTTATTTGAAGAAAATAGTCAAAATTTTAGATTATTTAACAGGAATTATTCTTACTATGAATAATGTGTGCTCACTTTTGATAGGTTTTAATTATAACTTGTCTTTGGAAAGAAAAAGTAACTCCCAGTAAAACTCCATGTAACATAGCTATGTACTTTTAGAACTTTTCTAATGATATTGTGATAGGATTGGGGTAGGTGACATTATTGAACTACTCTATTTCACACATTTGTAAGGGAACTCTGAACACTCAATAAACACTTGCTGACTGAGGACTTGAAAATTCTTACTGTAGCTCAGAGGAGCTAAACAATTGCTATATGTCATCTTTATTCCTGAAACTATACAGTGTCGTTTCCTTTGTGTTTGGTTTACAAATCTGTGTTGAAGACAAATATGCCAGGACGTACTCACATATTTAGCTATAATTTTTATATTTATATGCATATGGATTGTGAGTTGCATGTTTGTGTTTATGTATGTAGTATTGAAGGTGAGACGAAGAGAGAAAAGGATTGCCATGATGTGTCAATATGATGCCATATTTGAATCTCCCTTTAAAAATAATTTTGCATATATAATTCTCATGAGTATTGAGTTTCTGAGGAAGTAGGGTACTTATTTATATTCAGTACAAATTGTTCACTCATTCTGGATTATTAGTTTCTTATCAGCAAGTATTTGGGGTAAACTGCCTACAGTTAATTTGTATATCCCGCCATGAGTTTTATTAATGCCAAAAGGAATAACAAGACAGCATCAGTGGCATTAAGCCAACATAAATAGTGTTACTGCATAGTTACTAAATATAGACCTTTAACTAGTTCTGCAAAACCATTGTGAGATATTTTGCACTGTTTTCCCAATATTGTGTTTGTACACCCATATATACTATATAATACACACCATGCATAACACCGTATACATACACATATACATACATATATGCCTTCTAAGTGTATATGGAATTATGTGTGTATGTATGAAAATTCGCTTCAAATCTATTTATAAAGTATTATCAGAAAAATATGAATATTCTACAGGAAATTAGAGGTGTTTTTCTGCATCTAAACTGATACTTTCCTTCTGACAACCAACAATTACCAAAATAATTTTTTAAGTGCCTGTGAAACTCAGGTTTATAAATCCCATTCTCTTTTAGAATGTTTGGAAAGAAAGTTTCTTTTACTCTTATTTTTGAAAGCACAGTCCACATTCCGCTTCTTAAATATTTTCTAGACAGTTTTATAGAAAGAATGTGAAAGGTTGTAGGCATTTGCTCTTTCTGTAAGGTTTCACTTTATTCCCTCTAATGTTTCTGCCTTCTAGTTGTGTGACTTTCGCCAAAATACTTAGATATCCTGAGCCTGTTTCTTGTCTAAATAGAAAAGATAATGGCAATACCTACCTCATAATAATTTTGGGAAAATTAAATGAGGTCCTATTTCTTATATGCTTAGCACTAAGTAAGGATTCAATAGTGTTAGTGCTCATCAGTATCATCATCATCACCACATGTATTCTATACATGGATTCCAATTTTCTACTGTGCTTAGATGCCAATGTAAGTTTGGCATCTAAGCCAAACTTAGGAAAGATGGCAGCTCTGCAGACTTCCTCTGGTTTAAAATTAGTAGTAATTTTTTTTGTCATGAACTGTCTAAACCTTATTTTTCTTAAGATTTCAATCTACAAATCTTATTATTTAAAATTTACCTATTTCTATCTAAAATAAGATTTTACTTATTCTGTAGAAGATATTCGGATTGTCTCAAACTAAAAAGACTAAATTTCCTTAAATGTCTAACTCCATTCACAAAATTGGATTGTTTCTTAAATATTTTAAACTTCGGCTTTATATTTAAAATATTTGATTTTATTTTAAGCAGTTTGAAAGCTTGACAGAATATAACCCAAAGAAGCAAAATATTTATTAACCCTTAATTAAATCATATAAATCGAATAAATTAAACTTATGGTAAATCAACTTATTTTGAAAATGTAAACAATGAATACATTTAGTCAGGTTTTCCTTATATTGTCTAATTTAAAATCATAGTTTTTTTAAGACAGAGTCTCGCTCTGTCACCCAGGTTGGAGTGCAGTGGCAGAATCTTGGCTTACTGCAATCTCTGCCTCCTGGGTTCAAGCAATTCTCCTGCCTCAGCCTCACAAGTAGCTGGGATTATAGGCATGCACCACCATCCCCGGCTAATTTTTGAATTTTTAGTAGAGACGGGGTTTCACCATGTTGGCCAGGCTGGTCTCAAACTCCTGACCTCCAGTGATCCACCAACCTTGGTCTCCCAAAGTGCTGAGATTACAGGCATGAACTACCATGCCTGGCCCATAAGTTTAATATCAATTACACATTTCAAATTAAACTTTCAAGACTAAAATGCTGAATTTTCTCAAAATAAACAATTAAAATACACAGATTATGCTGAACTTATATAAAATTAATATTTACTTTATCTTATCAGCTCTATACTCAAACCTTTATCTTCCAAGAATAAAATAACCACTTACATGATTAAAAATCAAAATTACCATCTCAGAGGGACTAAGATTACCTTATTTTATTTTTTATTGTATTCTTTTCAGCTTTTGATGTCATTAAGGAAAGTCATAAAAAAGGAACAAAAAGCCACTACAATTATTTTAAGCTTTAAGCAACTGTTCTCAGTTCCTCCCCAGTCCTCAGGTCAATACACTGAGTCCTTTCTACAGCTGTCACATCTACAAGAGATCACAATTGTCCAACCCTTTGCAATCTAAGATACAAAATTTTCTTCCATATTATTCTACAACTATACCTAGATTAGGTCCAACTAATTACTCAAGAATTGGACTTTGTACTCCTTCATTACTTTTCTTTGCTGCTTACCCACAATTTGTGACACTTTAGTACTTCTTGACTTAGAGTCAAGTTTTTGACTACCTCTGCTCTTACTCTCATAATGTGGTTCTCTATAGTCACTGTAATGACTTTTGGTACTCCTAGTATTTCCAATTTTTCCTTCGTTTGTACTTTATTAAACAAGGTCACCGAACTATGGCCCAAGGGCCAGATCTGGACACCTTATTAAATTATTTATCATCTATGGCTATTTCGCAATAGTGACATATTTGAGTAGTGTAACCAAAACCATATGGCCTACAAATCCGAAAATATTTACTCTCTGGTCCTTTACAGCAAACTTTGGTGACTTGTGTTTAATTTACATTAATATTAGGTATTCCTGGAATCTTAACTCAAAACATCTAGTTGTCCTAACATTTCAATAGTTTGGTTATCATAGCAGCTGGCTATGGAATTGGTCTCATCCTCCTGAAACTGATTCCCCTGAAACATTTTATCAAAAAGGACAATTGTCTCCACTATGTACTTTTAGAAAAGGTAGACCTGCTCTCCCTTTTCCTTTCAGACTTTAGCTGCCTGAACTAATTTATACCCGAAGCTTAATTAGCTCCCTAACTGTATCTCCTATAAGTTGTCTTAGCAACGCTTGGAAAATGGGCATTTAAAATTGTCTTTGAAAGAGACCTGTTCAAAATGAAATAAAACATTTTAATATGAAAATATATAGGATTTTCAAACAGAGTCAAGATAATCCTGACCTCTGAGAGGTTACAATTTGAATATACTGAAGGGTGTGGAAATAAACCTCAGATCCCTCATCATGAAGAAATGCTTTCCTGTGAATATAGAATGAAGAGTAATTTTTATACTGTCAAGTTATTTAATCATATATAGTAAATATGAGGTTGATTCAAGATTTCTGTATATCTTTTTAATTTAAAAAGGCAATTTACAAATATTTATTAGTAAATTACTCTTTACCCCACATTAGGAACATGAGTCAAAATGAGCAATCCCCCCTAATTCTAAACTATTTGTATGTTTATAGAGGAGATGCATGTTTATGAATATAATTATCACATAGCAAGCTACCGGAAGTGCTGTGAGAAATGTATTTTGCACAATGGGAGCACATGAGATTCACTTAAACCAGAAGGTCTGGATGGGTTTATTGAGAAAGTCACAATAAGCTGTACCTTGAAATATGGGCGTTTTCTGAGGTGGAAATGAAAGAGACAAGTTTTTCAGATCAAGGGAACATGTGTACCAAATATCCAGGCTAGAGATTAATCTTTTTGGTGCTACTAATTTCCTGGTATAAAATGGTTGCAAAATGTTATCATTAATAATATTCTTGTCAGTAATAAAACTATTCAGCCAGTCAATGCTAGATATTTGTTATGCAAAATAAAATTGTGATTTGAAAAGGCCATTGAAGTTTAAAAAGAAAAAACTATAAACAGGCAATTGGTCTTTCCATGGTATATAGCTTTTCAAAAAAAGACTAACCTGCTGCTGCAGCATTTTAAATATAGTATCAACAGCACAATTCTTTTTCTAATTTTCTCTATTAAATTTGTTCTTTCTTATGTTCTGAATAGCATTTCATTAGAAAATACAAATATTAATATTTGATGCCACATGCCAGGAGCATCACAAAAATATTCATTTATGTTTAAAACTAGAAAAGAGGCTACTCTTACATTTTCTTAAATCATATTTAATAAACAAAGTACTATTTTTTTCTAGGAGGTGCTGATCTCACATTGAATACATGTGTGGCACAATTACACACAGAGATTGCTTCTTAGGAAGCAAGTTGAATTGAAGGAGCACAATACCATCTAGTGTCAGCTACACACAGCATCTACTAACTAACATGGAGAAGAATGGTAGACTAAATTAACATGGAGAAAAGAATGGAAAACAAACCCTGTGCCCTTTCTTAAATAATCTGATAAACAAATGTGTTATCTAGCATTGGGTGCTTCCTGCTCCTCCCTTATCTTTAATTTAATTTTGTACCAAAACTGTCAAGAAAAAAATATCAGTTTCCTCAGTAGTAGTCTTCCATTTTGCTGGTGACCCCACACACAATTGCCCAACAGATTACTAAGCAATACTTTTTAATTGTGTGATCTGTTGAGTTGGGACCATGTCAACCCATAGTAATGACATTCAGAAAATTTGCTATAGTACCATTTAGTAGTATTTCAACCTCATTTGGAACATTTTGGTAAGTCTATTTTCACTGATTCTTGCCTTTTGTCTTCCATTGTAGTGAAAATTTGACATGTCCCCAGATTGGACTGGGTGAGTTGCTTCAGGAAGTCATATGTTTTGGGAATTTAAATCAAATTTAAATGAGGTTTCCTGCATGTTTGGTCCTTATACCTTGGGAGCCCTGGGTGCCAGAGCCCTGTCTTAGGAATTTGTCTCTTCTGAAAATTGCTCTAGGGATTTGTTTTACTGATTGGACAAAAAATAAGTATTTTGAACCACTTATAACAAAACAGCTCATTTCTCTTTCACATACATCATGCAATGTCTTCACAATCAGATTACGAGATTTCTAATTACAGAAGAGGATTTTTATATTTTCTACTAAATATATTTATATTTTCTAGCAACATTTGTCCACAAAAGTTACTGAAAAACAGCTGTTATCTAGAGTGTGGTTTGAAATATATACTGTTATTCTAAAACGGTATTGATAAGATTTATAGTTGTCCTGTTGCAGGGATTTCCTAAGAACTCAATCCACAGCTCTTCTAACATGTTTTGACAGCTTTATTGAGATATAATTTACACATTAAAAAACTGCATGCATTTAATATGTACAATCTGAATATTTTTGGCATATCTATGCCCCTAGGAACTTATCATCTACAACCAAGACAATCAACATCTCCATTAGTCCCCCAAATTTTCTTCTGTCCCTCTGTAATCCCTCTTCCTACTTGCCATCACTAGGTGGTATGGGCTAAATTGTGCACTGCCCATCCTCTTCCTTCCCATTTTATGTGTTGAAGTCCTAATCCCTAGCACCTCAAAACATGACTGTGTTTGGAGATAGGCGTTCAAAGAGGTGATTAAACTACAAAGAGGCTGTTAGAATGAGCCCTAATCTGATCTCACTGTTGTTCCTATGAGAAAAGAAAATTAAGACGCACAAAGAGATACCAGGGTATATTTACACATAGAGAAGACCGCATGAGGTACAAACAGAGAAGGCAGCCATCTGCAAGCCAATGAAAGAAATCTCAGAATGAAATTAACGCACCAACACCTGATTTCAGACTTCTAGCCTCTGAAACTGAGAGAAAATATCTACTGTTTAAACCATCAGTCTGTGGTACTTCCTTAGAACAGCCCTAGCAAACTATCATACCATGCAGTCACTGACTAGTCTTCTGTCACTACAGATTAGATTGCATTTTCTGGAATTTTATATAAATGTACTCTTTTGGTCTGGCTTATTTCATTCAGTATAAGTTATTTGAGATCCATCCATGTTGGACTGTATCAATAATTCATTCCTTTTTATTACTGAGTAATACTTTGTTGAATGGATATACCACCGTTTGTTCTTCCATTTATTTGTTACTGGACGTTTAGGTTGTTTTCTAGTTGAACTATTACAAATCAAGCTTCTATGAACATTTATTTACAAGTCTTTTATGGACATGTGCTTTCTTTGATCTTGGGTAAATATCCAAGGTTGGAATGGCTGGGTCATATGATAGAAGTATGTTCAGCTCTTTAAGAAACTGCTGAACTATTCTCCAAAATTGTACCATTTTACATTCCCACCAGCAGTCTTTGAGAATTCCAGTAGCTCCATATCTTTGCCTAAAACTAGTATGGTCTATCTTTTTTAATATAAATGTTCTAATAGGTATATAACAGTATCCCATTGTGCTTTTTAAATTTGCATTGTATTATGACAGTGATGTTGATGGTCATCTTTCCGTTGCTTATATACCAAAGTGCATCTTTTCTGCATTCTTTTTTGAGTTGTTTTCTTATTACTGAGTTTTGGAGTCTTTAAGTATTTTCTGAACACAAGTCCTTAATCAAATATATGACTTGAAAATACACTCAGTCTGTCTTTTTATTCTCTCACTAGAGACTTTTATAGAATAGATATTTTTCATTTTAATTAAGCCAATTTATCAATTTATTATTTTATGGATCATTTGGTATTGCATTTGGAAAAATCTTTGCCTAACCGAAGGTCAAAATTCTTCTCTTACATTTTCTTCTAGAATTTTAAAGTTTTAATATTTAAATTTAGGTTTATAATCCATTTTGAATTGGTGTTTTGTACTACTGTTTTCCTTTTGTTTCTATCTGTAGAATCAATTAAGGTAGTAATAGTTTCTATCTTAAATGTCCCGCTAGCACACTTACCTATTTCAATACTCATTCTACCTTCTCCTCTTCCTGCCTTTTTTTTTTTTAACATCCTTCCACCCAGCCTTTAGCTCCCATCTCCTTCTAAGTCATCACACCCTTGCTGTGTCTATGATACTAACGTGGTTCAGACCATTTCTCTCTGAGTTTCTTTCCTTCATATATATCCAAGCTTACGTCTTTCTTATTTAAAATAATAATAATAATGCTTTTTGAAGCTGCATAGCTTTCTAACTACATAACATTAACTTGCTTTGTTCTTTCCCTCAAAACTATTCTCTTGAAAGAATTATCTATTCTCTCGTTTCTCTCTCCTCCAACCAACACTGCCAGGTGTCTGGCCCAGTCATTGAACTGACACTATTCTTCCCATCAATACTTGTGATTTCCCTTTGCCACTTATACAGATCCCATTTCAGCTTTCATCACACAGGTCTCCCTGGGAGGCATTTACACTGTGGATCTCTGTTACTGGAAGGCATTTCCAAAGCTTGTCTGAGTCTTCCACATTGTCTCTCCTCTTTCTCTCTGTTACTTGAGACATGTTTTCTCCATATTTTCTCTTCTCATTCTATACATTCCGCTGGTGACCACACATAAAATCAAGAAATCAAATGCCACATCTAAAAAATTAATCTCCTAAGCAGATTTCTGGTCCAGACTTATTTACCCAGAATATCAACTTTCTGTTGTATATTTCCAATAGCAATGTCAAGTGCGATATGTGACAAACATAATGCCATTCTTCTTTCACCTAAACACAGGGCTCCTTCGTACTTCCTCTGGGGGTAGATGGCACTGCATTCACTCTGTCACCCCACCACTGTCCCCACCATTCCCAATGAAAAATAACCCAGATATTTCAGTTACATCTCCTACATATGTCTCCAATCTATGCCTCCTCTTCATATCCACTGCTTCTCTCCTTAGTATATCTCATCTAAAATTCTAGAATAGACTTCAGATGGACCTGCAGATTCTAATTCTTACCCTCTCAGCATGTAACTTGTATATTGATGCATGAGTAAAGTTTCTGAAACACAAATATGCTTAGGGGAACCCCATGGAAATAATATATTTAGGCATCTCTAATACCTATAGAAAAAATTCAACCCATTCTCATATAACATTCAGATTGTTGTCAGTCTTTCTCTCACATTTCATAACTAACAACTGCTCTACACAAAATCTGAGATCTAGCAATAGCTAGCTTCATATAGTTTCCTGAGCATGGCATATTGATACAACTTTCAGGCCTCAGATGAGTGGACAAAATTAAACTCACAAGGCAGTAATGGCATTCAGTCCCTGAAAATTTCCCTGCTTTTCCTAAAAAGGTCAAATATATTCTGCCCATTATAAAGTAAATGCTGATCTTCCTATTTTATTTTCCTTTATGCTAATGGAAAATAACTATGATTTAAAATATAATTTATTATACTTATAATAATTTGTTTTACTTGATGGTTAATGCTTGGGCATAACTTAGAATAAAATGTATAAATGTAAAAGAATCATTTATGTACTATAAATCATTGATACAATATTCTCAAAGTGTTTTGTGAAAAGCACATTAAGAAGTATGGATCCTAATGCATAGGTAAGAAAATATAGAGATAGGTTAAAGAGCTAAAATACCATAAATCCCAACCTGTCTCACTTCCCATTATTTTTATCTGCCGGATATTAAAGATCCTTCTTATCATAAAATTATCTGCAAGGGGAACATTGAATTCAGGACTGATGAGAGTCTTGAAAAACAGAAACAATGAAAATTCACAAGCTATCTTTTCCATTTCACTTAGTGTCCTGAAGCCAAACAGGAGTATTCCCTAGAATCGCCTGTAAAAACATTAAAACAGGGTGCATATCTGGATTCTACTGTTTGCTAGTTGTGTGACTTTAGGCAGATCATTAACCTCTGACTATAAACTCACTTATGAAGGGCCACAGTAAGAGCAAGTTCTCTTTAGTAAAAGAATTTAATGAAATATATGTGTGAATCAGAATAGGCTGGGCTATGGCTTAAAGCTACAAGTTTTATTTCCCTCTCATGCTCCAGATCTGTCTTGGCTGGGCAGCTGAGGTTTCAGCTTCATATTACCTTCTCTTCATGACACAGCCTCACATACCATCCACATCTGAAATGCTGCCACTCTGCCAAAAAGGAAATGAGAACGTGGTGTGTTGTATGTTGACTTTTTT
>NW_016805390.1:2591116-2617134 GCF_001698545.2 Rhinopithecus bieti
ATGCCTCGCCCTGCTTCAGCTCTCGCTGGTCGGGCTGCAGCAGCTGACCAGCACCGATTGTCCGGCACTCCCTAGTGAGATGACCCCAGTACCTCAGTTGAAAATGCAGAAATCACCGGTCTTCTGTGTCGCTCGCGCTGGGAGTTGGAGACTGGAGCTGTTCCTATTCGGCCATCTTGCTCCGCCCTTGTATGTTGACTTTTAAAGCTTCCACACAGAAGTAACACATGTCACTTCTGCTTATATTTCATTTGTCATATTTCAGGAGGAGGTAGAATTATATTCCTACCATGCACTCCAGGATATATCCAGAAACATTTATCTATATCAATATTTATGCTAATTTTTCATTTTGGCATATTGAATGGTAATGAGTGGATAATAATAGCTCACTGTACTGAGGGCTTACTCTGTTCAGGGCACTCTGGTAAGGGCTTTGCTTCCGTCATTTAATTTAATTTAATTATCATATTGGCCCATAAGGCAACTCACTTGATCTGACAGACATTGTTATTTGTCCTTCTAATGTTCATTTCTGTTTGTTTGTTTTTTTATGACTAACAGAACTGAGATTTCATTTGAGGTGACTGTGTTTAAACTTCACATTGTTCTTAGCGCTATAGCGAAGCAGGTGAAAAACTTCTGGCCAATCTATGGTATGTGGAATTCCACAAACAGAGCATCCCCTCTTAAAAGAAAAGATAAATGAGGCAGAAGGCAGAAATAATATCAAGAGATAACACAGCCACTTACAGACAATAAGGTAAAAAGCATGGAGGTGGGAAGGTAGTCGTGGTAATACTGACCATGATGTCAGCATACGGCTGATCGGATACCAGCAGTCTGTCTCACCTTCCTGTTCTGAGAACTAAATAAGCTTGCTCTTCTTTGAGTTGAATTTTAAAGTTTTCTCTTATTTTAATCTATATCATTCTTACTGGATATAATTTCCATACCCATGAATTAATAACAAATGAAAATGAGTTATACATATGATAGATATACTGACCAAAATAACAAGATCAATTAGTGCCAGAGCTTTAGAACTTGGATCTATAATGGCCTGACTCTAAAATTTTGGTGATTAACAAATGACTATCAAATTTCCTGAATATTCAATCAATTCTAAATAGTTCAGAGTCAAATCCTAGACACTTGATAATTCAAAACATGTGTTAATCAAGTCATTAATATAATTTTGGTATCACTAAGGAACCAAGCAATTTTTGATGTTTATAAACAGAGTTTGTAAAAAAACAATGCTTCAGTTCAGTGGTATCAAAGTTTTATAATTAATGTAAGTTGGCAGTGTGATTTTAATGCTTATATATTTTTTTCAATGAAAGACTGACAATATGAGTGAATATAGAGTAACAAATACCTTCATTACACCTCAGTTCTTTCACATATGAATTGGAGTAGTTGATTAGGTAATACTCATTACTTTCTGGTCTGTGTAATCTATGGTTTTACTGTGGGGATGAAAGCAGGTGCATTTTAGAAATCTATCCATTCTTTTCACACTAGCCATATAGAGCAACTAGTACTTACTTGTTTTAACATCTATCTTCTCTAGGGCTGAAAATCTCATGAGGGTATCGCCATGCTGCCTTGATTACTCTGTGCTTCTCACATTTAACAGAGGATCTGCTCAAAATATCTTAACTGGGGAGAAAAATGTTAAATATCATTCTGCTTGGAAACAAGAGCAGAAAACATAAGGAAGAAAAGCATCACTTTGAATTCAGCAGAGCAACTTGTATTCATTCTTTACTTTGTAACAGTGTGAACATTACAAGAGACAAAACTAAGTTTAAAGATATAAAAATAGTTTCTACTTACAGATATTTTTGAAATTATTGATCTTGTGTTATTGTGTGTTCCTAGTCTCAGAAAGTAATGATAATAATAGTAAATATTAATCTTCAAAAATTGATTTTTTTTTCTGGATTGAGAGCAGATCAACCTGTTTGATAACATTGTGTTGATGATAAATAGCTTCTAAAATCTGAGTGGTTTAGCAAAATAAAAGTTATTGCACATTTGCTCATGTCACAATCTTGTATGTGTCTTATTCAGTAGAATGGACTTCCTCCCTGAAGTAATCCTGGGATCTAGGTTCCTTCCATATCTAGTTGTACCATCTCCTTGGCCTCATGTCTATCTGTAACTACTTGGTACAGACAAAGTATGAAGGAGATTGTGTCACGGTACTTTATGGTCCAAACAGGGAAAGTTTCAAATTACTAGCACAAAGATTCATTAGTAAGAAGTCGCATATATGGCCTCATCTAACAGCAAGGTAGACTGGGAAATGTAGACTTACTGTTAATCTAAAGGAGGGGATAAAATTTTTCAGTAGAACTATTGGTTGTTGCTACTCTTGAATTAACAATTCTGTAACTTGTGATTCTGTGGGAAATAATATAGGCCATACTTCATGAAAAGACAAACAGCTATCCTTATATATTTACTCTGATCTTTCAACTACCCTTCAACCATCTCCAAGCATTGGCTATTTTATCTTGATGACGTTAAGGTTTGTAAAAATAAATTGAACCCATTTTGGAAATTTCAGTGTGGAATCTGCCAGTGATATTATTTAAGCTGCTTGCATCACATATTCTTATTTCCTTAAAAATCTCATCAGTGGAAGATTCTGTGATGCTAATTCAATCTCAGCCTCTGTACTAAGAATTCACATTATTTCCATTAGAAGTTCCATTCATAACAGAAACTGGATAAGCATATAAAACACAGAATTGGAAAGACATTTAAAATAAAAGCAATGAGTCAGTGGCTTCTGTATTCCCTTTATTATATACAAATGCCAAATGAAACTTTCAGTAATGCATAATGGCCATTGTTGGGTTTCATGATCATTTCACGTTTGCTCAAAAGTCAATTAAATAATTGTCTTGGTTAAAATAATTGAAAGTCATCTGTAAAGTCAAACTGATTTACTGTGTGTGTATTTTCTCTCTACAAACAAGTACCTGCAAATAATTTTCAAATATTTTCTTATATTTAAGAAAAAACTAAAGGCAACATAATAAAAATGAAGGAGGAAATATTTTAAAGTTACATTACATCATTTTTTACTTTGTTTCTAAAATTTAGACTAGTAAGTCTGATACCCATTTAATAAGTTTTTACGTGCAGGTCCTTATCTCGGTTCTTTGATTTTAAACAATGTTTTTACCCAATTAAATTTTAATTCTCAAGGATCAGGAATTACGTCTTCCCATTTCAAAATTATATCATCTAGCTATGTGCTAAGTACATTTTAGACACTCAATAACTTATTTTAAATGTTGAATATATGTAAGTGTTGATTTCAAATATCAGATTCACTCTGACACACACCTACACACAAACGCATATGCATACATACACAAAGGTTTTTTTCTGTGTAATTAAGGAAAGTTACAACCTAAGTTTCAATTATTTAAATTATTTCTACAGACTGGTAGAGTTGAAGGATCTTTTCTCAATACCTATGCAAATATTATAAATTTTAGATAAGAGTAATACATTTTATGGACACATTAAAGTTATTCTCATTATACATTCTATTATCACATTTTAAAGGAAAAAAATTTACTGATCTAACAATATATTTGAATGGTAACTAACCATGTCTTTTGTTTTCTTGCTACAAGAGCGGGTATTGTGGTTTTATAACTCACAAAATATGTAAGATTATTTTATATGTAAATTAACATGTAAATGTAGAAAACTCAAGCACTCATTTATTTGAAACATTATCAGTAAGTAACTACACAACTCTAATTAACAATTTTTGTTTTATAATTGTGTGGTTTATCCAAAATATTTCCCAATTTCTATTTCTAATATTCCATTACACACACACGTGTGTGCACGTACACACACACACACACACACACACACACACATCTTGGGCATCCTCCTTGTTCTTCCTTCAGTGTCACTGCCTTAATTATCACCATCACCACTGCCAATATCTCTACCTACTCTCAAAAATAAGTTAAGAGAAAAGACAAATCAGGATGTGAGTCACTAAGGATATAATCTTGACCACTCATAAGACAAAATATACTATATTTTGAACACTTTGAGAACATTTTCAGCAGGATTTGGAAAATGACTCTTCTAACTTCTGGCCCCTTCAGGAAGTAGTTGTCACATAAAATATGTAAAATCAGGACTATCTCTGCGAATTTGCCAAATATCTTATATAGTGAGTATATGAAAATGCATCTCCTTCATTTTCTAAACATTCTTCATTCCAATTCAGAGAAAATTCCTCATTATAACCTTTAGGAACAAAATAATAAGACCCAGGTTGAGTCTGAGATCACTTTACAGGAAATTGTATTCTTATTACTCATTCATTATATTTTAATTCTTTGAAAACTGACTCACTGGCATTCATTACTCACTATTATTGAGAACTAGATAAACTAGAAAGAGGTTATTTTGACAATTCCATTTATTAGCATACTTGTTTTATGTAAACGAAAGAGTGCATCTAAAATGCTTGCTGATCATTGACAAGCAATAATGAAAAATATTACAAATCACTTACGTCTATTTTGGTATGATATGCGTCAAACAATTGTCTCAAAACAAAACTTCAAAATTTTCCTGGAGAATAAAGGCAATATGGGAGGCATAATTTTGATGCTCCTACAAGATTCTCATCCCCTGGTTATTTAATCAAAGACTATGCTAGGCAATGCTCTGAAGGAACTTTGCAGATGAGGTTAAGATTATGAATCAACTGACCTTTAAATAGGAAAGTTAACATGAATTTTCTGATGATGCTCTTAAAAGCAAAAGGAAGGCTGAAGAGACAGTGAAATGCAGAAGAAGGGGAAGGCTTAGAAAATACGTGGTAGAAGGGAAAGTCAGAGAGATTCAAAGTGAGACAAGGACTCTACCTGCTCTTGTGGACTTTGAAGGGGGCCATGAGCCAGGAAATGTGAGCAGGCCCAAGAAGCTGAGAATAATCAGCAAAGAAACTGACACGTCCATCTTACAATCACCTGAAACTGAATTCTGTCAACAACCTTATTCTTCAAGACTTTGAAGGAACATGCGGCATTATTTAGGCATGATAATGAAAATACAGAATCTTTAAAAGCTACTCAGCATTCTTCTGAAAAAATGAATGCATTAATAGAACATACTCTTTTGAAACATGAATGTAATCATTTCCAACGTTTGAAATGCTATGAGTCATCCAGCATCTCCATTTTCATAATTAGTGTAGCTTAAAGTCAGGGTCATAATCATAATTCTCCGACTGATCATTTAACTATAATAAAATATGTTAAGCTTTAGAGAAGAAAGATAACCAAACACGAAGTGGGATGTGCTAGGTACAGAATGTATGAAACACTCAAACATGTACACTTAAGTGCGTATATTCCCTGTCTTCATAGCCAACTTATTTCATCAAGCTCCTAGGTGAGGAACTAAAACTAATAGTTCTAATAGTGGATAATTTTCTGACACTCCCAGAGCTGGTAAATGATAACTCATCTTCCTATCTACCTCTGGCCAGGTTCTGCCCACTACTCATGTTCAATGCTATCAAGTAACCCAAACAGCTGTTAAAGAGAAAACACTAATCAGAAGAAAAGATACTACTCTGTTCTTCTAATGTGTTTGAGGTCTAGAATGTGACCTGCTCAATTTACCCTATGAACATAAAGTGTAATATCATCTGAAAAAGTAACATCTGAGGAAAGGCAGCTGAACTGCTTCACCACACCAGGGTGGGGAGAGTGCAAACACAGATGGGTTGTTCTTGGGTGCACTGGGTAGAGATCCCAAAGATGTGAAGATGCCTCTGGAGAGGGCTTGGAAATATAGCTCCTCGCATGTTCATTATTTTCAGCTGTTTTCTCAGGACATTTGTAGCTGCACACAGGCTGACCAGAGCACAAAGAAGATCCCCAGTCATAGAGAGCTGCAGACAGTGAGGCATATTTCAGACCCAGTCTGAACCTGGAGACAAATTAAATCCCCTACAAATCTGTATTTCAGTTTTGTTTTTGTTTTGTCTGATGTTCTTTCTAGAACAAGCATACTGGGCCAAAAGTTTGGGATAGGACAAATCAAATGGAAGGAGGAATAGTAAAGTTTCCATGTGCTAATAATTTGGGGCTAAAGCAAATCAGATCTTACCTGTCAGATTTGCTGCTGATTATGTCAAATTTTGTATATTAATTTCCATGAAAGTTCCAGACTTGTGGTCTAAATATTTACTTTGAAACAAAATAACAGATTAGGAATTTTTGCATTTTTTGTGATATGATTCCCCAACCAAAGTTAGCTGTTACCTTCCTTTCTTCTCTCTTCTTCTATCCTGAAATCAGACTTAAACATAAACTCATAGGACCCCGTGATTATATTTTATGTTAAAGTTCACATAGCAGCTTATTCAATGCTTGACAAATTAACAAGCTTAAATCTCTAATTGCATTCTAAATATACTCATGGAATTTAAAAACCTGATAATAGGAGAAAAGGCCTATATTTTTTATATCTCAGGTTCTACTATACACTAGCGTAGGGTTAGCAAATATGTAGCCTCCAATTCAGTATCCATTGTGAACATTACTAATCTGTCACAAGAGTTTCCCACTGAAATGGCAAGAGTATCCATCTCAACACAGAGATCCAGATAGATACTCTTAATGATTACATATGCCATGTGGAGTGAAAAGAATACACCTGCTGTGGAATGCTTTATTTTCTCATTGAGAGATAAGGAATCTGAGAAGTAAAGAGTAAATACTTTGGAAAGAAGACAGAACTAGTAAGTGACTGAAATGAAATTTGAATTTCCTTCTGTGTAGATTCAAAACCTTTGCTCTATCTAACCTACCACATTATTTTTCAAAGCAAACATAATAAAATCTATTAAAATTAGAATATTTCACATCTTCCAACAGAGTACTGTCTCTGGTTTCAGAAAGAATGGGTTCATATACTATCTTTGTCACTTATTGTTTCTGTGAGCTGGACCTGGTTACTTAGGCTCTGTCTGCTCAGTCTCCTCATCTATAAAATAGGGTAACGAATACCTACTTAATTGTACTTTTATGAGGAGTGAATGAGATAACACATGTGAATGCTTAGTCCATTACCTAATACCTAGTAACTACACATTAGAAGTTAGCATAAATCATTTTTATTGTCACCTGCTGCACTGCATGAATGAAACTATTACTATAATGCAAATAAGATGGAAATTATTATTGTATACTATAAGTATGATGTGTCAATTACTCATCTCAAGGAATAGAGCCAATTAAGCAGCATGAATATTTTTTCTCTGCATTGATACCAAAAATAATTATCTTCCATAAGTGCCCATTCCTATATTCCATGGCCCATTGAAATACTTTGTAAAAGTCCTATACTTCTAACAGAACTTATGGAAATATATAACTAGATAATGTAATTCATCATGCATAATGCAAGCCTAATTTGTTTGAAAAGCTGAAAAGTTTTATTTTACGGGGAATCACTACAAGCTGATAAAAAATGAAGATAGAAGCAGATTATCTTTTCTCTTGCTTTGACCGGTCAGAATAACTGTCAGTATTTTGTAAATTCAAGAGAGGCTGTTGGCAATATAGTGGTGAGCACTGCAGGGGGTGGCAGCCATTAAGAGAAAAGCAGAGGTGGCGCTGAGAAATTAGCATGAGAAACTAAGCATCAGGATCTCCCAAGAGGTATGTAGTATTCATTCAATGTGAAGGCAAGAGATCAGACATTCACAGCACGGGGATCTGTACTACCATGCTGTGCTCTGCACTTTTGAAGGAGCCTATTAAATGACAAGGCTAACACTGGAAAATACTAAAATCTCACCAAAAGGCCTGTCATCTAGTGTTGAAATAGAGCCTCATGGATGTAAGCTTCTACCATCTAAAGAAGCTACAGGGGCACATTACAAGTCAGGAAGTCATCTAAAAGTACCCTGGGAATTCTCACATCCATGAGCAGAATTCTTAGAAGGGGAGAATTAAGCTCCATTGGTTTTCACTTTCATGCAGTTATTCTTTTTTAAATTTTGAGGAAATTGCTACTGCTGTTAGTGCATAGCAATAAAGGACAGTATAGACAAATGGTTAAACAAAGAAAAACTGTCAAGCAGCACTAAAGGTGATGCTTCCTAAAAAGGTAATGTATCAGGTCAGAAACAGGGTTGTTAGACTCATTTTCCAGATAGGAAAATTCAAGTCCTGAGAAGTGACATGACTTGCACAGTTAGTGGCAGAGGTGACATTGAATGTCCAGTGTTACTTTTGGCTTTAAAATGTCACACTAGTGCCATTTGTACCTTATCCTTTGACTCAGTGTGGTGGGCCAACTTCCAAGATGGCCCCCAAGATTCTCATCCCATCATGAAACAAATCTTCTTCCAGTTATTAAGTCCAATACTAGTCTAGACAATTCTGCTGTGAAGGTTTCAATCAGTTAACATTAAGATAGGGAGATTATCCTCAGTGGGTTTTGACCAAATTAGTTGAGGCCTTAAAAAAACTGGACTTTTCCTGGTGAGAGAAATTTGAAGCATGAGGAAAATTTGATATGAGAAAGTGGTATGGACTAAATCGTGTACCCCTGAAGTTTATATGTTGAAACTCTAACCCCCATGCGACTGTATTTAGAGATAGGTTCTATAATGAAGTAATAAAGACTAAATGGGGTCATAAAGGTGGGGTCTGGTGTCTTTATAAGAAGCAGAAGAGGTACTCCTCTATTTGTGAGCACATAGAGGAAAGATCATGTGAGTACACAGCAAGAAGTTGTCTGTCTACAAGTCAGGAAGAGAGGTCTCATCAGAAACCTACCCTGACAGTACTTTGATCATGGACTTCTAGTCTTGAGAATAGTGAGAAAATAATTTTTTGGTCAATTAAGCCACCTAGTCCATGGTATGTTATAGCAGCCTGGGAAAACCAATGCAGGAAGATTCTCCATTGCTCAGTTTTGAAAACTGAAAGAGTCATGCAACAAGGAATATGGAAAGTGGCCACCAGCTAACACCATCAAAGAAACAGGGACCTCAATACTACAGTTGAAAGAAACTGAAATAAGATTCAAGGATGTGAGCTAGGAAGACAACTTCAGGTTTCATATGAGGACACAGCCAGCTGACACCTTGATTTCAGCCTTGTGAGAACCCAAACAGAGAATTCACACCATGCTCAGACTTCAGCCATTCAGAATTGGGAGCTTTTAATAAAGGGATCTTGTTTTAAGCTGCTAAATTGGTATGTTTTACAAAATGACAGAAAACTAATGCATCCAGTAATATTAGTTCTAAAATTTGACGTTTAGGAAGTAATCAGAGATACAGACAAAAATATATATTTAATGAAATGTTTTCAAAATAGTAAAAAGTTGAAAACCTTCATGTCCAATAAGAGATTAATTGCATTGCTTATGGCCTGTCCAGATGATGAAATATTCCATGGCCATTAAAAAGTATGTGGAAACAACACCATGAGAAATGTAAACAATGAACAATGTGATATTTATATTTATATATGTACTTACTATTCAAATATTAAATATGCATATATAAATATTTTACATTTTAAGACTAATAAAGGTTAGCTCTAATAGAATTAGAAATTATTGATTTGATCTTTATTTGTGGTGTTCTTTTTTCATCAATTCTTCTAAAATAGTAGTTATTATTTTCAATAAAAGAGAACAATAATAAATTGCATTTTGAATGCTACCTCCACGGGAAATATTGTTTTATATGTCTCTAATCCTAAAGAAGAAAGATCCAGAGATACTTTGAAATGGGTTGCCCGATATTATTTTGGAGAGAAGCTTCTTTTTGTTTTTCTTAAAATAATTATATTTCTTTATGACACAGGAGGTATGAATTGTAGGTTCAGTTGCTACCTAGAGTATGAAATGGATACTGAAAATCTCAGGACATGTTCTTTTCACTGGGGTGAAGTTTTAGGGTCACAGGAGATTCACTTTATAGAAATTGGACAGATCAAAGTTAATATATATTTTCTGCAGCTCCTAAAATAGTTTAAAATATGTTTTTGATAGCTCATAAACTATCAAAGTAATAATTATTATAATAATAACTGATAGATTAATTCAGATAGGACTTTTGAATACATTAGTAAGTCAGGTGTGTGGCCACAAAACAATGATATAACGGGGTGGGGGGGGTGTAAAAAGGGAGGCACTGAAGTCTCTAATGCATTCAGTGCCCTGGAGTACCTGTGCACCAGTTGGTAGACAGTATAACAAAAGTTCAATGATAATTTCATATAAAAGTTTCTTGTGCTTTATCATTCATACTTAATTATAGTTAGTTCATTAATTACCTTCTTGAGAAGTGAGACTGGAAAGAGAATTAAATGGTACTTTAAAAAGTTAATTTTGCAAACAATTAAATTAAGCCAAATATAATTGATAATTGCTGTAACAACTAGCCCCTAGGCATTCCACTTTAGAAAAATTGTTTAGACTTTGGTAATATGAGAAAATGTAAGTTCTCTTCATAAGTTTAAATAAGCATGAAAAAGCTGAAATAAAGACAATTAAGCTTTTCATGAAACTTGACTCAAACTAAAAGTGACAAGTTTAGCAACACAAATTTGAACATTGTTTCTAGAAAAAAAAAAAAAAAAATGGCTGATGAAGACCAGGGCTAACCTTGGGGAAATATCTATACTAGTCATCACAAAAACATGAACTTTTAAAAAGCAATGACTCCTGTTATTCTTATTTCCTCTTGAGAGAAAGCTTCTCTCAAGAAGCACAACCCTCTTGAACTTTTCTTTCCTAATGCATATATGTATACTTCAGAGTTTTCAAGCTGACACCATACAAAAAGCTTAGCAAATGGTTTTAAAATACCATTATTGAACAAGTACTTTGTGTCAGGAACTATGCTAAATGTTAGGCATGAATCTAACCCTTCCTTCAAACTGCTTAGTGTCCCTCAGAGGATATGCCTGTAACATGGCAAAGTACACAAAAGAAGGAAGAGGTGCAGCTTCTGCCTAGGCTGGCCAGAGCAGCTTAACAAGGAAGTGGTACCGGCCAGGGTGTGGAGGGTGTAAACGGCACCTGACAAGATAGTTTGGTGGGTAATGAGACTCTGATGAGGAAGCATGTTACAAGCTTAGGAACAACATGGAGAAAGACTTAGGGTATAGTATGTGGGAAAGCCTTCTAGACAGGCAGCTTGCAAGCTTTTCCTGGAAGTGATTCAAGAGTTTTTGGAAAGGATCCTGACATCAATACATTTTATTCATTTAACAATCAATTATGAATTTGACATTAAGCTCAGGTGACCAAAATTTTACCAAGACAACATTTTTCTGTTGGGGATCTCACAAGACATCAGGAGACAGGAAGAAAATCAGACCAAAAAAAATGTGGAGCAGCCTTAATTGTGGTGACCCCTAAGCTGTTGCCTTTCTTTTTTCATCTCAGAGCACAGCCTTTATTTTTTTCCTTAAAGCAGGAAACTGCCAACTTTGGATGAATTGTTGATTGGTCCTAACCGTCATGACAATGCCAGTTCCCTTCATCTAAATCTCCTCTTCCAGCCTCCCTTGCAGCCAGTGAGCAAATTAGTATCAAATGGTGAAGATGACTCCTGGATGTGCTTTCTTGTTGCATTTATGTTATACATTATATTTTCTAGGTTTATGTACGGCTATGCCATTTTTTTTTTCCCAGAGAGTATTTTTTTTTTCTTTTGTTAAATTTTATTGCCTTTTTTTTCAAGTTCTGGGGTACACGTGCAGGTTTGTTACATAGGTAAAGTTGTACCACGGTGGTTTGCTGCATCTATCAACCCATCACCTAGGTATTCAGCCCAGCATGCATTAGCTCTTTTCCTTAATGCTCTCCCATATATACATATATGGCTATGTATGTATATGTGTGTGTATATATATGTATATATACACCCAGAAAAAATAAATTATCAAATACCATGGGCCATATTTTAGCTTATCTTATTTCAATGACAGAATTTATTTCCAGTTAAAATAAAGACAATTATCTGCTACCAAGGAATTGAGCAGTCCCACTATTCTCTGGTGGTTCACACAAAGGACAGGACCTGAGTAGAGAAAAATATATTTCTTAAAAGGGAAAAATGGGAGCTGAAGCCTTTATCACATGGCATATGGTTATGGGACTAGGGATGTATATACATATATACACACACACACATACATGCACACATACACACATATGCTTGTGTTTTGTCTTCCACATAATAGTACTTCAGATATCTGCCTTAAGTTATTATATAAATATTTGTGTGTATATATATATTATACAATATATTATATATAGAAAACACAAGCATATATATGTAAACTTATACATATACTTACTATATATATACACACATATGTGTGTGTGTGTGTTTTCTCTTCCCCATAACAGTACTTCACATATCTGCCTTAAGTTATTACATGAATATTTGTGTGGATATAGGAGCCTAAACATCCCTAGTCCCATAACCATATGCCATGTGATAAAGGCTTCAGCTCCCATTTTTCCCTTTTAAGAAATATATTTTTCTCTACTCAGGTCCTGTCCTTTGTGTGAACCACCAGAGAATAGTGGGACTGCTCAATTCCTTGGTAGCAGATATTTGTCTTTATTTTAACTGGAAATAAATTCTGTCATTGAAATAAGATAAGCTAAAATATGGTCCATGGTATTTGATAATTTATTTTTTCTGGGTCTCTTTTATTAGGATGTCAAATTTGAAAACAAACATCGCCATAATTATGAATAATATTTTCATCTTTGAAACAACTCAGACACTGTCAAAGTAATACCTGTTCTTCCACTAGAGTAATTTTTGTCCTGTGCTCCAAGGCCTAGCATTTTCATAGCTCACACGATTAGTTATTGAAACATATTCAGAAAAATGTACTAATTTCGCTTCTGCCATCATTAGCAGCAGCTAAACATTGGGCACACATGGCCGTAAAGATGGGAACAGTAAACACTGGGGACAACTAGAGAGGGAGAGAGTGGGGAGACAATGGTTGAAAAACTACCTTTTGGGTACCATGCTCACTACCTGGGTGAGGAGACTATTTGTACCATGAACTTCAGCATCATGCAATATAACCATGTAATGAACCTGCACATGTACTCTGAATCTAAAATAAAAGTTGGAATTACAAAAAATAAAAATAAATATGTGAGTATCTATGGATATGACAGCTCCCTTTTATTTCTGTAGCACTGAAATGGTCAGGGGCTGCAGAGGAGAAAAAAGACTCTCATCCAACAAACTTACGAAACCACTGTAAAGAGTAGTAGAAAATAACGCTTTGTATTATATATCTAGAAAACAGAAACAAAGTGAATCATTTTGGCGTATAAGAGAATTAATAATAAGGAACCCCGTAGGTACTGCTAAAAGACTCAGAACCTAGAACATCCAAGTATGAGAAAAGAACCCACCACAGGAAAAGGAATTGGATTTGCTTTCTCCCATAATGATGGGTATGGAATCTGTCAATACTTTGGCCACTGGAAGAAGAGAGTAAGGCAGACAGCAATGATAAAACCATCAGAGACAAGAGCACATGGAAATAAAGTCTTTCATGGAGCTATGATAATGGCGGAATGAGCAGAATTTCCACCTTAACATGTTGATGTCAATGTTACATTGCTCCACAAAATAGTGGTGCCAATCTGCAAACCCACAAACAGTATGTGAGAGTAAATTCTTCCACTTCACCTACACTGGAGATTGCAATGTTTTAATGATTACTAATATGATAATCTTATTTTGCTATATTTTTATATTTATGAGCTAGAGGGACTTTTCATACATTTATTGATAATTCACAGTCATTTCTCTATAAATTGGTAAAAATGGACAATAAATGGTGCAATAACAATAACTAATATTAAATAAGAGATTCTACTAGGCTCCCTTGAGGCAAATCTCAGAAAGGGATACTGTTGATTCAACAAGGCTCCCATTAGGCCCACCTACTCGTCTTTCTAGCTTTTGTGATTAAGATGGTGGATGTGCTAATAATCAGATGCATGAAGAAGTGGGAATGACCTGCTTCATACACCAGCCACCAAATTAAGTTTATCTTGCTTATTGTTTTGTGCCAACTATCCCTCTTATGTCAAGATGTTAGAGACCCAAGGAAAAAGAACAAAGTCTGATTCAGGATAACAGGTTAATTTACGATGTTTCAAATCTGATTGTTTCCTGGTAACAAAGGCAATAACAGACATTAGAATTGCTTGGATATTTTCTACAATTGCTTCAAATCCTTTTTGGACACTGTTGAAATAACTTCTTAACTGTACATTTATCTGGAGCCAACATGTGCCTTACTAAATTTGTATCCCCAAAGTTTAGAACAGTGCCTGACACAAGGCAATTGTTAATTAGTATTATTAAAACTTTTCTGATTATATAAGTGTAAACAAATTAAGATATTATAATAAAATAACATACAAATGACATCCAAGAATATAAATTCTTATGAATTCCACCCCCTCAAGTCTATTCTGACATCTCTTTCTATGCAGTTGAAATTCTAAAAATGTCATTATATTGACATAGTGCTTCCCTCTTCTCATCATTCATGACAATGCATTTTTCTTTCTCATTTTATGGGTAGAGGCTATTGGCATTTTTCTATAGAAGCATTTGCAGGGATTATACATTCTCACAGTTTGCTGCATTCTTTGATAGAAAAATGTGCTGCATTGACCTGATAGTTGTAAAATACTTGAGATTTACTGTCCTTCTGTCCTGTGGATGATGAGAAAAGCTCTTCTCTGCTAAATAGTAAAGAAAAATTATTTTTCTACATAAATATTATCAGTCACAGCTTTATCTTCTCGATAAATATTATTTTCTCTTGAAGAACTTCATAAAAAGCAGAAAATTTGAAGCCAATAAATTCCCATTAATCTTTATGAATCAAAAATAGATCCTATAGGAAATCTAATTTTTCCTCTTAAAAAGCATTATTTTTATTTCCAAGATTTTTATTTCCAATTATGAAGGAAGCATATCTCATTTTCTGTAATTAGAGACTATATAGCTATTTCAAAAGAAATTTAAAAACATATAATCTCATTACCATGCAGGGATAAAAGCTAATAAGATTGTATTTTGTTTCGTCTCATATTTTTCTACATGTGAGTATCTGTTTATAAAGAAGATAACATTTTGTGAATACCATTTGCAAGTCTGTTAAAATACAAAATTGTTATGTCATGATTATATTCTCATGTCAATAAANCTTCATAAAAAGCAGAAAATTTGAAGCCAATAAATTCCCATTAATCTTTATGAATCAAAAATAGATCCTATAGGAAATCTAATTTTTCCTCTTAAAAAGCATTATTTTTATTTCCAAGATTTTTATTTCCAATTATGAAGGAAGCATATCTCATTTTCTGTAATTAGAGACTATATAGCTATTTCAAAAGAAATTTAAAACATATAATCTCATTACCATGCAGGGATAAAAGCTAATAAGATTGTATTTTGTTTCGTCTCATATTTTCTACATGTGAGTATCTGTTTATAAAGAAGATAACATTTTGTGAATACCATTTGCAAGTCTGTTAAAATACAAAATTGTTATGTCATGATTATATTCTCATGTCAATAAATACTGTCTTAAAAGATATTGTGGGAACTTAACTAGTTTATTTAAACATCTCCCTACTGCAGCAAATTTAGGTTGTTCACAGTGTTTGACTATAATAAATAACACTGCATTGAATATTTAATTTTATATCTAGTTCACCCTTAATTTGAAACCTAGCATCCCTGCCAACTGGTTATATCTTCTGGGTTACTATTAATTCTCCTCAAAAATAAGTGAAAAGCTAAACAATTTTAAGTGCTGATTACATAATGTCAGTTTGCTTTCCCAGAAATCTGTATATATTTACATTGCCCCCATAGTATATGAGTGTACACACAAAATTTAATATTCCATTTTAATAATGATGATTCCCCCTGGAAACTCGCTGACTAACCAGATTTTCAACTAAATAACACAAGTGGACTTTGGTATTATGTGTTAATGAAAACACAAGTTTATTGCATGTACTTTTCTCCCTAATGACAAACACAAAGTATTTTTAAAAAATAAATTAAAGCCATGCATTTATATGTAAAATAAACTACAAAATTATCCCTGAAGCTCTAATCCCCAATCCTACTATCTTACTTTCTAGAAGAAATCAGTTTGCTGTTACATTTGTGTATAGTGTGTGTATTACACAAGTATATATGTGGTTAAATACACACACACACATATAAATACACATACACCTATATATACACACATACACACTCTATATGTGTTCATAAAATTAGTTATTTTTCTTTTTCCAAAATTGGAATCATACCGAATGTGTGGTTGTAAACTGTTTGCTATTTAACAATAAACACTTTATGGGTAATTTTCTTTTATCCTTTATAGCTCTTTTAAATATAAAAGTGTTTATTTACATTGATATGTCCAGTTAACATCTGTTAACTCAGTAATCTTGATTTATCCAAAAATAAGTATTTTGAATTTTGTATAAACTCTTTACATTTCTATCTCTGTTAGTATTATCATGAAAGACCAACAATTAAATATAATGCAAAAACAGTTTTCTGGTGAAGCTACTGCTACTTTAAACTTTTAAAAAATCACTATATGTTATCAACCAAATTACAGCAAAATAAGTTTCTTCAATGACTTATTTTCAAAGAAATAGAAAGGAATTTAACTGCACTTTGCAAGTGATTTGGAACAGTGTGAAGAAGTAAGCATTTTCATTTAGTCCCATCATCTGCACTGGAGACCATAATGCTCAGATTATGAATCTTTGTCTTAATGAATGAGAATGGTACAAGAGCCCTTGCTAATGATATTTAAAATTTTTGTCAGGGAAATAATCTATAACTTGACGGATAATTCTTCTCAGAATATTTAGGTATACTCCTGGTTGTTTTCAGAAAAGAGTGAAGTGAATTAACAATGTTAAATAGTTAAATTAATGTCCTTATCATTTCTTAGAAAAATATAGTATGAAGTTCAAATTAAATCGTTGATGAAGAATGTGGCTTCAAAGGGGGAAATAAAAGAGATGACAGAATCAAATAAGAGGAAATAAGGCCCAGGTACGGCACAGCTTGAACAGAGTTTCAGGCAGTTTCACTGGCTAAACACTTTTTTTTTTAAAAAGAGTTTTGCTTTTGCAATTCTTCAACTTCTACAATTTTATATGCTCGAGGTATATATCAGTTTTAAATGTTCAAAGAAATCTATTTCTAGATACCTTTGTAGTAAACTGTCAAACACAAACAAATAATCACAAAAAATGTAAGAGAAAATCAACTCATCATGTGCAAGATAATCTCAATAACATTAACAGCTGATTTTCAGTCAGAAACCATGGAGTTCAAAAGGCAATGGGACAACATATCCAAAGTGCTGAAAGTAAATATCAACCCTAAATTTTATATCCAGCAAAACTAACCTTCAAAGAGGAAGGAGATATTAACATATTCCTATGTAAACAAAAACTAAGAAAATTCTTTACTAGCAGAGCTTTGCTTTAATAAATACTGAAAGGAGGCATTTATTGTGAAATGAAAGGACCCCAAACAGTAATTCACATCTTTTCAAATAAACAGCACCACTGAAGGTAACATAGGTAAATATGTAACATAATATAAATTATTTTTGTGTGGAACCCTTTCTTTTCTATCAGTTTTAAAAGAAAACTGCTTAAAGCAATAATTTAATAACTGTTGATGAGCTTATATGTATATAGGTATAATTTGTATGACAGTGGTGCAAAATTAAAAAAATAAAGCTATATAATATAATGTACAATGCTGTACAACATATTACATATTGTATAATACAATGATATGGTATAATGCTATAATTAAGCTGGTATTAATCTGATCTAGATTGTTTTAAATTAAGCTTTTAAATTTAGTCCCCAGTGCGATAATAGGAAAACAACTTCGCAATATAAGAAGAAGTAAAAAGAAATTACAATATTATATAAAATATTTATTTAAATAAAAAGATGACAATAATTCAGAAATAAAAGGACAAATAGAATTTAAAAATATAAGACATACATAGATACCAGGTGACAAATAAATACCAAATGACAGCTGTAAATATTAATTTATGAGTAATTACACTAAATGTAAATAAATCAAGCACTACAAATTAACATATTTCCAGGATAGATTAAACAATGGTACAGCCATAAACTATCAAACACACTTTAGATTTTAAAAAAAGAGGTTGAAATAAAATGTTACACAAATATATAACATGAAAACAATTCCAAAAAGAGAGCTAGAGTGGCTAATAGTAGTATTATACTGTATACACTTGAAGTCGAAATTGTTATTAGAGAAAAACAAAGGACATTTCATAATGCTAAAAGAGTAAATATATTATGAAAACATAACAATTGCAAACATATATTACTAACAATAAAATCCTAAAATGCATGAAGCAAAAACTAACAGAAGCAAGGGGAGAAAAAGACAATTCAACAATACTCATTGGAAACAATTTATTTTATTTTTCACCTCAAGACCATTAAGTATATTAGAAACTTTAATATCTCACTTTCAGTAATGGAGAGAGCCAGGCATATGATTGACAAGAAAATAGAAGACTTGAAAAACAATAAAAACCAACTAGACCTAACAGATATCTACGGAACACTCCACCCAGCAATAGCTCAGTACATATTCTCCTTGAACATACACGGATCGTTCTCCAGAATAGAGCATATATCAGACCACAAAACAAACCAGAACAAACCTCAATAAATTAAAATACTTGAAATCACAGAAGTATGTTATGTAATTGTAATGGATGAGTATTAGAAATCAATAAAAGAAAGAAATTTGGGAAATCTACAAATACGTGAAAATTTAACAACAGATTCCTCAATAATTAATCAGACAAGAAAGAAATCAAGATAAATTAGAAAATATTTTTAAATTAATGAAAACCTAAATATATCATTACAATTTTGAATAAACCTAAAGTAGTGGTTTAAGATAAATTTATAGCACTAAATGCCTATATTTAAAATAAATATCTCAAATCAACAACTTGTTTATCACAAGAAGCTAGAAAAAAATCAAGCTAAAATAAAGCAAATAGAATGAAAAAAACAATAAAGAGTGGAATAAATGGGGAAAATGATAAAAGGTAGAGAATATCAACAACTTAGAAGTTGACTGAAAATATCAACAAAATGGGCAATTTTGCTAAATGACCAAGAAAATAAGAGAGAAAAATCATTTACTAAAAGCAGGAATGAAACAGAAGACACCACTACTGACCTTACAAAATAAAAAGAGGTGATAGTAAGATACTGTAAACAGTTTTATGCCAGTGCATTAGATAGCCTAAATAAAATGAATAAACCCACAAATAATGGAAACTACCAAAACTGCCTCAAGAAGTAGAAAATATGAATTATCGTATAGGTGAAAAACTTGTATTTGAAATTACAAAGCTATGGCAAAGAAAAGCTCAAATTCAAATGGTTTCATCAATCTTCCACCAACTCTTCCAAAACAAATAGAAGAGAATGCTTTCCAAAGTATTCTATAAGGCTAGTATTACTAGAATAATGCCAGAAAAAGACATCGCCCAAAAAAAAAAAAAAAAAAAAAAAAAAAAAAAAAAAAAAAAAAGAATACCATAGACAGTATCTCTTAAGAATGTAGCATACAAAAAATTTCTTAACATACATGACAGCTAACTGAGCCCAGAATGTATGTAATGATTATATATCTTGATGCACTGGGGGACACATCCCAAGGCATTGCAAAGGATTGGGGTTTAACATCTGAAAATCAATCAATGCTAAACAATCTATTAATAAGGATAACATGGACAAACTCTATGATCATCGTCCACGCTCACAGGAAAAAATATTTGGCAAAATCTCATTCCTATTGTGTTATTAAAACACCCAGAAAAACTAGATTAAAGGGGTCTTCTTGAGCGCTGATTAAGCACATCATGAGAGAGTTTGCCATCTAACATACTTCATTTTTGGTTTGTTTAAAAAGGATTTTGGGAAGGTATTTTCATTAGAACAGGGAACAAACAAAAAAAGAACGGATGTTCACTCTGCCCATTCCTATTCAACATTTTACTGCGAAGTTCTAGCCAGGGCAATTTTTTTTCAGGCAGGGAAAATGAAATAAAAGGCATTCATATGAATTAAAACTATCTATATTGCAGATAACCCGAACAAATTTGCTCGGAGGTAAGGCCATTTCTTAAAGAATCACACGACAAAAATAAGAATAGAAGCCCATTTTTCCAAATTAGATTTGCTTTCGTATGTATATATTAAGGGTGAGAAAAATCAAACAAAGAATGGGCAACAGGGGGACAACCAGTTTTTAAAATGCATTTTTACTACAAAAACCAATGCAAATTATTTGCCAAAAATATGAAAGTATATGGAGTAAAAGTCAAGTTTTTCTAAGTTCCTCTTTTCAGAATGATCCTTGATAATCACGATTTGTTTTATAACCTTTCTAGTTTTCTCTTTTAGATAAAACATTATTGTTATAGAGGTATCATTGTATCTTTGGCAAATACATTTTCCTTTTTCTTTATTTTCTGTGCATGTGTGGGGAGGTGCAATATTCCTCTATTTCCCTTTATGAATCATGGGTTTTCCGTCATGTTTTTGAAAGACTTTCCTACTCCCAAGATTTTACGGGGATTTTTTTTGTGTAATTTGTACCATTTCATAGTAGAGCAAAGGATAGAAAACCTTTACATATAATATATATTATATAAAATATAAATATATATATATATTATATAAATATATTATATAAATATTAATATATAATATATAATATAAATATATATATATATTATATAAATATATTATAAATATATAATATATATATATAGTATAAATATATTATATATATAAATATATAATATATAATATAAATATATTATATAAATATAATTATATAAATATATTTAAAAGCCTGTTATATATATACATAAAATATATATAACAGGCTTTTTACAGACACTGAAATCAACTGGTCCCTGGGAAAAGTATGACATTGCATTTAATGGAGCCGAACATGTTTGCAATCATCAAATACAAGATCAATTAACCAGAAAATTGATAGTACCATAAATTTATACAGAAGCCTCTCAATGAACCCACTTGCAATTTATGAGCAGTTGGCAAGAAGGACACTTACAAAAATAATCCACACATTTTACTATTAAGTCACATTGAGACTTAGAGATGTAAACTGTGCATGCATATGCACTCACACACACACACACACACACACACACACACCCACAGAAACACACAAAAAGCTTACAGAATTAAAATGGATTCTTATTGTTCTTAGAAAAACTCATATTCAAAATGTGTCTATAAGGTTATATGTTTTATTATCATTTGTGCATAAAATTTTCTGACTTTAAGCCACACTTTCTGATGTCACTTCTCCAATATTTTTATTATCAATTAGCAATCCTATACTTGAGGTCCCTTTCCTGGTTAACAACTTTTAACACTCCCCTCCATAAATTCAGAGAAGTGCAAAAAGTTTTAGACTTCTTACTCTACCCAAACTTCACATAATGGCTTATGCATTCTCTGAACAAGCTGCTTAGATGTCAGCTAGGTTGGGTATCTTATTACTTACAAGTACAATAAGCATGGCATCTGTTTTTATTGATGAAATTGTTAGATAAAATATGATCGTATTCAGAAATCTACCACAAAATCTTCACAGGGATTGACAGAAAAATATTAATCTACTCACCTTGTGATGGTAAGTTAAAGAACTATGACACCATCCAACTACATTGAAATTCTGCCAACATTTCTCAATGATGTCTTCAAGGATAGAGTGAAAAGTCATGTGCAGAAATATAGCTATTCTATATATACTGCATTCCCTAGCTTAATCAGACCAATAACCCCATCAACCTAAGAGAATGAAATTAAACTTGTGATTGCCCTTGTTATTGTAGTCAAAGGTACGGAATCCTACTGTATCAGGAGCATTTATCTAAGAGGAGAATTAAGCCTCCTAGTTATCTGTTGTTTTTTTAACCTTAGTTACTAGTTTTTTTGCAATTGCACGAATCAAACACTCTAACTGTAGAAATCTGGATGTTACCAAAGAGAACAAAGAAAAATAATTCATCATTTCTGTATCTGAAGATAAACTGTATTAGGATTTTATTGAATATCTATCTAAATGTATATTTATGTTTATAGCTATGTTTTATTTCAAATATAATCCTACCACTATTAATTGACACATTGAAAACAAATGTACAAAAATACGCAAAAGCAAAACCAAAGCATAATGACATTAAAAAAACTAAATCCAAATATAGAGACCTTAAAAAATGTATGCATTTAAGCATCAACAGCAGGTGCTAAAGTGATTTTTTCTTTCTTTGCCACCACCTTGTTTAGATAAATGACATTCTCATCAGCTACACACCGGCTTTTGGGAAGTTCAGTATCATATCAGGCCCCAGTGGCTTTTCTCTCAAGATTATCTTTACATGCTGGTAAACTGGAAACCCAGGAAATTACATTTATTAGAAGAGAATTAAATCTCTTTCTCTCTGTATTCTTAGAAATAGATATTATATAGGTCAGCAAATCTAACCACAAAATGTATTTTATCTCAATATTGGATATAATTAAGTTTTGAATCATAATCAAGATAAAGTTTTTTAGGCAATGATAATTTGTCCACCACTATTAATGCATTTGACTTGCAAGTAATGAATAAGTCAATTGTATAAAATGGCCCTTAGGGAGATAGTTCTATGAAAATCAGGACCTCACTTTGATGGCATAGCTTTCAGAAATGAGTAGTATGATTAAGGGATTGGTTGGAATGGGGTACAAAGGGTGTGTACCACACAAGGTAAGGTGAGTAAATCCTGGCCACTATGTGAAACTGCTGAGTTGCATATTCTGCTTGCTGGGAGGCACTGAGACATAACCATCCTCATGACTCTGGAGGAATAAACAGTTTTGGTGCAATTAAATTCTTGTTTCAAAGGGGTTTGTACACAGCATTCATCAAGCACCAAATTCATTCTACAGTTGTATTTTGGGACTAGGAATAAGAAATTAGGAAACAGGTAATTGGTTCTTCCTTTTGTAACAATCTGGTGTTATTGCTCTAAACGGGTGTTTATCTGCCTTTGTTAGGATTGATAGGATCAAATGTTTCCTACTTCCTCACCATGGGCCTAATTACCCTAACTTAGGAACTGTATGAAACTATATTTCTATGTTCTATGGACATGTACAAATTAAGATATTCATTAGACACTTAAGTGGAAGTGTTGAGAAGAAATGCATTTATACAAATCTAGAGTTTGGAAGAAATATCTGAGCTAGAGACATAAACTAGGATGTTATCAACATGTAGCTATATGCACTTATTTAAAGCCATGGAACTGGATAAGATCATCTATGTGGTGAATGTATAAAGAGAAGATGTATAAAGTGTATAAAAGCTGAGTAATGGTGCCCGTCATCTTAACATTAAGAGTTGAGGGAATAGTGGAGGAAACTGCAGAGAAGACAAAGGAATAGTAAATAGCCAGTAATAGGGGGAAAACCAAGAAAGTGCTGTGTTTCAGGGGACCTCTATGCTGATTTCTAGTGCTCCTTCTCTGCACAATATCCCCTGCTACAAACTTCAGTCACACCAGTAGACCCGAACATCAAAGTTGACTTCCCCGGCTCACTGAGACTGCTGTTTTCTTCTTGAGCCTCACCACCTTATGCTGTGATCTATAAAGTGGCCCGAGGGGAAAAATGGGGACTATCATTGGCCTCAGCTCATATAATTTCTCTCTCTCCAGAATTACATATATGTGCTGTATACTGGGCAAGGTTTGAAAACAATTGTCTCTTACATGTACTTTAGTTTTATAGTCATTTTAAGCAGAAGAGTTAGTCTGGTAAAAGTAACATCATCACGGCTAGAAGCGGAAATCTTCACAGTCTAGTATATTTTAAATACGGAGCACGAATAGCTCCGTAAGAGGAGATATTAAAGTAGGTCATGAAAACAGGAAGGAAATAAGCCAAGGGCTTCTATTTAATTTAATTTTATTTTATTTCAATTTTTGGTGGAGTCCTTCCTCTAAGATGCCTACATTCTTTTAACTATATTACAAACTATAATTTATAGATTATATAAATAAAACAATGTCACATAGTAAACTTTGTCCGTTTTATTGAATTATACTTATTACGTTATTCTTAATGAAGGCTAAGTTTTCATGTAATCTTTAAGGGTACATCAAAAGTCAAACGTATTCAGCCAGAGTCAGTCAGAATATAATTTATTTTAAAGAGTTAACTTCAATTCAAAGAGATTAGTATATGACATTTACCTTCAGTCTAAGAGAAAAAAATTTATGTGTGAAGAAATATTTAAAGGGAGTGTTCAATTGAGTCACTATCTACTATCTATACTAATATAGAGAGAATTTTGGAAATTAATTTCTTCTCTTCCACCTCAAGAATGGAAGTTTATTATAGGAACTAACTTGCATAGGGTGTTGGATCCTATTTAGTATTCCTCTAATTTTCATTAGGGGAAAATGAACTTACATTTATGGAGTATCGACTATGTGCCAACAATTTTATGTACATGGCTTAACTATTTATATTCTACAGCAACTAATTTGCAAAATCAAAACTAGTAGTTGGTATAGATGATGTATAAAACTTCCATTTGAGCCCCGAAATAATGCCTTTCATGTCAATTATGCTTCACTGAAAGGATTTAGAAATCAATTTTATATTTGCTTTTTTAAAAAGTGAATTAAAGGGATGTGGAAGAAAATAAAAATTTGTTTACAGCATTGAGTGTAAATGTCTCTACTAGCTCACTAAGTGCTAATCCCTTTAAGATCCAGGATTGTGTATATTTTTACTAACTTCTAAGTACTTATGGGTGTGCTAGCTAACCCTCAGTTAATATGTATTCATTATTAACAAAACATATAATTTTCTAAGATTATGCTGGTATCACTATAATTGCTGTTTGAATGTTTTCTAGAAGTACCCATTTGTAGTACGAACAAAGAAGGATAGCTTTGTAAGTAACCCTAATTATATTCCATACTAGCATAACATAAGCTAAGTCATAAGCAAAAACATACTGGTATAAATAGGGCCAGTGCTAAACTCTGAATTTATGGAAGATGACACATTTTCATCCCTAAAGTTAATCGTTTTTTAGCAGTTGTACAGTTTAACCTCATATGGCTGTCCAAGAATATCCGAACCAGTATTGGCCACATGTGTCCTGATATACAAAAAAGAGGAATTGTTAAAATACGTTGGGAAATGTCTTTGTACTAGAACTTTATTTTACACACGTTTTCTTCGGAATCGTTTACTTGAGAAAGTATTGAGGATCCACCAAAAACTTCTGTTTATGTAAGTTGTATCTACTGATATTACCGCATTTGAAATTAACACTGAAATTTTTACATTTATGAAGATTTATCTTAAAATATTTGTATTGACATTAAAACATATTATAAAATTATATTTGTTGAAATAATGTATGAAAAATAAATACATTTTAATAAAAAGTAACTATTTTTTAAAGTAAAAGTTTAGTGGGGTCGAGCAAGATGGCCGAATAGGAACAGCTCCAGTCTCCAACTCCCAGCGCGAGCGACACAGAAGACCGGTGATTTCTGCATTTTCAACTGAGGTACTGGGGTCATCTCACTAGGGAGTGCCGGACAATCGGTGCTGGTCAGCTGCTGCAGCCTGACCAGCCAGAGCTGAAGCAGGGCGAGGCATCGCCTCACATGGAAGCGCAAGGGGGAAGGGGATCCGTTTTCCTAGCCAGGGGAACTGAGACACACAACACCTGGAAA
>NW_016805390.1:2622041-2688762 GCF_001698545.2 Rhinopithecus bieti
ACTTAAAGTATAATAAAAAAATAAAAAATAAAAAAATAAAAAAGTTTAAAAAAATAAAAAAATTTAAAAAAATAAAAAAAAAAGTAAAAGTTTAGTTAGAAGAGTGACTTTTTAAATGTGTCTTTTCAAATGTCATTAATATCTGCTTATGAGAAGACAGCCGGATACTAATAGCCGCGTTTGTATTTAATACATTGCAACATGTTGTTTTAGTATATGAAGAAAATCCAGCCACACTGAGATAAATAGTTGAAAATAGAGAAGTATCTGTAAATGTTTCAGATAATTGTGAATATTATTTTTGATGCTATACCCAGACTTGGCAAGTGGTAGTCCTTAAAAGTTAGTCACAATCTTGAATCTGAAATCATGTTAATGAACTTATACTTTGCTATATAAAAACCTATTGGTTTTTTTGTAGTCTGAATAAATATTTTACCTGAGAATGGTTTTGATCATTTGAAAAATGTTGGTATACTTAATTAGACAGACAATCCAACTGTTGATGCATTTCATTATACAATATTAAAATAATCACATTTGTTAATATCACCATTTGATCTCAAAAGAAACTATTCTAAGTATTGTCATGTTGAATTTTAAAATGTTGCCTTAATTTTAAAAGATCTTTTGACTAATTAGAATATCCCAAAGACAGAATTCATTCTGACAGATTCAAGTTTTCAAAATCCTAATTTTGCTTGAAATTTGGAATTTTATCTTTCCCATAAATATTTGTTTTCTTGAAATGACAAGCTCCTTTTGTTCATTAAAAAAAAGTCCATCAAATACCCAAGTTTGAATAACCATATTTTCTGTTAGTCAGTCATTCTTTTATGTAAAATAATGTTCCAGGAAAGAAGGGGCAAGTTCACATCATAATTTAAACTATCAGTGTACAAATTCTTTTCCTTATGACAACTATAATATTTGAGAAAGGAAAAGTTCTTGCTTTCTGCATATTCCTCATTTTGTCACACCATGGACTGTGCACCATCAGTACAAACGTCAATAGAGTGCAAAGGCTAAATACTGTCTTAGTATTATAAGGAAAATAGTTGCCACTGAATGGACTCCTTGCAAGAGTCTTAGGGAGGCCCAAGGATTTGTGGGCCATACCTTGTGAACTGCTGTGTTAGATGATGCACCAAGACCTTCACAGGCTTTATCGCATGTCAGGTTTACAGGAAATCTATAAGGTAGAAATTGCAATTTTTTTGCATTTTATACATTTTCTTTTATTTTACAGATAAAAGTACTATACCGTATTTAGAAATATTCAGTAACTTACTCACTCTGCTAACAAGGCTCTCCCAGGATTAGACATGAATTTTACTACATAAGCTATGGTTTCGTTTTCAGATAATCAATAATTAAATCAAACATTTTACTATTGATTATTTTCTGTGCATGGTGTTTATATATTTTTTAAGAGTTTATTACCTTGGTGCTTATATTTTACAAACTCAATTTTCCTGTGTTACACAATACTCTCAGTTTAATCTCTCTTCCCACCCATACCACTTGCCTGATTCCATGCAAAAATTTTCTCCTTCAATGCATCACTCCACCAACCTGGACATTTTTATTTCTGTTGCCACTGAGGTCTTGAAGATGTAATAGACAGAAAAAAATGTTTATGATTTCCTTCCATATATTCTAAAATTTACTCTACATAATTTTTTACATCACCAGCACTTTCAACATTTTGTTTCCAGAAATGTATGTTACTTATTAGTATCACATAATTTGTGTATATTATTAAAAATTAATGATTTTCTGTATAAGACAAAACATTTGTACTAAATTATAACTCAGTTTGGACAAGATAATAGTTGCCCAACTGACCACTTAGCTCTTGGGCAAATGACAGTGAAGAACACAGGATAGCAGTAGAAATGCCTGTGGCCACAAAAGGCTGAGTTGTGATGTTGTTTTGGTGATTCCAGATGGAGATTATTATCCTCATAGTTTTATAGTTGAATATGAACATGTACATGCATGCTCAGAAGATTTCAGGGTTCACTATAATCACATTTCTGACAGTAAAACATGATGTTTTTTGCCCTGTTGATCTCACAGGTGGATATAATAGCCAGTCAGCCTGTGTTTGCACTGTTACTCTTATTAAATAAAACTTCTTATGAAATACAAAATACTACCTAAAATTATCTGGTTTGAGGTTTCTTTGTTTTCTAAATGAAGGTTAAAATGCTTACCTGATAGAGTAATTGTGATAATTAAATAAGCTAGTGAATGTAAATTGATAATTATAGTGCCTGAGATATATAACCAATCAAAAAAGTTTAAACTAAAATACCGTTTTGCTTTAACTTTCTGGAATTTAGTGATTATATTGAGGTTTTATAAATTATATTTATGACATAACTGTCCTCAAATACATTACGGTCTGTATCTGGATGTATAACTATTAGGTAGATATTTCAAAAGGAAATTTTGCCTTAATTTTAAAAGACCTTTTGACTAATTAGAATATACCAGAGACAGAATTCTCCAAACTGCTCGAGCAGATCTTAGATGATCCTTTGTCTGGTAACTGTTAAAAAAAACATTCAGAGTCATTAAGTAGTTATTGTTCCTTTTCAATTATATAATACATTAAGTTTCTCTCCAAATCTAAGGTTCTATGACATTATATTCAATATTCACATGTGTGAATTTAAGGATTATGTAATATAATTATATTCTCTATCCCATTGCTTTGAGTTTGGGGTGAATATCGCCAGTATAAGGTTGGAAATCAGCACATTTGAAAAACAAGGTATTTCCTACATCATATAGGAGACAATCTAGACTAAAAATATTTGGATATACAAGACATATTATATATGTATTTTTGTATTACATTACGTAACTTACTATAGTACATTTTGAATAAGTGAAAAGTTGTCATTCTTAATTCAAACATGGTTTTATTTTCCCATTAACACAATGTTTTTAAAAAAGCAAAGTCTTTAATGGGTGAATAAAAAGCGCTTTTATATTTTCATGACTTTAAGGCAAATACCTGTCCATGAAATGAAGAAGACTCAGTAAAAAGAGAAGCTACAAGAGTATCCCTTCTGAATGACTATCATTTCAGATGACAAAGTTATCACAGTACAATTATTGCCATTTGGGGATAACCACATTTTAAAAGTCACACTTTTAACAAAAGAATACTGTTTTCTTTTACTAGTGCCAATGAATTAATGGGAAAAAAATCTCATCATTACTCCCTCCACTGTTTGGAAGGTTGTGCAGGACCATCTGCTGATAAAAGAGACACAACCCTGCCCGAAATATTCAGGGTTTCCATTCACATCCGTTTGCCTTTTAGTATCAGCTAAATTATCTTTGAGCAGGTCCCTTGGAAATCTCGTTCTCTGATGATTCCCTGTGTATTCTTCCCAATCTGTCTGCTCCCTCTCTGATGGCCTCTTTCTGAATCCACCTCTGAGACCATTATTCCAGTCCCCTTGAGGATAAGTCAGTGAAACCACATTTCTGATTTTTGACCTCAGAGGCAAATAAGGACCTTTACATTCTTCACAAAGGAGCAATAAATATAATATATTCTTGCATACATGGACCATCTGGCAAACTTGCTATGAGTTAGAGTTGAAAACTGTATAATCTACACCAGCGGTAAATATGTAATAAACAAGCTAAATGTGGATAAAGCCCACCCCATCACACAGGTGCCTTCAGCCCACAGGTCAGTGCCAGTCTCTGTGACTGCCTTGCTTTGTGAACTTGGACAAACAGTCTAATCTGCTCTGGTACTTTTTATTTAACTTGTGTAAATTCAGTATTTCTTTTATCCACATAGGTATGTCGTAAAAATAGCAAAATGGTTTTAAAATATATTATTTTGAGATTCCAGAAATAAGTGAATTATTTTAACTGGATATATTAATAAATACATGTATCCATCCCTGTGTATAAAAGTTAATCCCTGGTTATGTAAAGCATTAATTATATTCATGGTCATCACTATTATTATTTGTAAAGTATATTTATATACAAGTGACCAGAAACATGAATGGCATTATGATTAACAATGGACTTATTCAAATATCACTATTTATAGTCATTAATAATGACTGAGCTCGTACTGCACATCAGACAGTGTTCCAGGGGCTTTACTTATATTAACTCACGTACACAAACAATGAAATTCAGAGATAAGTTCTGTTAATACCCTTCCTGTTTTACAGATGATAAAATTGATTCATGAGTAGGACAAGTCATTTTTTCAAAGTCACACAGTTGGCAAATTTGAACAAGATAATTTGACTCCATAGATTCCACTTATTACCACCATGATACACATTCTCTCTAAACACAAAGGGAAAATTGTAGGAGCGGTACATAAGGGATCCATCCTAGAATCAGAGCTGCCAGGCAAAGAGGAGGGTATAAAGCTCAATGTGATTCACTTTTTTTTCAAAGCATGAATCAAGTGACTAAATATTGCCATTAAATTCATTCAGTCCCTTGGTTATAATGTGTTTCAAAGTCTCCACAGAATAATAGCACTGTCAGCCACTTTAAAAAGTCATAAAATAAAATTCCAGTTTATTAACAAGGAAGATGAGATGCAGAGAAATGAAGAGCCTTGATCAAAGTCACAGTGTCACTGAAGAGCTTAATTGACCTGCCACACACCCATTTCCAAAAGTCTCCTGATTCTAGCCCCCTACTTCTTTTACTTACCTCACTCATTGATGTTCTGTAGAATCTTTGGTCGTAATCAGGAGGAGCGCTTTCTCCCACAGAATCACAAGATAGTAGTTATTTATTGATTTAGGATCAGGAACAATATTTTAACCTTAAAATACTTTCCAGTCTTACTTCATCTTGTACCATCATTCTTCTAACCAAAATGGTTTAGCCTAACTACACACAACTTAGGAAGGCCTTTAAAGCAGTATTATGCCCCTTTCATTTCTCTCATCACAGACTCCTGACATTCATCCCTTGATCTTGTATGACTGTCTGATCTGAGGGCTATGACAGCTAAATTGCTGCAAATTCTAGTGAGTGATACCACCAATATGGCTCATTCCATTTCATACTTCAAAAAATATTGTTTAACCAAAATAAAATAATAAAATGTTAAAAGGCAAAATATGTGAATTAAAATATCTTAAATTCACTGATTGTTGAGAAAAAAAATATTCAGTAAAGCAACCATCAGAAAATCAGCCAAAAACTTTAATTAAAGCAATCAGACTACCGCTTCATTTTGCCATATGTTGAGTAGGTTTTTTAAAACTTACAATTAAAAAAAAAATGCACTAAGAGTCTTAAATAGTACTTAGAGTGAGAAAAGAATATGTGTGGTGTTATACTTTTTTTGTTGTGAAGTGTGAGGTTGAAAATAATATTCTCAGCTACTGAACTGATAGCACTTTATTTACAGTGCACTGTATTTACCCTAGCAGGCTACAGCCATAATCTTTTGCTACTGACATTCTAGAAGAAAAAAATCTCAGTGCCAGGAAGAAGTAATGATGAAAGTACATCCATGTGGTTATATTTTTCAAGTTTGTGCAAATATTTCTTTAACAAGAATTCAAAAGCACATCACTAGAAATCTAAAACAGATATACTGAATATGCTTTTGTGGAAGCTAAATTATGTTTTAACCTTATGTCTACAATGTTTTGATTTTTAACCTTGGACAAATTTTACTAAACTTTTGGGGCCTTAAATTATCTACCCATTCAAATAAGCTTCAAATTCCTTTTTTTCTCTTGCAGACTAGTTTTTTTTTATTGTTATTATTTTGTTTTTCATAAAGATTCAATGTAGTTCAAAACTATGACTTAGTTGTCATTTGATGTGCATGAACAACTTTTAAATTAGAAGAAATGAGACTACCATAATGAAGTAAAAGCAGTACCCTCTACTTATTTATATTTTCTAGTTTTTAATTTTCACCTATACATGGATGGATGGATTTTTTATTACAAAATATTACCAACAACATTGGGTTATTTCATTTCACTGTTTTTACAAGAGCCTATTCAGAACACGGGCACTAAATATACAAGGGCAAAGTACAAATGAGGATCTGAGTTGGATCAGGAATTAATCCTACTTTAATACTTAGCAATTACAAATCTGATGGAACACTTGAAATTTTGCTTTTAATATTGGGTTCTATAATTTTAAAAAGACTTTCTTGAAAGGAAAATAGAAATAGTTACTCTAAAAGGAAAGAAGCAGCATAAGTGACCAATAACATATGAAAAGATTTGTCCTCTTATTAGTAAAGAAAGTTAAATACAAACGATAAACATACTGAGCATCTTCACTGTTGTTGAACGTATGGGGAAGCTGGAACTCTTACTCTTTACAGAAGTGTCATTTGCTAAACGTGAATAAATTAACGAGCTATTGCAGTTTATAAACTATCCCTGGATTTAACAGCATAAAACAACAAGCATTTATAGGCGCACAACCCTGCAGGCACCTTGGGATGTCCTGCTAATCTGTGCTGGTATGCTCACATATTTAGAGCCTGAGCTGGGACAACTGTTCTGAATGAGCTAGATCCACATGGCTTGCTTAGCTGGAGGCAGGGTCCCATGGCAGTAATCAAAAGTATGCAAGGCTTATTTGAGGCTTAAGCTCAGAACTAGCACAGTGTCAATTCCAGGGCATTCTATTAGGCAAAGCAATTTTCAAAAACAATGCCAGATTCAAAAGTAAGAGAACAGAATCCATTTACTTATGGGGAAGTAAAAACCTGTTGCCATTTCAACAGTAAGCTATAGGTAATTTAATCTATACATATCAGCCTAAAAATTTTCCATACTTATACCCACGAATTCCATATCTGTTAAGTAAATATACATTATGTGTGCAAGATACTTGTGGAAAGCTATTTATAGCAGCATTGATTATTTTAGCAAACGTTGGAAACTTTTCATCAATAAGATTTTATTGTAATAAATTGTTACATTCTTTAATGAAAATTACTATAGGCCTTAAAGTGATGTTTAAAATGATATGTGTGCTTATACACATATTTATAGAGATAGCAAACACTATAAATACATTTTAAAGGAAAAGAAACTAATTCCAAAAATTAACAGTGACTTCCTATGGATGATGAGGTTATAATGGATTTCACTTTTATAACTTATTTCCTAAATTTCTTTTATAAATAATTCATGCACTTATCCATTAATTTATGTTTTTCCCCTTTGGTTTCCACAACAAAGTAGACTCTGCACCTGTGATCTTAAATCTTATGTTCTAGCTTTGAAAACAGACATTAAATATTTTTAAAAATAATTAAATGAATAGAATTCTTACATGTTCTAGAAATGAAAGGTAGAGTCAGCAAAGAGAATGTGTTCCAGTGAGATCTAAGCTAATTTGGTGAATTGCTGGTGTCATGTTCTGGAAAAGTATCAGAGAAGGTGTCTCTACAACAGTGTCATTTTAGCTGCCTTCAAAAGACAGCATAGGAGTGACTTAGATGTAGAAGCACAGGCCATTCCAGACAGAGGTAATAGAGAGAATATGAGAAGGCCCAGAGGTAAGAAGAAAGAAAAACTGAGAGATTAATGTTAGCTGTAGGGTATTGATTAATTATTTACTTATTTTAACAAAAAGATCACACATGCGTATGGAAGAAAAAGAAAACTACAAATGTGCCACAAAGAAATGTAACTTTTCCTATTACGCTAGATTTACTGAGAGCTACAATCAAATTACTGGAACCTAGCTAACTCAGTCTGAAAGATCTCAGGGTCTCAATTGTGCAGGCTTGGAAGCAAGTCTATTTCTCATTTCGGAACATGAGATCAATTGATCCCATCTAGAGCACTCAGTTCTGGACATCAAATATGAATAGCCTGATCACCTGTCCTCTTGTTTTCCTCTGCAAACTACTAGTCGTTTCTCCCCACTCATCCTCTCTAGCTGGTGTCCTTTTTGATCCCTTCTCTTGAACATTCCGGACTCTTATCTTGTCATCCTGACGAGTTGATGGGTGCAGCACACCAACATGGCATAAGTATACATATGTAACAAACCTGCACGTTATGCACATGTACCCTAGAACTTAAAGTATAATAATAAAAAAAAAAAAAAAAAAGAAGCATCTTTAACCTTCTTATTCAATGGGTATTTTATCTCTGAATCTAGACTAAAAGCTATTCTGTCCCAGGGACATAATTTACAACCATGTTATTTCTAGGGCAGGAGAAAGGTAGCAGCATTTTGTTTGATTTTCTTCACTTTTTCTAGACCTCTGGCAGCACCAATTTATACCCCTCCTCAACATCATCAATTTACAAATCTTTCTGATCTTCTCCATATTCATAAAGGGCTTTGTAGGAGGGTTCAAGTCTTTGTCCATACCTCTTATCATATTCTTGGGAGATTTCAATGCCCATGGGGTTTATCCAATAGATCTCAATAGCATCATCTTTAAAAATTTCTTAATCCAATGACCTTCATTCTTACTCCATTTTAGCCTCCATTCTGTGTCCATATATCAGATTTTTGTGATTTTATGGTACTGTTCCTCCTACAAAGCTCTAAACTTCAAACATCAGCTGTCTCTATTTCTAGTTTCTCTTTCATTCTCCTACGATGCACAACTTTTTCCACTGTGCTGAGATTGCAGTCCCATGACACCTCCATTTTCGCCCAGTCTGTCAATTCCCTCTGGATTTTTCCCTCTTTTCTCACTTGAACCCGGTTGTTGGCAACCTCAGCTATTATTTTTCCTCCATTCTCAGCTTCTTGCATCTTGTCCTGTTATTTCATTCACTTTGCAGAACTTCAGGTCAATATTAAAGTATTTTCTATTTAAACAATTATGGAGGGAAATATGAAAGCAAATAAATTAGTACCATTGTAGGTCAATGGATTTCAATTCATCTCGGGGTTCTGAAAATGCCACTTGATAATCCTTTAGCTTGCCTTTTTCACTTCTCCTGCTCCATGCCCATCTCTGCCTCCCAACCTCCCATCCCAGCCACACTCATCTCACATTTTCTAGCCCAATCCACTTCAAAAGATGACTTCACCTCTTTTGAGAATGATTAGAAAATCATTACATCTTTAGTCTTGTAAGAACTTTCTCATTGTCCAAGAATTTTTCCCACACTTGTATTCTGGTCCTCCCCAGTGATCTGTGACCCATCAAATGGTATACTTTCCACTCTTACGGGGAACTCAGAGGTAGCAATTTTTTTACCCTTGCTGTCAAATAGTCTGTCCGTTTTTGCAGATGCAGAGTTTGTGGTGTTTATGCTTGTATAACTTCGGTTTCTCTCTGATTTTACTTTTCATGCTTTTTTAAAAGCATAAAATGTTTCTAATGGTATATTTTGAAATATTTTTAAAGTACAGAAAAAAATACAATGGACACTCATGTACCTGTTACCCAGATTTAACAATTCAAATAAATGTTCATATTTTCTTCCATTTTTATTAAGAAATAAAATATTACAAATAGTCCTTAGTGTGTTGGATATAAATATACATACTTACATAAAAATTATCCCAGGAAACTAGCACATTATCCACTGGATAGCAGACAACATTCTGCATGTTTTTATACATTTAGTTCATAATACACATACTTAAAACAAAACATAGTGTTGTTGGAGCATTAATTCATTTCAAATAGAATGAACAATCCTTTTGCTTATGAATGCGCTATTCAAAGTGCTTTTTTTAAAGGTTTGTGACTTTCTTAAACAAGTGTGTATTTCTGACATATGTTTGGCATAGCTAAACTTCAGATTTATATTGCCACCAGAGAAATACAGAACATCTGGCATTTTTGGAAGTGATCCTTTCTTGATTTATTTAAGTATAATAAATGTATTTACATGATGGTGGTTCTGCATTTTATACTAATAGACTCTAAGTCTAATGAATCTGAGAGTAAGTTAAATATCTGTTCACTCCCTAGCTTCCCTAAAATGACTCTCTCATCTATTTTTTCCTTCTAGCTATTCTTCTAATGCATTGCCTAATTGCCTAAGATATAAAGAAGCATTTTGCCTAAATGAAGCAGCATCAGTAAAACAAATGATGCTAGACTTTGACTATGATATTCATTCTAGTGCTTAATCATTCATCCAGAGAAAATTATCTCTAAAGGGCCCTGTTCCCTCTCCTATCTGTCTCGAAAAACACCCACCTACGTATTCTGGAAACAGTTTATTTTATTTGAATTTTAGTGAAAATGGACTTATGTATGAGAAAGTTTACCAAGTTTAAAGTCATGTGGCAGATTTCTTTTTTAAGTATTAAAATGCTACCTGGGCTTCATTCCCTGAATTCTTCTCTCAACAATATTGAAAAATAGTTGTGCACGAGTAATAGAATTAGCATCACCTGCTTTAATGTAACACTAACTTCAAAAATATTTCAGCATTCTAAACATAAAAAAAAAAACAGAACATTGCAAATCGTGTTTAAATACAGAAGGTTCTTAAACTTTCATTGATACAGTGGCTCTTCGGTTTGCTGACAATGCATTAGAAAGGAATGCATTCGAAGAATTGCTAGAAGGAAAAAAGGTTCTACAGTTTTTTTTAAAAGCAGTTTAGAAACTACCACACTTCACTAAAAACAAACAAAATAAAACCCACAAACACTCCTCCTCTCGCTGACCCCCTTTGTCCACAGCTAAGAATGGCAGCAGAATGCTATGTCACCATACACAGAAAGGAGACAATCTGAACCTAAATGGATACCCACTGCAGAGACAACAGGTCCAACCTGATGGTGCACACCCTGAGCTACAGCTCCTTCAAAAGTCATCTTCCCTCACAGCCTCAACACCAGGAAAAAAGCATCAAGAGTTTATCTCTGTTGTTTTGTTCTTCCAAACCACAGATACATACAGTTAAGAACTCAGAATTTCTAGCCAATAATCACCTAGTTAACACCACCTTAGAAATAAAAATGCCAGAAACATCTTTAAATGCTTTGTCCCCCCAGCAGCAAAGTGCACAGAGTAAGAAGAACACAAGAGTGCCTTTCCATTTAAAAATTTTATGGAAATAGATACAACTTTGATACAGTTTCAGGATGCTACACACTCATGGCCACTTCATGTGAACCACTGATAATTTCTAGAGCACTTTGAGAGACTACACTATGATGGTAATCAATTTTTTTCTTTTACCATACAACCCAGGAATCCCACTCCTATGTATTTATTCAAAAGAAGTGTAAATGTATATCTACACAAAACCCATATGCTGATGTTTGTAGCAGCTTATACAGAATTGCCACAAACAGGAAACCTCTCAAATATCTTTTTTTATCTTTTTCATTTTTTATTTTTTATTATACTTTAAGTTCTGGGGTACGTGAGCAGAATGTGCCTGTTACATAGGTATACATGTGCCATGGTTGTTTGCTGCACCCATCAACCTGTCATCTACATTAGGTAATTCTCCTAATGCTATCCCTCCCCCAGACCCCCATCCCCTGACAGGACCCAGTGTGTGATGTTCCCCTCCCATGGTAATCAAATTTTACAATTAAACCTAGTGAGGGTAACAGACACTTTTCAAATAAGGGATGCGTTGGTAGCAGTGCTCACCAACTCTAAGGTATTCACAAGGAGACAGTTTTTTTTTTTTTTTTTAGTTCATCCTTCTCATCTTTTTCTTCTTCGTCTGACTCTTCCAACTTTTTATGGGCAACTTTTGCGGGACTGTCCCTCTGCAGCATCAAATTTTCCTTTAGACTTATAGTTGGCAACATCCTTCTTATACTTCAGCTTCACTGCCTTAGTGATGTCAGGCTGCTTTTCACTGTCACCTAAGTTATTCTGCATCTCAGCCAACCTTTTTGTTTGTTTTGCACATCTCCAATGGGGGTGTCAGGGTTTCTGGATCGGATCTTGGGGCAGGATTCTGAACAGAACGGGAAAACTTCAGACAGAGACCTTTTGGGGGCATTAGGGTCCTTCTTCTTGCCTCCCTTAGCTGTTCTGTAATCCTTCATTTCCCTATCATTGCATTCTTTATCCACATCTGCCATGTTATAACTTCAACCTCTCTTTCCCATTGTCTTCAACTTCTCATAGCACTTCTTGAAAAACTACAAAATTGACAGAGATCTCTGAGTTTTCTTATGTTTCTGCATGTTTGCACAAAGAAGACATAAGCAGACATCTTGCCCTTGGGTTTCTTGGGGTCACCTTTAGCCATGCTGACTAGTCTCTACAAAAAAAAAAAAAAAAAAAAAAAAAAAAAAAAAAAAAAAAAAAAAAAAAAAAAAAAAAAAAAAAAAAAAAAAAAAAAAAAAAACAAAAAAAAAGATAGAGTCTCACTCTGTCACCTAGGCTGAAATGCAGTGATGCAATCATAACTCACTGCAACTCAGATTCCCAGGCAAAGATGCAATTAAGATAAACATGTTCCAAGAATCTTACCTATAAAAAAGTGAATATTGAAAATGCTGGAGTACAGTTTGTAGAAAAAGAGTTGTGCCTACAAAGTGACCAGAGAGAGATGGTAGACCTTCAGTAAATCTATGAAATCAATTCCTGGTAGGCTCAATGCTACTTGTACTTCAAGAAAGAATTCAATCAAAAAAAATTTTTTTTAAATGAAATCACCAGTTTAGTACAAAAGATCTCAGAAAAGGATATAAGGCTCCTCAGTATAAAACAACATACACATAAATGAAAATAAACTGCACATACAAGTGTATTGAGGAGAACAAAACTAAATCCAAATTTATATTTAAATGCTCCCATTTAAATTGTCTAAGAAAGAAATATTTAACTTCAGTAGAATGAGAGAAAGCTTGTTTGGCTGCACAGCTTCTTCAATTCAGTTCTGCTTTCTGGAAACATTTACAACGGGAGAAAGGTTAATAAGCTCCCCTGATGTTAGTAAGGGCATACACACTAGAGAGGAGAAAGAATGATTTTTTAAATTATTTCTATCCAATCTGTTTTTCCTTTTTACTCTAATGAGACATGCTAAGTACTCCTATTATAGTAATTTACCATAATATATATGGTGAAATGACCCTGACACCAGGCAAACCAAAGACTGTATCTTTTTAAATAATTGAAAAACAGACACAGAAACATTTTCTTTAGAAATGGACCCTTAGATTGTCTACACAGTACGCTGACTAGTGGAATACTTAAGGAACAATGACACCTGTATTTATATATTTCTAGGCAGTTACAGCTGACAGTATAAACTCATTTTATAGGATTGCTAAAACAGCTGCAGGAAAGAGATAAAGACATTTTATCATTTTAATTTGCTATCACGTAACATAACAGCAGTGGAACAAAATTGCCTGGGATTATTGAAAATAATCTGTCATCAGAACTGATGGTATTTACCAAAGCAGTTTCACTAACAAACTTCACTCTGTTCTCAAGTTTGAAAAATAAAAATCTATTCCATGCCGTGTGAAAATGCCCTTGGTTCTACCTGTATTTATAAATAATTACATCAACTACAAAAAAAAAAAAAAAAAAAACTGATTTTGGATAAAGAATAGTATTCTTCATAATCACAAATAATTATCCTAGAAAAGTGTATTAGAATACATCCAAATCGTCTGATTTAATAGAACTATCCCTTAAGACCTTTTATATACAGGTTTAAAACATATCTTAATTTTTATTCACCAATATAATCTCTATTCGTGCAATTTTTAGAATGTGCTAAAAGCAAACAACCTTGATAAACTCAAAAAAGAGAGAAATATAATCCCAGAGCCTCATTATCAATTTCAAGCCATATCACTTTTATGTTGGGTTTCACATCAAACAAATACCTTACGTGGCCAGAGACAGACTTCAGGTTGTGATGGCAACATGAAAATTAGTTTAAGTCCATCAAGAGCTTACACCAGGTCAGGAAGTTATTGGTTTGACGTTTCTATTAAGGGGAGAAAGAGCTTTGCTGGCATAGACCTAAGGACCTAAGACACACATCCCTGTTTCATGCCCATTTGGAAAGCTGCAGGTCTCTTGTAAGAATGTGCCCCTACTCTTCTTTCAGGGATAAGTTATTGCTTCTTCCTTGGAATACCAACAGCATCTGTCATTAAACATTTTATCATAGTCTGTTTTCATGGTTGTAGAACTGAGAAAGTCGTTCAGGAGAAGGGCACCTGGAAATGACATTTATGTGCCAGATGTTGCTCATGAAAGTGAAATGTGGAGAAAAGCTGGGAATTTAGAACATTTTCTTCTGACTCCAAAACCTCTTCAGAATCTCTCCACTATTATATTATTGTTTGTGTCATATGCCCAGATAGGTTTGTAAGCAATTTGAGATGAGGAATAAGGTTTTATATATGTCTCTGCACCCAGGACTACCTATACAACTGTACTTATATAAACTGTTCAATGGAGATTTAGCTATCAAAACAAAACCCATAGCTGTGTTGGCTATTTAGTTTTGGTATTTTCTTAATTTTTTTTTTTTACATTTTTGAATAAGCTTGTCAATGTCCAAAATGTCCACTGGAAGTTTGACTGGTAGTGCTGTGAATTTCCAAACCAATTTGAAGATAATTGACATCTTAATAATTCTGAGTCACTACAATCATGAACACAGTGTACTTCTATTTAGGATTTACTCTCAGCAGTTTTGTGATTTTCAATGCACAGATTGTTCATATCTTTTTTTCTCTCAAATTTTAAGTTCTGGGACACATGGGCAGGAGGTGCAGATTTCTTACATAGGTAAATGTGTGCCATGGTGGTTTGCTGCTCAGATTATTCCACCACCCAAGTATTAATCCCAGCATCCATTAGCTATTCTTCCTGATGCTCTCCTACCCCCCACCCCCAAAGTGCCCCAGTGTGTGTTGTTTCCCCCCAAGTATCCATGTGTTCTCATCGTTCAGCCCTCACTTACAAGTGAGAACTTGCAATGTTTGCTTTTCTGTTCCTGAGCTAGTTTGGAGGATTACAGCTTCCAGCTCCATCCATGTCTCTGCAAAGACCATGATCTTGTTCCTTTTTAGGGCTGCATAGTTTTCCATGGTGTATATGTACCACATTTTCTTTAACCAGTTTGTCAGTGCTGGGCATTTGGGTTGACTCCATGTCTTTGCTACTGTGAACAGAGCTGCAATGAACATGTGTGTGCATGTATCTTTGTAATAAAATGATTTATATATCTTTGGGTATATACCCAGTAATGGAATTGCTGGATCAAATGGTATTTCTGCTTCTAGATCTTTGAGGAATGACCACACTGTCTTCCACGATGGTTGAACCAATTTGCACTCTGATCAACTGTGTAAAAGCATTTCCTTTTCTCCACAACATCACCAGTATCTTTTATTTTTATTTTTCATAGCAGCCATTCTGATTGGCATTAGATGGTATCTCATTGTGATTTTTATTTGCATTTTTCTAATGATCAATAATGTTGAACTTTTTTTCATGTTTCTTGGCCACATGTATGTCTTCTTTTGCAAAGTGTCAGTTCATACCCTTTGCCCACTTTTTAATATGGTTATTTGTTACTTGTAAATTTGCTTAAGTTCCATATAGACTGGATATTAGACCTTTGTCAGATAGACTGCAAAAATTTTATCACACTCTGTATGTTGTCTGTTCACTCTGGTGATAGTTTCCTTTGCTGTGCAGAAGCTCTTTAGCTTAGTTAGAGCCCATTTGTCAATTTTTGCTTCTGTTGCAATTGCTTTTGTTGTTTGAGTCATCAAATCTTTGCCTGTGCCTATGTCCACAATGGTATTGCCTAGAGTTTCTTCTAGGGTTTTGACAGTTTTGGGTTCTACACTTAAGTCTTTAATCCATCTTGGGTTAATTTTTGTATAATGTGTAAGGAAGTAGTGCAGCTTCAATTTTCTGCACATGGATAGCCAGTTCTCCCAGCACCATTTATATGGGGAATCCTCTCCCCATTGCTTGTTTTTGTCAAATTTGTTGAAGATCAGATGGTTGTAAGTGTGTAATCTTAGAGTTATCCCTTCTGTTCATTGGTCTATGTGTCTGTTTTGTACCAGTATCATGCTGTTTTGGTTACTATATCCTTATAGTGTAGTTTGAAGTGAGGTAGCATGATGCCTCCAGCTGTGTTACTTTTGCTTAAGATTGTCTTGGCTATTTGGGCTTGTATTAGTCCATTTTCATGCTGAGGATTAATACATACCTAAGACTGGGTAACTTATAAAGAAAAAGAGGTTTAATGGACTCACAGTTCCATGTGACTGGAGAGACCTCACAATCATGGCAGAAGGCAAAAGGCATGTCTTACATGGCAGCAGGCAAGACAGAATGGCAATCAAGTGAAAGAGGGTTCCCCTCATAAAATCATCAGATCTGGTGAGATTTCAACACTACGCAGCGAACAGTGTGGAGGAAACCACCCGCATGATTCAATTATCTCCCACCGGCCCTCTCCCACAACATGTAGGAATTATGGGAGCTACAATTCAAGATGAGATTTGGGTAGGAACACAGCCAAACCATATCAGTGCTGTTTTTGGTTCCATATGAATTTTAAAATAGTTTTATCTAATCCTGTGACAGTGTCAATTGTAATTTAATGTGAATAGTATTAGTCTATAAATTTCTTTGGGCAGTATGGCCATTTTAATATTGATTCTTCCTATCCATGAGCATGGGATGTTTTTCTACCTGTTTTGTGTCATCTCTGATTTCATTGAGCAGTGGTTTATAATTCTTCATGAAGAGGTCCTTCACTTTCCTTGTTAGTTGTATTTCTAGGTATTTTATTCTTTTTGTGGCAATTGTGAATGAGAGTTCATTTATGATTTGGTTCTCGACTTGCCTGTTGTGGGTGTATAGGAATGCTAGCAATTTTTTCACATTGATTGTATTCTGAAACTTTGCTGACATTGCTTATCATTTTAAGATGCTTTGGGTTTGAGACTATAGGGTTTTATAGATACAGTATCATGTCATCTTTAAACAAAGATGGTTTGACTTCCTCTCTTCCTATTTGAATATCTTTTATTTCTTTCTCTTGCCTGATTTCCCTAGCCAGAACTTTTAATACTATGTTGAACAGTAATGGTGAGAGTGGGAATCCTTGTCTTGTGTGAGTTTTCAAGGGGGAATGCTCCCAGCTTTTGCCCATTCAATATGATATTGGCTGTGGGTTTGTCATATATGACTCTTATTATTTTGAAGTATGTTCCTTCAATACCTAGTTTATTGGGGTCTTTTAACATGAAGGAATGTTGAATTCTTTTTTTTTTTTTTTTTTTTTTTTGAGACGGAGTCTCACTCTGTCACCCAGGCTGGAGTGCAGTGGCCGGATCTCAGCTCACTGCAAGCTCCGCCTCCCAGGTTCACGCCATTCTCCTGCCTCAGCCTCCCAGGTAGCTGGGACTACAGGCAACGCCACCTCGCCCGGCTAGGTTTTTGTAGTTTTTAGTAGAGACGGGGTTTCACCGTGTTAGCCAGGATGGTCTCGATCTCCTGACCTCGCGATCCGCCCATCTCGGCCTCCCAAAGTGCTAGGATTACAGGCTTGAGCCACCGCGCCCGGCCGGAATGTTGAATTCTATTGAAGGCCTTTTCTGCATCTATTGGGTAATCATGTGGTTGTTGTCTTTAGTTCTGTTTATGTGAGGAATCAAATTTAATGATTTGTGTATGTTGAACCAACCTTGCACCACGGTGATGAAGCCTACTTGATTGTGATGGATAAGCTTTTTGATGTGCTCTCAGATTCAGTTTGCCAGTATTTTGTTGAGGATTTTTGCATCTATGTTTATCAACAATATTGACCTAAAAGTTTTTTTGTTGTATTTCTGCCAGGTTTTAGTATCAGGATGATGCTGGCCCCACAAAATGCATTAGAGAGGAGTCCCTCCTTTTGTAATTTTTTGGAATAGTTTCAGTAGAAATGGTACTAGCTTTTCTTTGTACCTCTGTTAGAATTCAGCTATGAATCCATCTGGTCCTGGGTTTTTTTGTTTTTTTGTTAATAGGCTATTTAATAGTGCCTCGATTTCAGAGCTTGTTGTTGGTCTAGTCAGGGATTCAGTTTCTTCTTGGTTCAGTCTTCAGAGGGTGTATGTGTCCAAGAATTTATCCATTTCTTCTAGATTTTCTAGTTTACATGTACAGAGGTGTTTGTAGTATTCTCTGTTGGTTCCTTGTATTTCTGTGGGGTCAGCGGTAATATCCCCTTACCATTTCTGATTGTGTTTATATGAATCTTTTATTATTCTATTATTAGTGTCTATTTTTTCCAAAAAAAAAGTTCCTGGATTCATTAATTTTTGAAGGGTTTTTTGTCTTTATCTCCTTCAGTTCGGCTCTGATTTTGGTTATTTCTTGTCTTCAGCTAGCTTTTTGGATTTGTTTGCTCTTAGTTCTCTAGTTCTTTTGGTTGTGATGGTAGGGTTTCAGTTTGAAAACTTTCTAGCTTTTTTTTGAGGTCTTTTCCAGCTTTTTGATGTGGGCATTTAATGCTATAAATTTCCCCCTTAACACTGCTTTAGCTGTGTCCCAGATATTCTGGTACATTGTACCTTCATTCTCAGTTGTAAAGTTTTTTTGTTTTGTTTTGTTTTTAGCCAGAGTCTCTCTTTTTTTGCCCAGGCTGGAGTGCAGTGGCGTGATCTTGGCTCACTGCAACCTCTGTCTCCCAGGTTCTGGCAACTCTCCTGCCTCAGCCTCCTGAGCAGCTGGGATTACAGGTGCATGCCACCATGCCTGGCTAATTTTTATATTTTTAGTAGAGATGGGGTTTCACCATGTTGACCAGGCTTGTCTGGAACTCTTGACCTCAAGTGATCCACCTGCCTCGGCCTCCCAAAGTGGCAAAGAACTTCTTTATTCCTGCCTTACTCATTTATCTAGTTTTCAGACTTTTAATGAGTTTCACTAGAGCTCAAAAATTACTGCAACGAATCCCATATATTGGAAAATTATTTCATTTCCAAACTGCCAGCTTATTTTTAGTTATTTGACTGTAAATGTGTCTCCTTTGATAAGAGATTCAAATTTTCTGAGTTTGTAGGCTTTAATACCATTATGCAAAGATTATGTGACTGACTAGTATTGAATGTGATTGCCTATAGCTTCGTACATGAGTCACTATGAGACAACCTACAGGTCCTCAAAATTAAGCTTTGTACTCTGGGCATATTAAATAGCATTGGTATATAAACATATTTCATGGCATCTTCGTGACAGAATGGGTTTTTTAGTTGCAGAATTTTTGTATAATTCAGATATTTAGTAAGACTAACACAAATCCAAAAGTAGTTATCTGCATATAAACATACATCCTGAGGCAAATCAATGATGAACAACTGGTATTTATTGAATATTTTAAATGTGGGAAATATGCTACTATATCTTTTAGGAGCTTAAAGACTAGCTATTTCATCAAGATGAAATTAAATATGGCACTAAATAGTGTTCTGTGGAAATTGGTCACCAATACAACAGTAGAGTTAAAGTTTGCAAGATGTAAACTAATGCTATCAATTTTGACTAATATTCCAAACCAGGAAATTAGAAGTCATCCTTGCTTCTCTTATTTAGTCACCAGAATTGGTAGGTTCTAATTCCCAAATAATTCCAAAATCTGACTTTTCACATCTATCTCCATTGACTTGACTTGGACTTATATCGCCTCTAATCTGAGTAGTTCTAAGAGCATCTGAAATATTATCTGTGTTCTCTTCCAAATAACACAGTTTTTCATGGTTCTAGTCTCTTCATCTTGATCTTCTTTGCCCAGAGCTTCAAGGATAAACTCAATGTCACTTGGTTGCTGTTGTCTAACCTGCCCCAAAGTCCAGTAAGAGTTGGCTATCATGTCACTTGTGTTTACATATCATTTAATACATTCTTTTTTTTTTTTTTTTTGTAAGCACTTATCACATTGTATTATTTGTATTATGCCTGTCTCTTCTGGAAGGTAACCATAAGGTTTATCACTTCTCTGAATTCAAAGAATTTGGTCAATGCTTGGTTCACAGCAGGTAGTCAGTATTTAAGGAACTGAATTGAGTTCCAGGACTGTTAGTATCTTAAATGTCTCATGAGTGAAGAACATGACTGGAACTGACATGCCTTGCTCTTGTCACTCACTTCCACTTCCATCCCCATCCAGAGATGTAAGTGCAAAACTCTGTGAAATTTTAAAAAATCATAGACCAGAGATTTTAGAAGTATGGACCATTTGATTATTTTTATCCCAACAACCTTTCCAGCCTGCTTTATAACAAGGTAGCTTTTCAGCCAAATTAAAAGATCAGGAAAAAAAAAGTGTTAGTTAATTATTTCTGGAATAGAAAACTGAAAGATACACTTTGTTAGTTTTCTTGGAAGATATTTTTCAAATTATTATTTATGAAAAAACATTAAGAATTCTGATACATATTCAAAATATTTTCCATCATTGCATATCTACCTATGTTATTTTGTTTCAGTTTACAAACATCTCTGATGCTAAAATACCTCCTTCAATATATAATTAAGGATTACAAACATGCTTCAGTTTTCAAACTAATTTCTATACTCCAAGTACAAACGAAATCATTATGAAGTTATTAAAACACCACAATATCATTAATACTATAAAATCTTAAAACTACCTTTTCATTGTTCAAGTATTTTATGAATATCTCAGATCCAACTTGAAAGCATTTTTTCATGTAGTACTGTTTTATATGCATTTTAATGTCTTCTCTACTTTCCACAATGATCCCATGAATGGTTGAACACAATTTGAGATAACATCTTTGTTTTTAACATAATTCATTTGATTATGTGATGAAACTATTTCATTTATGTAATAAGGCTCCAATACATATCTTTTACTTTTCCTTGCTTTTAAATTATTTGGATTTTTTCCTCAAGTCAAATTCCCACAAATTATTATATCAATGAATGAGAACATGTGCATGGCCCTTAACATATTATGCCAAGTTTCTTGAAAAAAGCTGTGCCTATTTATTCTGACTCTCAAGAATGAATATAAGCATATCATGTTCACTGGGCCCCTTTCTAGTGCTCTCCTAAAAACAGCCTTCAACTCCTGAGCTTGTTGTGCCATTCCCAAAACTGCTCCTCCTGAGTACAGACTGGTAGGAGAAGAGACCCTGAGAGAACCTTCGCTGTTACCACCATATCCCCCACTCTTGTTGTTGCCACCACTTTTGCCTGCTACAGGGCTGCAGCTTCATTAGGGGCAGACAGGGAAGGTTCAAAGAGCTCTATTCTGTAATAAACTGTCTTCCAAGTCCTCCAACCAGTTTTTTTTTTTTTTTTTTTTGTCTGTAGTTTTTCAATATCCAAGAGATATATATGACTAAGAAGATACAGAAGTCAAAACAAACAAATAAGCAAACAGAAGAAACAAAGTAAACTAACTCTCCAAAGTATGGTCATTCTTTGAGTTTTGATTATGTCTACCCAGTTCACCTACTTTTCTTTACTTTTAGAGGCATCTTATAGTTGCTTTATGAATTTTGTCTTCCTTTCCTTTCACCTTTCATCAATGGGAAAGATAGAATGGAGTGTACTTATTCCTTCCTAACTGACACTAGAACCTATCAATAAGTTTTTAATCAGGAGACTGAGAAAGTAGACTTACTCCTTTGTCACTAGTTGATTTCAAAGATAGTGGCCTGGTTACAGTATATGTTTGGTTTTGAGCCAGTTTGATCCAATGAATATGAGATTTACCATTGATTCATTTATTGGAAATACATGACATTGGAATTATACCAGTTGGGCAGATTTAATTCTACATTAAATTTGCTAGATGAGAAACATATAACCAGTTGTCTTTCCTCTTCTCCCCTCCCTCCCTCCCTCCCTCTCACCTTTCCTTCCTTTCCTTCCTTTCTACCTCCTCCTCCCTGCATATGGGAGCCTAGATTCATGGTTAACATTTTTTTTTCCTTTGTAAAGGACCCGAGAGTATTTTAGGATTTGAGGGATACAAAGTCTCTACTGCAACTACCGTATTCAACTCTACTGTTGTGGTGTAAAAGCAGGCGATGGACAATATTTAAATGAGCTGGCCAAATTTGGCCAACAGGCTATAGTTTGTCAATCTGTGGCTTAGAATGATGAATTAACATATTTGATCTTCAGGATTTACCCAGTAGTAGGGTTGTTACAGTAAAAACCCATCATAACATTTTAAGTGGCTTAAAAAATGTTTGAGTAAAAATGTGTTTGGGGTTATTGAGAAGTTATTGATGCCTGATATGATACTGAAATACTAGTATGTGTGGGTCCAGGTTCTGAGATTTCCGGGAGCCAATTTCTTCTAATTACTTTTTTACATTTGATTTTTTTATCTATGTATATGTTCTTCTAATGAACTCTTTACTAGAATTTAGGCCATTAATTAGAAGACCTAAGAGTTATGTGTATATATATGTGTGTGTGTGTATATATATGTGTGTATACACATATATACACACATATATATACATATACACATACATACACATATATATACATATACATATATAGATACATTATTTATATATATATGTGTGTGTGCCTAGGTAATCTGAAAAAAAGTTGACTTTTAATTATATAGGTTGAAAAATACTGGAAAATAACATTTAATTAGACTCAAATCAAGAGCTGCCAGATTCCACACTGAAATGTAACATTACTGAAAACAGAATTTTTGAAGGTTCTGTATTTATGAGTATTCAGTAAGAAATTATTTCAGCTCCCATTTTTAGTATAGCACTCCAGACAAGAAATAGACTATCTTGGCTTTTAAAAGTTCTGTAAATTCTTCATATGAAACAAAATTCTAAAACAGTTTTATTTTTGTAAAACATTCTTACAAAGTATGAACAATTATAGTTGACTGACTTAAGTTGAGAAGTTTCTGTATAAATAAATAGCACTCTCAATTTTTGCATTCACAATTCAACACTGTCTAGCTCTGTTAAAATGGTGTCATTTCACGATAGTTGTATCACCTATGTTTCAGAAAACAGGGTTGTTATCCTGCCCTTCAGACAGGACAGGACCAGAAGATACTGTAAGACAAACATAAACGCTGTAGTGCGAAGAATCTAAGGAAGAGGTAATAACCAAAGCCATAAAATGATATATATTTTACTGCAGAAACATGAGCAATATCTATGTGGCTATTCATGCTACAAACTAAGCAACCCACAAACATTCAGCAGAAAATTCCCTTTGAATAGTTATAATTCAAGAAACAGAAAGCTCTCTCTAAAAAATGTGCCAAGTATTTTTAATACAGAATTCATAAAGAAATACAGCTGCTCAAGATATGAATGATAAGAGGATCAAACATATAGAACAGGGCTTTGTGAAAAGCAAAATTTGGCTTAAAGGAATGTAGGATGAAAATAAATGAAAAAATAAAGAACTATCAGAATGCCTCCAGAAGTTATAATGGATATGGGCTCTATCGCTTTTCTCCCAGGTGATAGTAGTTTATTTCCTTGCCCAAAAAGCTTTTTCAAATCACATTTGCCACTACCCAGAGCAGGAGCATTACATAGCCACTAAGTTTCACTTTCTTAAAAGAGATATGTTAAGAACATGAACGTAAACTATGCTGAGGAGCAGTTTACTGGCTTCATGGAATTTACAGTACCAGGAGATGCCAACCCAGTATTCAGCTGGGCTTTTTAAATAACACTACATATGCAACTTTAAGTATCATGAGTTCAAACTTATAAGATTGTGCAGAGGAAAGTGCTGTTAATGTTAATAAAGATCGCATTGCCAGCTGAACTATTACTCACCTACACCTCATTTGCTTTGTTAGTTTAAGTCCAATACAGCAATTTGGGAATCTGAGAGGCTAAATAAAAAAGCACGTGAAGAGAAGTTTACAGTTTGATTTGACCAATAATTTCTGCTATGATGAATTTCTAGGTGTCACATTCTAGACTATCTTTCTTAAAATTCTCCATCTTGGTATTATTATAAAGAACAAATGGAGGACTGAGTCACTATGCATATTATTGTCTCTTAAAGTCGGCATTCCTAACACTGGGCTTATCAGGGCCTACTGAGAAAAAGGGAACTTCAGGAAGGCCCTGGCTTCAGGGGTGAGGATTCCACCCAATTCCTGCATTATCTCCTTTCAAATTTCATTTAGGACGATTGGAATGTCTAGACAGATTTTCGGTTTGAGTGAAGCAAGCCTAACAAAAAGTTTTCTTTACTACTTAAGAGAGGTGTCATTTGGTTCCTTTCTCACAACATTTTAGAAAGACGCCAATGTCCCTGAAATGATGTTGAGTGCTAGAAAACCAGTTATCATAAAATGTTATGAAAGATGATAAAATATGTGTCTGTCCAATCTCTACATTTAATTTTGTATTTTACTTTTGGACATTTTAATTCTATTCTTAAGTTGTCTCATTTGTAAAATGAGAATAATAGTACCTCCTTCATTGAGATGACATAAGAATACAACCTAGAAAATATTACAACAGGAATAAATACAAGAACAGCTGAGGGAGTGATGTAATAAATTTGCCTTGAAGAGCAGGGGTTGGTTGCTCTCTCTCTCTCTCTCTCTATACACACACACACACACACACACATTCCTATATATACATATATACCTATATACACACACACACATATACACATACACACACAATATATATAAAATATGATGTATGTATATGTATATATATATACACACATATACATACACACTAGGAAACATGAGCAGGACTTTATATAATAAAGAATAAAAGCAGTGCAGAAAGAAATGCATTATAAATACACTAAAATATAGCTAGAAAGGGACATGGATAAATAATTCTGGAGGAATATAGGGTTATAGGCCATGATGCTAGAAAATCATTGTGGGGCACAATTGTGAAGTTTTTCATAGCCTTACTAAGTAGTTTAACATTTGTGGTTTTCATGAGAAGCCATAAAATATATTTAATGAGCAGTAATATGAACAGCCCTAGGGTTGCTTGATGACCTTCCAAAAGCACAACAGTTTTAGCAGAATAATGATGAAAACAAGTCATTTGTGTTGAAGTAAATCAGATCATACAAAAAATCAATTTCAGATGGATTGTAGATCTAAATGTAAAGGATAAATAAAGCTTTTAGAAGAAAATATTAAATGTCTTCATGAACTGAAGTGAGCAATATTTCTTGAAAGGGCATAAAAAAACACTAAACGTAAGTGGAAATTTTGAAAAATTAACCTATTAAAATTAATAAGTCTTATTCATCAAAAGGCAACAATGAGAGAAGTCACAAAGAAGAAACAATCAATATTTATATCTAGCCATATATCTACATCCAGAAAATATAAATAGCTCAACAAATCAATAAAATGCAGACAATTCAATAGAAAGTAGGCTAAAAATATGCATATCTATGACCTAGAAATCATATTCACAGATACATACAATAAGAAAGTGTACATGTGTTCACCAAAAGATATGTTGAAGAATGTTTAAAATACAACTACTCGCAAGAATTCCAAACTGGAACTAACCAAATATCCATTTTTAAAAAAGGCTAAATTTTTATATGTATGCACAATGAAATCCTACCACAGCAAGAAGAATGAACAGCTACATGTAGAGACACTATGGATAAATCTCACAAATATCACAAGTCCTGTACACTATGGTAGTCCAGGGTATTATGTTCTCACATGGAGTGTGAGAAGCCTAACACCTAGAGTGCATTCTACCTGATTCCATTTCTATAAAGTGCAAACCCAGGTATATGGTGTTAGAAGTTAGCATAGTGGTTATTTTCCATTTGGGCCTAACGATCGAGAGGAACGATGAAGCTTCTAAGAGGCTGACGAAGTTCTGTCTTGTGATCTGGCACTGGTTACATTTTTTGTTCATGTTGAAATCCATAAAGTTTCATTTATGCTTTGTGCACTTGTATGTATACTTGAATAGAAATTATGAAAATTACTAAAACAATATTTAGAGGACTTCTACTTCCAACATCATGGCTAATTAAATATATTGAAGAAAAGTCTTCCAAAGCAAATGCCAACACACTGGATAAATCATGACTACTTTTTAATGCATAGCTGAGCTCACAGTAAATTACAGGAAATCTGCATGGGACACATGAAAACATAGGAGCTAGAACCGTAGATGTGATCCTTGAACTCTGAGCTGGTGCTATCTTGAGGGCACACCTATCCTGGGGATTAAATCACAGCCCTGAACTACCACAGTTTACAAGACTTGACTAAATCAATGAATCTCTCTTTCTCTCTCTCTCTCCCCACACCCAAAAGTCCATGCCTCCCTTTCTCTCTCTCATTGATGAATCTTTGGGATAGAAAAGAAGTTAAAATCTGGGCCGGGCGCGCTGGCTCACGCCTGTAATCCCGGCACTTTGGGAGACTGAGGTGGGTGGATCACCTGAGGTCAGGAGTTCAAGACCAACCTGGCCAACCCAGTGAAACACTGTCTCTACTAAAAATACAAAAATTAGCTGGACGTGGTAATGGTTGCCTGTAATCCCAGCTACTTGGGAGGCTGAGGCAGGAGAATCACTTGAACCTGGGAGGCAGAGGTTGCAGTAAGTGAGCCGAGATCACACCATTGCACTCCAGCCTGGGCAACAGAATGAGGCCCCGTCAAAAAAGAAAAGAAAAGAAAAAGAATAGTAGTTAAAATCCAACTAATGAAATACAAAAAATTTTCTGTAGAAAATAAGCTGACTTTGACTGCTTTTCTGTCCCAGTTTTCCCTAAAATATATATTATCTTGCTCTTCTCATTTTCTGACAGAAAATGGGCTTGCCCTCAGCAACCTTGCAATTAGAATTCAACCCACCAGTAGACACTCTTTTTTTCCAAACACCATTTGAGGTACCAGATGCTCTCTGTTTTACAGATAAAGCTACCTATAGATACCTCATGTTCATCTAATTTCAAAAGAAAATATTATAAAAGAGTTCTGAATTGGAACTCAGGAGGAAACAAAAAAGCACCTGGTACCCAACATGTCCACTGATTATATGGTGCCCTCAAGCGTCGCTGTTTAGGCCTCAGTAATTTCATTTGTCAAATTTAACGAGTGGACACTGGTTTACTGGTTTTTCTAGGTATTATGTTCATAAGCTTTGGAGTCAGGCAAACTGAGAACTGCCCTGTATTATGTAAGTAAATTGATAGAAGCATCCACTGAAACCTCACATAGACTTTGCAAAGATGAAGCATATCTGTGTGCTTGAAACGGAAAGATCTTTATGATGTACTGTTAAGTAACAAAGAGCAGAGCAGTATGAATAGTGGTTTATTTATAAAAGAAACATAGTGTGAATACAAATATATTATTAATAGAATATATCTGCAGAGATCTACATAAATCAAGTTTCTTCTAGGTTAAAAAGAGGTAGTACAATGTTTCTGTATTGATTGAATAAATAACGTGGATACATAACTTTTATAATTTTATAATCACAAAATTTAGTTAATTCTTTTTCAATGGCAGGCATAAAGCTGTAGTTAAATAAAATTTGGTAACCTTTACCATGGTGAACACTCTAAGAAGCTACTGATTATTATTATTTTCCTAAAACTAAAATAAAATATTTGAAATTAGTGGATTGTATGACCATGTGATAATAAATGTATTTAACAGCAAATACATGTTACAGTGAATCTCATTTATTCAGGGATAGGTGGTAGTTAGGTATGAAATCAAGCTTGATCAGAAAAAGATTAGATAGAAATAGGAGAAAGATAAAGGATTTGGCCCTGTTGCCTTCTTAGGGAGAAGAAAGCTGACATAGGACTGGTAATAAATAGTGTAGAGATGGGGCATGCCAAGGGACATTGTTAATGACATCTTCCTGAGATTACAGAAGCAACCAAACAAATGTCCTGGGTGGAAAGATGCAGAAGCTGCGAAAAGGAATGATACACTTCTAATACAGGGTCTCAGACTACAATGGTGATAGGAAAATAGGATTAAGTAACTCAAAACAAGGGTTTTACTCTAATTGTCAAATTCAATTTAGGGTATGCAACATAAGGCATAGCAGTGAGGGACAACATTTAGTGATGAGTTTTTCTGACCACTAGGAGCTATTTAATAGAATTCCATTTTTAGAGGCACATTGTCCAGAACAAACAAACAAACAAACAAAAACCCAGTTTTTCTAGTTATGAGATTGAATCAAATAATCGTCCTGTGCCCAGAGTGACATAACTCTAAAATGAGCCTTGTTTCTCAGAAGTGTCCCTGTTGCTAACTGCTCACAAATTGTATGCTGGCTTATTGAAAGAATCTTGTGTCAATGCTGTCACTTTTGTCCCTTTGGCTCTTTACGAAACTACCCATTTTAGCTCTTTTGAAAGAATGTCCTTTTTTTCTCAGGTTTATTAGATCTCTAATACTGATCAGAAGTTCTTGAATTCCTATCATCTTTTTTTCTTCAACCATGGTTTAGAGGAATACAGAGAATATTTTCATAATGTTCAAGTAAAAAAAAAAAAATCTTTCTAAGCCTGTCAGGAAACTAAATAACCTCAAAAAGATGAAATATGGCAAATGGTAACATATGGTAAATGGTAACAAATGGTAACATATTCCTAACCATAACTAACTCCAAAACTCTGAGCAGTCAAAAGCAATCATAATCTCAAGAAAAATACATGCCTTTATAAACAGCAAAAGCTCCCAGAAGAAAAAATGGGCAAGAAAATGCCTTAGTAAATTAGACCAAGAATGTGCTTGAAAAGATATCTGAAAAACAATGACATCAGAATATGGGAAAACGGTCTAATAAAGTAATTTGAATCAAAATTATGCTGTTGTCAAATTTCTATAATGTGAGAATGAAAATTTTAGAAGTATACATTGTTAAACATAATTGAATGGCAATTTGTTAATACTATATATCAAAATTAAGATGTAAAATCTTTTAATCAGAATTAAACCTTAAGTATCCTCGAGTATAGCAAGGAGTAAACAACAATGTCAGTACCCTGCACCAGATTTGCATTAAGAGATGATACATTTAATGAAACCTTATTAAGGAGTAGTGAACCAAGTAAAGGCCAGCCAACGGGTGGCAGAGACTGCCAGCGAGCACCCACGTAAACCCACATTTTTCCCTACATGTTAAAGCCTTCCTGGCTGAAGACTGAGGCTATGTGACTATGTTTTAGCCAATTACATGTGGGCAAAAATAATGTATGCTGCTTTTAAGCTTTACCTTAAGACACCTGCTCAATCGTCCATTTTCTATCTACAATGACTATGGAGTCCATATGTTGATAGCATCAAGCAAGGAAAATAACTTGAATCCTTGGCTTATCAGACAGTTCCCAAGGAGAGTCACCTAACCTGAAGTGACTGTGATGTCACCAAGAACAAGCCTTTATTGTATTAAGTTACTGAGTTTTTTAGGTTTATTCGAAATTTATACAATTGCTTAGAACAGTGCTTCTCAAATTTAAGTGGACATAAAAATTCTTCAGAGACCTTGTTAAAACCCAAGTTTCTGGGTGACTTCCTTAGATATTTTGATTCAGTTGGTCTGAAGATGGCAAAATTGAGATTCTGCATATGTAACAAACTCTGGGTATTAATGCTGCCAGTCCACAGACCACACCAGACTAAATATTCTGAATAAAATACTGGAGTGGAATTAGATAACAAAATGTGTGTAAAAAAAAATAGGTCTTGAGGCAGGATGGAAACTTAGGCTGACGGAAATGAAGATGGGTGAGTGGAAAAAATTATTATAAGCAAAAATGATGAGTCAAGATGATACAGAAACTTCAAGCTGTGAACTTTGAGGTCAAATTGGCACCAAATCAGAATTCCCAGGGCAAGCACGTGGCACTAATTCAAAATTAGTTGACCCACTAATATTTAATGGTATTGATGGAGGGCCGAATTTGCTCACAAATAGGGCATGTCTGACTGCCAACACATCCATCTCATGTACCTAGAGGTCTCCAGTACAAATGAATGAATTCTGAAAACTCAAAGGACAAGACACTTTTTTATCAAGTGTAAAAGCTGCAGTGTGAATGGGCATTTTGATAGACTACTCCTGTGTGAACAGCCTTACCTCTGTCTACAAATTAAGGCTGAAAAACAAAGAGGGAATCAGAGTATCATAATCTTTGTAGTCACCAGAGGCATCATGTAGAAGCAGTGGTACACTCAATGGTAATGTTCACAGTGGGTGGGAATCAGAGACACACAGATGGACTTACCACTGAGTGTGGAGAAAGTGTGACCAAAGACCCATTTCCAAAATGAAACCCTATATCCCAATCATGATATATGGTAGAAGCGGTATATGGTGATGTTCATGAGTGGGGCTTCTGCAGCCAGGTAACCTGTGCTCCAGTCAATCCTAGTCTACCAATTGTTATCTTAGTGATCTAGGAGCAAGTTACATTTCTCCTATTCCTCAATTTCCTCATTTACAGCACTGTTTGTTGGGGGAAAAAAAAAACAACTGTAAACTAGAGTTTGACAGAGAACTAGACACTAATTTTTTAAAAAAGAATGAATTAAGTATGTATATATTGATATGAAAAACTCTCCAAAACAGGTTGACAAACAATGGCCTGTGGTGGCCCACCTGCTTTTGTAAATAAAGTTTTATTGGAATACAGCTATGCTCATCCATCTATATATTGTTTATGGCTACAGAAAGGAAGCCTAAAATATTTATTATCTGGCTATTCAGAAAAAAAGTTTGCTTAGCCTTGCTGTAAGATATTATGCTAAACAATAAAAGTAGGCCGGGCGCGGTGGCTCAAGCCTGTAATCCCAGCACTTTGGGAGGCCGAGGCGGGCGGATCACGAGGTCAGGAGATCGAGACCATCCTGGCTAACCCGGTGAAACCCCGTCTCTACTAAAAATACAAAAAAAAAAAAAAAAACTAGCCGGGCGAGGTGGCGGGCGCCTGTAGTCCCTGCTACTCCGGAGGCTGAGGCAGGAGATTGGCCTAAACCCGGGAGGCGGAGCTTGCAGTGAGCTGAGATCCGGCCACTGCACTCCAGCCTGGGTGACAGAGCAAGACTCCGTCTCAAAAAAAAAAAAATAAATAAAAAATAAAAGTAATGAACATCTTGTATTATTTATGCCATTAATGTGGTAAAAAAATATATATATACACAAATGTATAGAATCTCTCTATGGATTCAGAAAGAAAAATGAAAAAATTATGATGTGCACTCTCCTCTCCCCTCCTTAGCATCTTTTGAATCTTTTGCCATGTAACATGAATTATATATACATATAAAAAGCATTATGCATGCATAAACAATGTTCAGTTAATCATAGACATATACAGAAATAGCACAAGTGTTGTACAGCCAGATTAAACCATTTGATAAAAGTTCCATCTATCAGCAGTTTGGCTACATTAAATTATGCAGGCAATTGATCTAATCATTTTCACTGATTATTCTTACATTAAGAAAATTCATATTTAAAATCTTTCTGTCTATAATAGAACTGCTTACTTTCACTACGTCTTGAGTTTTAAAACCACCTTAAGAATTTTCAGTGTCATCTCTTCATTAATATTATTGTAAATTGGGAATACTATTTTATGTTCTGTTCCTGATAACGACTTAGTTCACTCCCACTGTTCTAATATAATACCTTAGACTTGGCAATTTATAAACAATAGAAATGTATTGTTTACCATTCTAGGGGCTGGGAAGTCCAAGATAAAGGCACCAATAAATTCAGTGTCTAATGAGGCTGCTTTCTGCTTCCCAGATGGCACGTTGCTGTTGTATCCTCACATGGTGAAAGGGGTGAATGCTGTGTCCTCTCATGGCAGAAGGTTGAAAGGACAAGGCAGCTCTCTGAAGCCTCTTTTATAAGGGCATTAATCCCATTCATAAGGGTGGAACCCTCATGGCCTCATCACTTCCCAAAGGCCCCACCTTTTAATACTAACAACTTGGGGTTAATGTTCCAACACATGAATTTCGGAGGACATGTACATTCAAACAACAGCAACCACTTTCTAAAATCTCTAAGTACTTCTATGTGCTGTCCCAATAACACCAGGGAAAAAAGTTGATCATGGTGTTCTCAGTGCTCCTTCACGTCTAGTTTCTGAGCTACAAGTTCTGAAAAGACTGCTCCAAACCCACATATGAGAAAGGCTTGACTGGCTATGTAGTAGTAGAAACAACCCTGAAATTAATAACTTAACAATATTCATTTCTTGCTCATACATGTCCAACTCTGGCCAGGGCACTCTGCTCCATGCAGGCACTCAGAGACGCAGCACGACAAAGGCTCTACTATCTTGTGGCTTTACTGTATGGAACATGTAACTTCAGTTGCTGTGTTATGGAAGAGTGCACTGGAGGGTTGGACACTGACTTTTACGTGTTTGAACTCAAAAGTGACACTAGACACCTCTGCCTACAGTGTAGCAACCAAACTTAGTCACAGGGACCCAACTAATATTTTGAACCAGGAAGTACCAATAATAATACTTTGATCTCTAATAATACCTTGGTCCAGTTTCTCAACGTTTTTCTTGTTTTCATAGTTTTCGCTGTTGAAACACTGTCAGTTGAAATAAGCAGTTTTACTATATAACGCTAAGGCCTACATAACTTTGTCCAGCAAGGGAAAAATGTAACTTGACTGCAGAAACCTATGGAGACTAACACCTAGAGCACTGTTTCTCAATGACAGCTGCACACAAGAATTAGTGAGAAGCTTTAAAAACTACTCTGTCTGAGCCACCCCTAGAGAGTCTAATTCAATTGATCTGGGTAGAGGGAGCCCAATATATCTTATGACACCTCCCTACCTTTTCTCTCACTGAGTGGGTGGGAGTTTGTAAAAAAAAACAAAAACTCATATCTATAAATGTTCAGATCCTTTTAGTTTAAGTCATTAAAATTTTAGTCATTTATAAGCTCCTGGGTTTATGAACTTCTTTAAGTCAGATATTAGGTGCTGAGAGTAGAACTTCATAACAAAAGATGACTGTTCCCCATTTATTGTAAAGATGGTTAGAAGGTAATGCTGGTTAACTTGTTTTAACCTGTTTGAGATTCACCAAATTGAAGTAAAATGAAATATATGAGTCTTATTAGAGAGCTTGTTTAGATATTCATTTTCCTAAGCATTCAGTAGGTGACATTAACTTTATTAATAATTTTCTGAGCTCTAAAATGCTCCATATGAGAAAAAGAAATATATGAAAATTGTTAACTGTGAGATCATCATCATATAACTTCATTGAATATGACTCATATACAAATCAGTTAAGTTACTTCTGCAAATGGTATTCTTGATGACTGTTCATAAAGCATAGTGGCCTAAATAAGATACTTTTGCATAAAGCATCAGCCTCTGGTCATGTACCTGATTTAGATTAATTTCACTTTCATTTATATATAATTATCCTTTTTCACATTTTTCTACTAATCTTTACTCTTTCTGAGGCATTCTTTAAACCACTGAAAGATAAGATACTATTATATTCCTTAAATGACATGCTTTTCTAAGAAAACTTTGAATCAGTAAAGGAAAAGGTTGATAACTTCAATCAACATTAAATCAAGGAACAAATAAAACAAAATTTATGGCAAGAAAGCAAAGGTAAACAAGTTTGAAAAACATTTTATAGTATATAAGTCACATGAATTACATGAAACTCTTATAAAATTAGTCAGAAAAAAACAATAAAATTAATCAAAAAAAGCAAAATGATGAGTGAAGATATTTTTTAAATTCTCTGGTGGGACAAAAATAACATTTATAACATTTATAAATCCATAGAGGACTTATAAATTTGACATATAAATTTCAAATTTGCTGAGGCAAGTCTAACCACAAAACAATTAAAACTTCTGCCATTAACAAATGAAATCAAAAAACAAGAAAACCTAGTAGAAAATTGGATAAAAGCATAATGTTAACTCATATAAGAATAAAGATAAATGCTAAATAAAGATATAAAAAATATCAACCTTTTAATTACTAAATAATTAAGTAGATTTTAACTTTTAAGACTGGCAAAGATTTAAAATTAATAAAATTCAGTATTGGAGGGAATGTAAACTGATATTTTTTGGAAAACAATTTGTAAATGACTATTGAAAATTTCACTTGTCTTTTAACTACCAATTTCAGTACTAAGAATTATAAAAACGATATACTTGAGTTGGTAGATATATGCTTTAGGGCATGTACTGCAGAAATTCTATAGGTCCACTCTTAGGAGCAATTTATATTTCAAAATTATTTTATGACTTTAGAAAGACTTTAGAAAATGTACACACATGCACAACTGTGTGCTATGTAGTACCATCAGAGGCATTCATGGAAGCATTTCATCACAAAACAACATTAATATTTCTAAATAGGAATATATGAATATTTGCACAAAGTTGAATAAACACAGACACTGAATAGTTTTAGGTGAGTTCTGGTGAGCTTCTGACATCAAATGACTTCAGGCTAGGTTAGTTTCAACCTCCAAATTAGTGAAAAAGAGACATTTAATTTTAAGTGCTTTTGGGGTTTCAAAACGGAAAATAAGGGAATATAGACCTAAATTATTTAAAAACCTGAAAACTAAACTAATAGTTATCTTAAATTTATGATTCTCCCATAATATATCTACTAAGGGATCATTTTAAGCAGTGATAGAATTAACATTAAAATATAAATGCCTAGGATATATGATAAAGTGAGAAAAAGAACAGCAACATTATCCATTTCTTTTGTGCAACAAAATTTCTGCTGATATTTCCTTTTTGTTGAGAGAAATAATGCAAGACTTAAAGACTACTGGGAGGGGACATGCAGATTTTATACATTGCCCAGGATCCTTTTTTGAAACTTGACTCCTTCCTCTTCTTATATATATAATCTATTACCTATAGGTAATAAAACTTGTTAGAGTGCATCAAGATGCACCTGAATGACCAAAGTTGTATGACAACTAGGGACAAGGATATCATCTACATGAAGATAGAAAGAGAGAAGATCAGGAGCTAGACTTTGCAGAGTCAGGTGACAAAGATAAATGGAACCTCAGTCACACCTAAGATTCCCATTTACAGAGCTGTTGTCTAATAGAATCTAAAGATCTGTGATTTGAAAGACTAAGGGCACTGTAAGGCTCAAATTACCTAATAAACACACACACACACACACACACACACACACACAACACTGCAAATAAAGTAGAAAAACACTGAAAATTTTAGAAGCAAGTCAAAACCTATGAAAATCCACGCATGCATGAAAGGATATGTAAACAAAGCTTAAACATTTTTTAATGTTTCTTTTCTCTGTGTTTCGTTTAAAATAGTTTCTATACCTATGTCTTCAAATTCACATAAGGTGCCTAATCTCTCTCAGCATAAGGGATTTGTGTACTAAAATGACAGTAAGGACTTTCATATCCAACCAGGATGGAATTCCGGAAGCAGATTTGTGCTCCCACCTGAAATAAGTAAAAGCGGAGAAAGTACGTGAAACAATTTTCAAGACACTGGACATTAGGACATTACACGGTGAAGGGCAGGGATCCTTAATAGATAAGAAACAAACGAGCGGAGCCCTTTGGCAGCCCCAGCTGAACTGCTTTTGGAGCTTCTAAACTGTGGTGCTGGGAGAAGAAACCAGAGCACAGCCCTGTTGATTGCTTGAACAGGGCAAAAGGAGCTGACAAACACGAGAGATCAAGGCTAGAAATCTCAGGACAGAGTATCAGAGAGAGAAAAACGCTGCTCAATGAGAGAACTGCAGAAAGCTTCAGGGGTCTCCCTTTGGCACTTTCCTCACACTTAATTTAAAATATCTTCATTCTTCTGTGAGTCACTTGACTTTCTTCTTCCAGCTGTTTCTGAGAATTTTTTCCCCTTCTCACCAATATTGAACAATTTGTTTTTTATTTGAGTTGGTGTCTTTTTTTTTAACTGTTTTTATGCTTGAGTTTCATCCATCTTCTTGGTTTTGTGGATTTATGATTTTCATCAGACTTGGAAAATTTTTGACTGTTATTTCTTCAAACACGTATTCTATCTCTCCTGCTCCTCAGCTCCTATGACTTGTATTTTAGGGTTTTTGAAGTTGTTCCACAGCTTACTGATGCTGTTCATTTGTTTATTTGTCTGGATTTTCTTTTTCTTTTTTTTGTTTTGTGTTTCATTTTAGATGGTTTACACTGCTGTTTATAAATTTTTACCTTTTTTCCTTTTCAATGTCTAATCTGTCATTAATCCCATCTTTTGATTTTTTCTTCTCAAACATTGTATTCTTCATCTCTAGAAGTTCAATTTGTGTTATATATCTTTCATGATTATTATTAATTTCTGAACACATGAAGTAGTGTTATCTTAATGTCCTTATCTGTTAACACTGACATTTGTCAGTTCTAAGTGTTTCAATTGATTGAATTTAGTAGCAATGAGTCATATCTTCCTGCTTCTTTTTCTGTATGACAGTTTTTTATTAAATGCCTGACACTGAGTTTTATACCCTGTTATTCAAAATGACTTTGAATTAAGTAAAACTAAAAAAGTAGGACATCAAAATCTGTGGGATGCAGCTAAGCAATATTTAGGGGGAAATTTACAGCACTAACGCCCTTAGAAAAAAAAGAAGTTCTCACATTAATTGTCTCAGTTTCTACCTTAAGAAACTAGGACACCATGATAAATTAAACCCAAAGTAGAAGCAAAGAAATACTGAAATTCAAGACAGAATAAATAAAATAAAAATTACAAAATATCAGTCAAACAAGAAAGCAATGCAGTATTGATAAATGCAACAACATGAATCAATCTTAAAACAATTATGCTGAGTAAAAACAACTGGGCCGACAAAAGAGTACATACTATACTATGTAAGATTATAGAAAATGAAAAACAATCTGTAGTGACAGCACATCAGTGGTTGCCTGCATGTGGGGAAACTGTTAATATTAGAGTTAGGGAGAATAGAGTGCCAAGAAGTACAAAGAGTTCAGAGGAAATTTGGAGGGTTGATGGATATGTTCATTATTTTATCATTAGAGGTTCAGTTATATACATATGTCACAACCCATCAAATTGCACATTTTAAATATATGCAGTCTATAATGTGTCAGTTATTTCTTAATAAAGCTGATCCTACAAACACTACACTGGAAAGCAGATGACAAATGACGTGTGTACAAGGTTATTCTGCAGAAGGTATAAAAACAATAAATTCAATGCAAACTTTATGTCTAGGAACAGAGGACTTGTTAAATTATGTTCATCCAGTTCTGCAGAAAGAAAATAGAATATCTTAATACATGGCTATGAAACAGTCTCCATGACATATTGCTGAGAATACATGTATACACACACACACCCCTCAAAAATAAAAACAAATTCAGAATAGCATGTATTGTATGTTTATATTTTTGTAAAAAAAAAAATGGCAAGGAGCATTTGTTACATCTGGAAAGCATATGTAAAAGTATAAAAAGTTTGATTAGCATCAGCAAAGTGACATGAATGGCTAGAAGACAGGGAAGAGAAATCATTTTTTTATTCTATATATTACCTTTATCCTTTCAATCTTTGAAACCCATAAATGTCTTACATATTAAGAGCCTAAGCAAAATGTATCATACTGATTATTGAGCTATGGAGTCAGATAGCTTATGCTGTGTGACTTTGGACAACTTAAACTCTCTATCTCTTAATTTCCTTTAAAGTGAAACAGATATACTGATGGTGTCTTGTCATAGGCTCTTTATAAGTATTAAACGAACTCTTATAATAAAACTTCCCACATGGTAAACATACACTATACCACTGATATTACTAATGTTATTGGTTCAGTTAAACCTGGCTGTTTGCCTAAGAGGACTGCTTGTTTAAAATTCACAAGTTATAGAATATCTTAAACATCTGCATATTGATTAATCTTATTTTCATCTCTTTTCTCACACTAAACTGACTTGCAAACTCTAGAAAGCAAGCCCAGCGTTTATTAGGAACACATCCATTGTTTCAAATACATGGTACTTCAGAAGTAGATGAGGGCTCTTAAAACAATTTGTTATCGTTCCCATTCTAAAGAACCATACAAAATGTTGCCATTATGGATTATGCAATCTATTGTTAATAAAGTCTAAGTAAGTAAATATAAGTATAAATACATTTTATATGTTTGTGCGTGTATATGTATATACAATTTGGTAATATGTTGCTATGTGGTTTGAATGTCCCCTTAAAAACTCATGTTGAAAATTAATTGCCATTATGATGGCAATTAAAGAGGTGGTTAGATTATGAGGGCTATGATTAGATCATGAGGCCTCTGCCCTCAGGAGGATTAATTCCATTACCACTGAAGTGGATTCCCAATGAAAGGATGAAGCTTAGCCTCTGTCTTCTCTCTGTCTTGCACATGCTCTTTTGCTTTTCCAATTCCTGCCATGATGCATGAGGCAGGCCCTTACCAGTGCAATGCTTTTAGACTTCCCAGCCTTCAGAACTGTAAGAAAATAAATCTCCATTTTTATAAATTGCCCAGACTCTGACATTTTGTTGTAGTAGCAAAAGATGGACTAAGATATATATCAAAAGGAGTTACTTTTCCAAATTCCCCACCATGGCATCCAATACTGATTTCTATCAGAGATGACTTTTATATGGTTTGAAATATAGCAATTAAAATGTATGCAAATTTCCCACAGGTTGTTTGTGGAGTGAAATTTGCTGCATACCTGCTGGATGCCAAATAATTTTGTATTTTATTTCTATTTTGTAGAACATAATGATACAATTAACAGCATTGCTCACCTATCAATGAAAAAGACAATTCAGAGTTTAACTGATTTGCCAATGATCACAAGTTTCACTTAGTAGGAGCCAATAATTGAAATATATATATATATATATATATATATATGCACCAAAGTTACAGTACATTGTATCATAAAAAGTTATTTATATCTTCTCCTCTTCTCTTTCCCAACATGTAAAATACAAAGAAGAGTTCAAATATAATTGACCAATTATAAGAGGAGTGAGCAGATCCCATTCCTGGTTTATAAAACAAAACAAACAAAAAAATGAGGGGCCTGGAGAGTAGACCAAGTTTATGGAGCAGGTGACTGGCACCATGTTGCCTAACACCCCCTCTTCTTTTTCTTTGAACTACATCATATTCTCTGTCTTCCTTTTGATCTTGAAAAGGCCGAATNGTATCATAAAAGTTATTTATATCTTCTCCTCTTCTCTTTCCCAACATGTAAAATACAAAGAAGAGTTCAAATATAATTGACCAATTATAAGAGGAGTGAGCAGATCCCATTCCTGGTTTATAAAACAAAACAAACAAAAAAATGAGGGGCCTGGAGAGTAGACCAAGTTTATGGAGCAGGTGACTGGCACCATGTTGCCTAACACCCCTCTTCTTTTCTTTGAACTACATCATATTCTCTGTCTTCCTTTTGATCTTGAAAAGGCCGAATAAAATCCCAGAACCCCAGAATCTCAGAGAGAAAGGCCAGTGTTTCTGCATTACCCATTTTTGGAAAACACCTTTGAAACAAATGTTTCCTACATGATTAGTGACACACTGATCATTCTAACATTATGAAGCAAGAAATACATGGCAAGAAAAAGAAAGGGAAAAGGAGAAGAAAAAGGAAGAGAAGGAAGAGGGGAATAGGGAGGAGGAGAGAAGGAAGAGAGGAAGAGGAAAATGATGGCAGTGGTAAAGATCAATTATGTTTTAAAAAACTCTAGAGGGTTCTGTGACATCAGAACAGATTCAGACCAATGGCACACACCACTTATAGCTCAATTATACTATATTTTACTTGATTACATTATATGAAAATACTAAATTATCAACTAAGGAAGCATGTATGTCATGATTTGCGGATTTAGGTCATCATTTGGTTACTTTATTCTTGATTCTTGTGCATTGCAAGAATTTGTTATGGAGACAGATGGGGGTAACTGTTCTCTCTTCAAAGGGCTGTGGCTAAAAGGCTCTCACTCTTTGTGCTGGCAGCCTCTCCAAACCCAGTATAAACAGGGAGCTTACCAAAGGTCTCTGAAACAGTATGAACATTGGTATGTTCCCAACTTCGATATGTTCCCAACTTTGCAGTGTATTTTTTTAAAGGGACTCTTGGATGAATTTCTATCTTCTCCAAAAAAAATGAAAACTAAACTTTAAGTTATGTAAGTCTCAGAGACTTTGCTAAATTCTTCAAATACATTATTTAATCTTCAAAACCACCATCTGAGGTGGATATTATTTCCATCTCCATTTAATGGGTGAGGATATTAGGCACTAAGCAGTAAATTAATTTTCCTAAGACTAGAATATCTACAAAGCTATAATTTGAACCAAAGTAGTCTGATTTTCCAGAACTTTGCTCTTCCTCTTTGCCCAATAATTCAAAATTAAAGTGCTTCTTCTGACAACAATTATTTATATCTGGAACATTAAGAACTATGAGGCTTACCAGGATCTCCTTTTAACCCGTGGATATGACAAAGCTTGCTTACCCTAGAGATTTAATTGTAGATCTCTGTGCTAGTCATTTATTTGCCTTACTTCCTCAATTTCTCTTGTTCTTTTTTTCCTCATTAAGCATTTGCATTATCTTGTTATATTTTATGCATTCTCTGTTAGCTGTCTTTACATCCCTTCTGCAATAAGTAAAGACATATAAATGCATGCTAAAACAGTCATCTCAGAAAGAGAAACATGGGCAGTGACAAACAAGTGATAAAACCCAAAATTACAGAAAATTACTTCATTATGTTTCCATCACTGTATAACTAAAATGTCTTGTCTGTTTTAGGAATGTTTGCAAAATTATCACCATAATTAAGGATGAGCTAAGGATCTACAATCCTTGAACTTTGAATGCAGGCTTTATATCAATATAAATAAATGAATCCACCACTTAGTAGAGCCAATGAGGCCACCAGAATCAGCCCTGACAAAGCAAACACCTCCAGAGAAAATTTTGAGTGCTTTATCATATACACTACATCTTAAAAGGAAAATAAATGTGTTCACCAAGTCTACAGTACAGTGAGGCATTTAGGATTATTAATCTGTTCCTCTAATGCTATATTCAAATGGCCTTCCACATGTCACTTCCTATCTCATAATGGATCTCTATCTTACATAATGAGTACACATAATTTCCTTTATCTCCTCTTTAACCAAATAAGTTAACCATTAATCTGGAATTCGGGTTTTAAAGTGCCCTTAGATCATGTAGGATAACACCTCTATTTTTCTAAAGAAGGGACTGAGTCTCAAGGTAGTTAAACCATTTCTGAGATCACACTGCGAGTTAGACTCAATACTGGGACTAGATTCCAGTCACCTCAACTTTAATTCTTTGATATTTCTAGCATGAATATACTGCATATTTCCCAGAAAAAAAGCTTTGACTCTTACAGTTCTTCTGGTATTTTACCAAATATGAATAAACTCTACAGCATTTAGCAAACATTCAATGTAATCAACTAATAGTTCACATATTCAAAACTGCATCTTCCTAGGATAAAAGTGGAAGAACCAAAATTGTCTAGAAAATTCCTTCCACATATTTGAAATTCCATCTCACAAGAAAGAGTTAATCAGAGTGGAGTATTGAAAGTCTCAAAAGAAACGAGCCACTCAGATGCTTGAATTGTCAGTCATATGGCTATCCTTCACCTCTTTTAAGGTTTCTAGCTCACTGAGACAAGTTCACTGTGATGAGGAAAAGGCAGGCTTTGAAAAAAGTAAAAAAGAAAAAAAAATAATAATAAGTTAAATATATTCTACTTTGCATTAAAAAAAGAAAAGCAATTGTTTTATTTTCTTAAATGTATTTAATTTATAGAAGAAAATATATTTAAAGAGGATCTATTTGACTCGTATCAAATTAATAGTACTGTCATTAGAAGGCTTTCAAAATGAAATCTTACTGAGATTTGTTTTCTGTGAATGAACAGAGCTAGAAAACTGGGATGAGGATTAAACACAGAATGAATATAGGTGTTTAAATTGGTCAAAATTTTGTCCGTTTGTTTTTCAATGAAAACTAAACCAAATATTTTAGGATATATTTTCTTAATCAACAGAAAAGATACTAAGGTTTAAGTTTTACAAGGACATATGAAAGACCAAAAGAATATTTTTACATTTATAATTTGATGGGATAAAGATATCCAGTTACAGGAAGGATTTGCTGCCAGAAGTAGCTGAGTTGGCTGTGGAGCTGGAACAAACTGCAATACAAGAACTCAATATGCCATAATGCTTTTGCTTTATTTGATTTTTAGTATGTTCACTGTAATTTTGTTTTAAATATACAATTCCTTTGTGATTAAACAGTGTTGATTTTCTGGTCCGGTGAAAGCAGATGCTTTTATTAGTCGTAATTCAAAAGCTTTGAATCTCCGCAAACAGTAAGCACACCATGAAGATTTCTGAATAGAAGGTCAGCTTTGTACAGAGCTTAATGAGAGACAGCACATCGAAGGAAGTACAGCTGCTACTGTTATTTCTATGCACCATGTTTTAAGTAAGTAAGCAGACATCCCTAAGTCACTGAGGGGGGTACCAAGTAGATGGAGAGAAAATGAAGCTGTAAGAGTCAACTACAATTTGTGTCTTTCAAATCTTAATATAAAGAGACAATCCTAGTTTTTTTTCATTTAGGTGTGAAAGTGAGAAGCTTTTGTTTAAATTATTATATCCCCACTATACGACCCATATTGGTTTTACAGTCTATGTTTTGTATTTGACCTGTAAGTAATTTTATTGTATAAATATATGCTTTCTTTTTTTTTTCTTCAACCTTTAAGTTCAGGGGTACATGTGCAGGATGTGCATGTTTGTTACATAGGTAAATGTGTGCCATGGTGGTTTGCTACACAGATCAACCCATTACCTAGGTATTAAGCCCAGCATCCATTAGTCATTCTTCCTGGTGTGCTCCCTCCCCTACCCACCCCACAACAGGCCCTAGTGTGTGTTGGTCCCCTCTTGTGTCTATGTGTTCTCATCATTCAGCATTTTATTGTATTAAGTATTATAAGTAATCTAGTGATTATTTAAAACATACAAAAAGATGTGAAGAGTTTATATGAAAACACTATGCCTTTGTATATAAGGGACTTCAGCATCTGCAGATTTTGGCATCTGTGGGGTCCTGGAACCAATGCCCCATCAACACCAAGGAAAACCTGTTTTTAGCTCATTGTCTGTAAGTATAAGGCTGAGAAAATTTGGAAATTCCCAAATCCAAGGAAAGTTACCAAAGTTTCTGAGTAGAAACAGGACTTAAATATAATTCTGGCTAAGAAAGCAAAATCTAGTTTCACTGGTTAAAAAAAAAAAAAAAAAAAAAAAAAAAAAAAAGAAGCCGTGATTATTATTAGACTGTTACAAAGAGGGGAAGACAGAATGCCATGAAGTGTAGCAACTAAGTGCGGGAGCGATCAGAGGAAATATCAACTAATGTTTCTTTCGCATGGTATCTATATAATAATATGAACTGGAATATTCTGATCTTTAAAGTACCTGCAGCGCTTTGCTTATGAGACAGAAAAAAAAGTCCAAGTTTCTGTTGTTTATGTCACTTGGCCTTCATGAGCCATGAAAAGAGCCCCTTGAGAATTTTTACTGAATTTTTATGTTCACTAAGCCCATCTTCTGTTCTTTGAGTGCTCTGTATACAGAATGACATGCAAACCTCCTGCAGAGTTGACCACGCTTGTCTTGTTCTTGCGACGAGATGGTGCAGAGAAATGCCCTGTCGCATAATGCCTGGAATTCAATTCCTATAATTGTAGGAGATTACGCTTAATTCAGTTTGCCCAGCTAATTTTGATAGCAAGAAAGACTGAGATTCTGATGCAAATAAGCGTGAAAAAGTGGCCACATTGGCGATCATATCGTAGACTACAATTTCGCTCCTATGAACTGAAAAACAAAACAAAAATAAAAGGTTGAAGACCCGCTAACTCTTTTGTCTAAAATCTATAAAACCAAAAACAGCATGGGTACTGTCCAAAAACAGACATATAAACCAGATGGGAAACAGAACAGGCCCTCAGAAATAGCACCACACATCTACAACCACCTGATTCTGTTTGCAAAACCTGACAAAAACAAGCAATGAGGAAAGATTCCCGATATTTAATAAAATGCGTGCTTGGAAAACTATGCTAACCGATTAAAGAAAACCTGAAACTGGACCCCTTCCTTACACCTTATAGAAAAATTAATCAAGATGGATCAAAGACTTAAACCATAAGACCTAAAACCATAAAAACCCTAGAGAAACCTAGGTAATACCGACTCAGGACACAGGCCATGCGTACAAGACGTTCAGTCTAAAATACCAAAAGCAATGGCCCAGACAATAAGCCAAAATTGCAAATGCGAATCTTTAATTTAACTGAAGAGCTTCTTACAACAAAGAAACTCATCATCAGTGTGAACAGGCAACTCGCGCGCCTCGCTCGCGCGCCGCCGGGGATCCGCGGCGTGCCCCGGGAGCCCCGCCGGGGGCCGTGCGCACCCATACAGATTATGGGTAGAAATGTTTGCGAATCTATCCATCTGACAAAGGGCTAAATATCCAGAATCTACGAAAGAACTAAAGAATTTAGAAGAAAAAGAAACAACGCCCGCATCAAAAGTGGGAAAGGATATGAACAGACACTTCTCAAAGAAGACATTTATGCAGCCAACAAACATATGGAAAAAAGCTCATCATCACTGGGCATTAGCAGAATGCAAATCAAAACCACAATGAGATTACGCCGATTCTCATGCCAGACGTTAGAATGAAACATTAAAAGTAGGAAACAACAGATGCCCGGAGAGAAGTAGAGGAAATTAGGACACACTGTTTACCACTGCTCGGTGGAGTGCAAATTAGTTCAACCATTGTGAAGACAGGTGTGATGATTCCTCAAGGATCTAGAACCAGAAATACTATTTGCCCCATCAATCTCATTACTGCGCATATACCCATAGGATTATATATCATGCTACTATAAAGACACATGCACATGTATGTTTATTGCAGCACTGTTCACAATAGAAAAGACTTGGAACCAACCCAAATGTGCATCGATGATAGACTGGATAAAGAAAATGTGGCACATATACACCATGGAGTACTATGCAACCATAAAAAAGGATGAGTTCATATTGTTTGCAGGGACATGGATGAAGCTGGAAACCATCATTCTCAGCAAACTAACACAGGAACAGAACACCAAACACTGCATGTTCTCACTCATAAGTGGGAGTTGAACAATGAGAACTTATGGACACAGGGAGGGGAACATCATATATCGGGCCTGTCAGTGGGAGAGGGCCTATAGAAGGGATAGCATTAGGAGAAATACCTAATGTAGATGACGGGTTGATGGGTGCAGCAAATTAACAGGCACATGTATACCTATGTAACAAACCTGCACATTCTGCACATGTATCCCAGAACTTGAAGTATACAAAAAAAAAAAACCGTAAACTGGTTGAGGCTTCAAAATGGTCTGAAACATACAGGCAACCTCTGACTTTAATTCTTAGCACTGAATAAGCAATGTCACTTTGAGAAAAAAGATTGTAAGAACAACTGAAGATTCTTATTGTTCAGAGCCTTTGCAACAGCCATCACCACCCACATCTTCTCCTCTGCTTATGAAACTCTGATCCATTCACGTAAGCAAGCACAAATCCCTCAAACTCTGGGAAAATATGTGTATCTGCTGATTCCAGTAGGTTAATCAATATTCGTCTAAACCAACCATGATAATACCAGTCCCCTTTTCCATGTATTTTCTCACCCTCTCTTCATAATATGCATGGCCATGAAACATAAGTTTCAGGACGAAAGAAGAGGAAGTTCTGCCGGGGAAATTTTGAAATAGATTATTGTCCCAGGTCAATACACACAACTTTGTGAAAAGAAAAGCATTTCCCATAGCCATTTCTTTTTAGCTTAAAATATTGTGATCAAGAAGTGATGCCTGGAGCTGTAACAGCTATCTTGTCACAATGTGGCAATAAAGCAGAAGAATGAAAAGCCAACAGTCTGGGCATTTTGAAGCACACGGATGGAAACCCTGTATACTTGACATCAATGACCCTCTGAAATAAATCTGGACATACGTATCTATAGATTTCTTAATATATTAAATACTCTTATAAACTAAAGCATTTGGTGGGATTTTAGTTATTTGCAGCCAAATTTATCTTAACGCTCATTTTCAAGCAAAGAGCTGGAGGAAATGTAGATAACAGACAAGTATTATTTGGACATTGAATTTGATAAAGGCACATAAAACTTTTGACTAGTCTTTTGTTCTTGCTGTTGTGTATTTAAATTTGTTTCATTTCAAATGATACAATGTTCCTAGCCAAAGAAGAAAAACATCTCAAATACTGGGAACTCATAAAATACATGAAAAAATTTTACATTTAAACTAAAAAGAATTACTGCAAATGATGAATCTCTCTAAAGACATCATTTTGTTAGCACAGAGACTTGACTCTGCTTACCATATGTATTGGGGTTCCACAGAGGGACAGAACTAATAGGAGGATATATATGTATATAAGAGAGGGAGAGAGAGAGGAGTTTATTAAGTGTCAACTTACACAATCACAAGGTCTCACAATAGGCTGTCTGCAAGCTTGAGGAGCAAGGAGAGCCAGCCCCAATCTCAAAACTGAAGAACTTGGAGTCCAACGTTCTAGGGCAGGAAGCATGCAGCACAGGAGAAAGATGTAGGCTGGGAGGCTAGGCCAGATTTGCCATTTCATGTTTTTCTGACTGCTTTATATTCGTTGGCAGATGATTAGCTTGTGCTAATCAGACACACCAGATTAAGGGTGTGTCTGCCTTCCCCAGCCCACTGACTAAAATGTTAATCTCCTTTGGCAACACCCTCACTGACACACCCAGGATCAAGACTTTTCCTCCTTCAATCCAATCAGGTTGACACTCAGTATTAACCAACACATTATAAATAGATATTTTAATCTCAGGATCTTGAATCTGGATCACTGTTTTGCTGATAAGAACACTGGAAGAGAGACTAATAATTTTAGTCTATCTTAACAAATCTATGGTGTTAATTTTTTAGACCTTCATTTTGTTTGTTTCAAACTGGACCTTGGTCACACTTTTCAAACTCTCTTTCCCCATCTAAAAGTAATTCAAAAGCATAATAGTATTATTATTTCTAAAAGTAAACTGGATTTATATTTCTTTTTGTTAGCCAAATACTATATTAGTGCTTTCATATAGATAAAAAATAAAGTACTATAAACAAAGTCAAAATTCCTGCTCGTGCTTTTACCAGGGGTTACTTCTATTGTAAGTTTGTAATTCTTCTAGATTTTTCACATTTATTTGCTTACCAATGGCTTTACCTACAGAATATATTTAAGCATACATTTACATAAATATATATAGTTTTTTGTATTTTCTACTTAAAGAATGTATACCATATGCATCATTCATTTTTCCAGTCTCTTTAATTATTCCATAGATATTTCATAGTATGTACATACTATAGTTTAATTATAAATGTATTGTCAGATATATAGGAGTTTCTTGATATTTTGTTTTATAAATACTGCAGTTAATATCTGTGTATATGCAACAAGTATAAATGAATCTTAAGATAGACATGAACAAGTGGAATACTTGAATATACATAGTTTAAATGTTAGTGGAGTTCGCCTGTTGAAATGAGCAGTCTAAACTTTATTCCCATAAAGAAAGTTTGTGAGAATTATCTACTGCCCAATTACTTGATACTATCAGATTTTTCTATTTTTAATAAGCTGATATATAAAAGTAAACATCTGAGGATTGTTTTAATTCAGTTTTCAGAATGCAAGTGAGGCTTATCATCTTTTCATATATTTAATGGCTGCTTACATTTTCCCTTAAGAGAAAAAAGGTTATATGTTTAATTTCCTACTGAATTTTTTTTACTAATTTGGAGCTCTTTATGAACCCTGAATGTTAATCCTATGTCTTTAATAATTATTTTATCAAAATATTTTATCCAAATTGTCTTTTAATTTTTATAATCTCTTATAATACATTTTAATATAGTCAACTTATCAATGTTTTCCTTTATTTTGTTTTGCATATTATTTATGCATGCTTTCAGAGTATACGTGTGTGCATATTCAGAATATTAATAGAGACATATGGTATTTCTATAAATTACTATACATTTGGAGAACAAATGCAATTAGATTTTTACTCCCATCACACATAAAAAAATAAATTTCAGCTAGATTTAAAACATAAAAGCAATATAGATAATGTTAGAATGAGACTGCAACTGTATATAATATGCATCAGTCACATAGAGGCAGCACAATGCTCAACTGGCTCAGGTTTAGAGCAATGCCTCACATGAAATTCTAGGAAATCCACATTGGACTCTAACATAATAACATCAGAATCTTTTTACTTGGAAATCTAATAATCACATTATATAGATACTTTAGACCTAATGTATTTTACTCTTGCTGAAATACACATGACTACAAACACAGTACTTTACATCCATATTTCTGTGAACATAAGCTAGCTTTCACAAAAATCACATACTACTGAGAAAAATAAAATTTTAATAAAACAATTTTGTCAAAAAATGTCTAGGAGTCAGGAAATAGAACACTAATATATTTTTTTAAAGTGGAAGGAAAGTGTTGGCTTCATGCCATATTAAATGACTGTAACTTCTCTACACTGCAATTTATTTAATTATTGGTACCAGCTTCCCAGAATGAGGTCAACAGAGTGGATGTGTTCTTGGAGCATAGAAACTAGACTAGGTTAAAAATGTTGTGACCTTTTTTTTAATGGCTTTGTATCCTGTAAAAGGCATTAATTTTCAAAAGGGTGATTATGGTTTGCCTTTTTGTACCACTATGTCTAATTTGTTTTATGTTCCAGCAGTGAAAATTATTTTCCTCCTCCAATTTATATCACAAACACAAATGAATATTCGAGTAAAAAACTTCATTGGTTTAATTTGACAATCCTCTGCACCAGCATAAAAGTACATACTTTATTCTAAATTATTGGTAGAAATAATAACTGGTCTTTAAATCACTGCAATTCATTTGCCACCAGAAAGAAAGATTCTTGTAAATAAAGTATAATTCTCATTCCAGAAGGGTAAGAGAGTGAATGTACCTGAAAGAAACCAAAGCAATAATAGTAATACCTAAAAACAAATGACTCAATGTATCCTTAGCTTTAGTTAAAAATATCTCATTAGGAAGAGGCAGAAAACATGGATAGCTAGAAAAGTTAAGCAATTTTGTCTAACAAAATGAGATCTGAAAATTCTTTTCAGATATTAAAACAATTATACCAGTGTTTATTTATTTTTGTAAATAAGAAGATTGAAACCCAGTATTGTGAGGGAGCTTATAGAACCAGGGAAGTCCAGATTTGAAGAGGTTATTGATGCTGTACATTTCTTCTGGTAGCTAGATAACATAATGAGTGCATAAAACTTTGATAAACATTGTTATTATTATGATTATCTTAGATCAATCGTAAATTATCAGAGAGAAGTTTTAACATCTTCACCGATCTAGAGTACATGGTCTCTTCTCTGAGGAGTAAAACTAACAACCTAAGCCAAATGGTATAACTTAAATGTATTCCCTAAAGTTCATGTGTTGGAAATTTTAATTCCCAATGCAACAATGTTGAGAGCTGGGGCCTAATGGGAGGTATTTAGTTAATAAGGGCTCCAACCTCATGAATGAATTAATGTCAATTATAAGTGGGCTTGAAGCTGTGAGTTTGCTTTTTTCTTTTTCTGACCTTCTCTTTGCCCTTCTGTCATTGGATGATGCAGCAAGAAGACCCTTGCCAGATATTAATCCCATGATCTGGGACTTTCCAGCCTCCAGAACGATACAAAATATATCTCTGTTCTTTATAAATGACTCGGTCTTTAGAGCAGCAAAAAACAGACTGAGACACCCAGATAACTCTGCCCACACCCTGAAAACCAAGAGCAAGATCCTTAATAAATCTTAGCTATTGTTGTGAATAAACGAGGTTGGCATAAGAGTTTAAGTCACAGTAAGATAAATCACCAAAAAGGTACAGTTTTACCTTTATCTGTAAAGGGGAGGCAAACTTTGATATACTGAATGTTTAAAGGAAATGAGACTTTACATCTGAAGAGACAGAAATATTTTCAATTGTTTCCCTACTCAAGGTATTATAACTTCTTGAGGAAAAGTGGAACTGGTTTAAATATCTACCTATCTATACATATTTATGCTTTTTTTTCTACCTACTTGACGGTATTATGAATAAATTAATGATAGTACTAAAGTAGCAACTTCTGATAAGAGCTATAGAGAAATAAAAGGGTCTCGAGATAGAAAGTTATGGTGAGAAGCAAAGTCTGAAATGAGATATGGTCCAGTCACATATAAAGGTGGTGGAGGGTCAGGAGGTGGGGATGGTGACAAGTAAACAGGTTCCAGATATAGGGAAGTTCTACATTGGCAATGACTGGGTGTGCTCTGAACAGCTAAACATCTTGTGGCTAGAGTACACCGGGAGTGGGTGAGAGAGGTATATGAGAATGAAAGACAACAGGAAACAATATCTATAGGAGAGTAAAATGACCTGATTTATAATTTAGAAAAATCAGTCTACATTCTACTTGAAGAATGGAAAAGGGAGACAAAAATTAATGAGGTCCTGGAGGTTTCCGGTTTGACCCGAACAGTATGACAGAGACTGAGATACAAAACGGGATGAAAAGGAGAGTTGAAAAGAAGATATGAGTTAAGGTTGAGCTATATTGCATGTGATGCCTTCTATGCAGACTGTGGTATGAGGTCCAATAGGCAGTTGAAACTATTGATTTTAAGCTCTGGGAGTTGGAGATGTAAGCTTATATGCATATGAGGTCACTGAAGTTATGAGACTGTTAATATAGAATAAGGAAGAGAAGTTGACTACAAATCAGTCTTTATTAAAGTAGCCTATGAAGTAAATTGTTAAAGGCGGCCTGGGAATCTGCATTTTTGAAAACACATCAAGTTGTTTTTAAAAATTCTAAAGGTTGAACACCACCTGTTTTATATTTTAAAATGAGCCTCTGGAGTCAGACTTTATGAGCTTATATTAATGCTCCCTCATATAATGGATGTCTAAACTAAGGCAAATAGTAAAACTTTTATCACTGGCAAAAAGACAAACAAAAATATCAGGTTATTGTGGACATTACTGAGTTGTACATGTAAATACTCAACAATGTCATAGTATTCTGAAGTCAGTTGCCCTCTCTCTTTCATATTACTAGAGGTATGACCCCCAAAGGATATATATGAATATATAGCCCAGTTCATATTTATTATGGCCCAGGTGTTTACCTTTTTGAGTCCTGAATTCTACATGACAGATTTTATATTTGCAAAACTGTTAAATCAATAAATAATCACATAGCTATAAAGTTAGGATCAATTATCTAATACATCTTCTGCCCCCTGACAAGCAAAATGTCAGAACTCTTTCATCACTATTGGACCATCTTTTAGGATTATTTTAAAAAAAAAAAAAAAAAGACTTTTAGGAGAAAAGAAGAATTTAGGGTTCTCCTTCTCTGTCCTTTCCCTACTCTCATAAGAATATCAAATAGGGGGAACCAATTTTCTTGACTTGTCTAGTTCTAGTAGGTTTTCACAAAAAATTTCCTAATACTGGGAGTTGGGCTTTTAAAAAATCAGATTTTTTTTTTTTTTTTCAAATTTAACTTAGGAAGGCAAAGGACCTCTCAGGGGGAGGGTCATAGCACATCTTCAAGAGGAAGGATTGTTCAGATACCCAGGACCCAGGCACAAGCATTTAATTGTCCACACTAATAACTTCCCCCCAAAAAAGAAAATGCAGTTCCTATTTTTTGTTGTTCAAGCATCACTGGAGTGTCTGAGCTGCTATGTTCTCTGTCTGTAAAGAAGATTTTTCTTTTTTGCAATTAACACTGATAATATTTAACAATACAATTTATTCAGCCACTCAGGATAGTCTCAGGATAGAGGAAGGAAAATTTGACTTTCTGCATTTAAAGTAAAGTAATATAAGTAGAACGATAAGAGTTCAAGTCATCTATCCTCATATCCCAAATCTTAAAGTCAAAATATTTATTACTATTCTGCTGCATTCATCCTGGGTATAGAGTTAGGAGGTTCTATCCACAGAATGCTAGGTTCCTTCCTATTTCTTAGCCTCGGTGCTCTCCAAAATACAACAGCTAGCCCCATTCTAGTTCCCAAGCTGAATGTAACTTCAAACAGGAAATCCTTAAATTGAATAATTTTAGTCTGACAAAGATAAGCTGTGCACTGAAGTTTACAAGTCCTCCTTGAAGAGTCATTACATACATAATGCAAATTTTGAATTTGTTGTCCAAGTGCAATGCCCCAAAGTGCCCTTCCATGATCACTGAATGTCCTATATGGTTCTTTATCTCCTGCTTTCTAGGATAGCACCCTGACTTATCCTTGACATGGACTCTATCAGGGAATAGATTAATCATAACTGACACTCTACTTTTCTGGAAAATGTTGTCCATTAGCCATGACAATGATATTTAGATTTGCTATTTTTATCACCTTCCTACTAAATAAGAAATCTTGATCTTTATCCTGGCCCTTCCTGTTTATTGTTTACCAAGATTTTGTTTATGGTTTTAAATATGGGTTGAATGTTCACTGTTACAAGTATTGTGCTGGAAGCAGTAGATTTAGGAAGAATAAAAACAAAAAGATTTGATCTCTATCCTTTAGAAGTTCAAGAAGACTTCAATCTTTGTATCCCTTGCTTTGTCCCTGCAGCTTACACATCTGCTGTCCACCCTTGAAACTACATTAGATTCCCCAGCACGTGTCCTGCCTAAGAAAGCAGAAAAGGACAGATGATTCCTTTTCCATGCAGACTTACAGTAAGAGTTACCAGTTCCCAATTCTCTAAGCAAATAATACATAGATGAATTTTCTAAAGAGATAATGCTTAACCATGATATCCTGACACAATGGAATTTGTGAAACAAATATTTTTATACTAATAGAGTTTTAATAGAGAACATAGGTGAATTACTTTATTTGTATTAAATATATTAAATACATTCTGATATTTATAAAGTAAAGGTGTATTCACTAGAATCCTTACATTTTATCCTCAGAAGGAAAGAAAAGGCAGGAGTATAGCTCTTCTGGCCAGGCAATTTCTGTCACAGACTGTAAACTTTGATACACCCATGAGAATGTTGAAAATGAATATTGTGTAACAAGTCTTGTATGGAAAACAGAACATATTTGGGCAACGATTATTGTAAAGAATATCATGGTTTATGAACAACTAGAGAGCCTGCTTAGTGTCCAAGTTGTGCTTCATCCAGAGGAAGAACCAATAAGACCATTAAAAGATCATTAGCCACACATAACCAGTTCTGAGATAGAGTCACAATGTAGGAAACTTAATGCTTAATTACACGGAACTTTATTAGACAAAGGGTATTTATAAAAAGCAAGAAGGCATGCTCTTAAATATAGATACACTAGATCCATGAATACTTAGCTATAAATAATTTTGATATAAATTATAATTTGATATAAATTATAATTTTATGAAAAGAAAGAAAATATCTTTTAAAAGGAACAGGAATGTACTGTCATGTTAAACTTGTAATTTTATGTAGTCAACATAGCAGCAAATAATAATTTTTTGTTGTCTCAGTGGTGACTGAAGTTGTTAGAATAATAAAACTACTATAATGCTTTTGTAGCATTCCTACCAAAATTTTTAAGGAAATGTGTTCGTTAACTGAAAATGAGTGCAGGGTTTTCTCCTAATAAATATGAATTGTAATTTCCCTCTAGCCCTTCACACAGCGTGCAATTTTTTCTCTCAAATATCATATTCCACACAGTGCAAAGGCCGGCCTGGTTTCATCTATTTCCCATCACATCTTGTCTCTCACTCAAAAACCTGAATATTCTGAAATACACTTGCCCCTGCCCGTCTTTACTACCTACTGATTTCTTAGTTTCTCTTTATACTATGATAATTCTAGCCCCAGATTCAAGATCTTTCTCTCCTCTATTAGTCTCTTCATTGTTTTTGGTAAATTCAACATCTATGTAGATCATCAATACCTTGGATTTTCATTTCTTTTACTTTCTGTCTCCTAACAACTATTTGTGTTACTTTAGCTCAGGTAACCAGCTCCACAGTCAGTACAGATAACTGCACCAACTGCAGTGCAAAATGTTTTGACTATTTGTACCCCCTATTCATCGTTACTTGCAATACACCTTCACTTTCCTTCTTCTTCAGCTTAGTGTTCATAGTCAAACACAATTGTTGCTTTAATTGCACAATCAGCCTTGTTGCTTTAATTGCACAATCAGCCAACTTGCCTCTCTCTTTGTCTTCAACTAATGTACTTTCCAATCTACTAACCTATTATTTTATAAGATTTAAAGGTATTTTGATGGTGGGACACAATACAGTCACACTCAGATGTATGAAAGGTAGAATTTCTTGTTACCTTCAGCTCCAAGTCAGAGAAATATGTCAGGCAGAGTTGCGCAGGAGGGAAACAGCAAGCTGAAACTGTAATGAGCCACTTATGTATGGCAAGTGGGGTGTAATTGGCTAGGTTTTGCAGGTTCTTCATGGGTTAATTTGAATAATCTTAGTGAACTCTGGGACATAGGGGTTGTCCCTAGTTGTCCAGTACCCTGTCCCGGAGTGACTAGGGCAGGTGTATAGTGGCCTGGAGTGCAAGACCAATAAGAAAAGTGGTTGTAGGTCATGGATTTAGGAGCCCACTAAGAAAACTGGCAGGCCTCTAGCCAGGGCCTCAAAACTGGATCAACATATCTCTTACCATATAAAAAAGTCAACTTAAAATTGATTAAATTCTTAAATGTAAGACCCAAAACTATAAAACATAGGGAAAACCCTTCAGGGCATTGCTGTAGGCAGATTTTCTGAGTAAGACTTCAAAAGCACAGGCAACAAAAACAAAATAAACAGGTGGGACTATATCAAGCTAATAAGCTCATGTGTAGGAAAAAAAAATCAACAGTGACCAGACAACCTTTAGAATAGGAGAAAATCTTTGCAAACCAGTCATTTGACAAAAGACTAATATCCGAACATGCAATAAATTAAACAACTCAACAGCAAAAATACAATTTGGGTAAAAACTGGGCAAAGGCTATAAATAGACATTTTTTTAAAAAAGAATTAAAGATGGCCAGCAGATATATTTTTTAAATGTTTAGCATCACTAGCTACCAGGGAAATGCAAATCAAAACCACTATAAGATATCATCTCACTGCAGTTAGAATGGTTATTAGCAAAAGATGAAAATAACAAGTTGCTGGCAAGGATGTGGAGAAAAGGTAGCTCATATAATTTTGGCAGGAGTGTAAATTTGTATGGCCATTACAGAAGACAGTATGTAGGTTTCTCAAAAAGCCAAAAATAGAACTATCATGTCATCCATCAATTCTACTGCTGAGCATTTATCCAAAGGAAGGAAATCAGTATATTGAGGAAATATTTGTACTCCCATGTTTATTGCAACACTATTCACAACAGCCAAAACAAAATCAACCTGTGTCTATCAATGAATAAATAAAGGTGATATGTGTGTACACGCACACACACAATAGGGTACTATTCAGTCACACACAAAAAGAATAAAATCTTGTCATTCACAGCAATATGGATAAGCCTGTAGGACATTATATTAAGTAAAATAGGTTAGGTTCAGGAAGATAAATAATGCATGTTCTCACTCATATGTGAGAGCTAAAATAGTTGATCTCATGGAAGTAGAAAGCCGAATTGTTATTAGAGGCTGAGAAGGGAATGGGGGAAGGCAAGATAGGAAGAGATTGGTTAACAGATAGAACATTATAGATAGGAGGAATAAGTTCTAGTGTTCTGTAGCAATATAGAGTGAATATAGTTAACAAAATATATTGTACATTTTCAAAAAGCTAGAAGAATTTGGGATGTTCCCAGCACAAAAAATGTATGAGGCAACAAATATGCTAATTACCCTGATTTCATCATTACACATTATATACACGTATCAAAATACCACTCTTTATTCCATAAATATGTACAATTATGTATCAACTAAAAATTAATAAAACATCAAAAAATTTAAAACTGAGTCAAAAAAGCACACAAACTATAATTACATTGAGGTAAATATAACTTTCCACCAACTTCATGCTTTTACCCAAGCAACTGAGTACATCTGAAGAGAAATCTACAACTCTTCTTCCTCTCCTACATGATCAATAAAGACAGCATCCTACTTAAGCCTCATGTCCCTTTCCAGTTACTACCCCAGTTCTCTGATATTCTTTACCCCAGTTCTCTGATATCCTCAGAGTTTTTCCATGGTCTTCACTTCCATTCCTTTCTTTCTTTAACACATTCCTGTAATAATTTAACCTCTATTATTCCTCTGAAATGGTCTTACTTTGGTCACCAATGAACCCCAGATCACTAAACATAATGATGTTCTTACTTTACTCTACCTATGAGCTGCATTTGAGATCACTTCCTTCCTCTTTAAAGACTTTCTTCACTGGGCTTCTAGAACATTCCACCCTTGATTTGCTCTCTACTGCTATTTATCTTCCTCCTCTTCTACCTCTAAATATGGCAGTGGAGCTAGGTTCAGCCTTTGGCCTCCCCATTCTTCTTAGTGTCATTCACCCCTTAAGTGATCTCATCTTACTATTTTAAGTGATATCTATATGCTCTTGACTATAATTCTGCATTTTTTTCTCTTATTACTCCTTTGATCTTCAAACATAAATCTAATTCCTAACTTGTCAACTCCATTTCCTATTGGGGCAGAAATTGTTTGTTGCCTACTCCAAAGCTACCTTTTTCTTCCTTGTGTCACAGTTTTGTTCTGGTACAGACAAACACTCACTGATAGCATGAAAGTTGAGTCAATTCTTTTATGTTGATGCATGGAAATTGTTTCTGCCATTGAGAAACTAAAGGGAATCTACCTGAGGAATCTCTAGGAAAGGTTTGTAAAATAAAAATAAATGAAAAGAAATAAATGAAAAGAAAACCTCCACTTCAATTTCCTCTTTCTGAAAAGGGGTGTCTCATACTTGTACTACAGCAGCCATCTTGTACAGGGAGAAGAAGGCCAAGAGAATCATGAGACATATTTACCCAAAATCCTAACACTGTGGGGCCACCTCTCAACCACAGCAACATCTCCTCTTAACTATGGACCTCCTGAAATTGACTACTCTGATTTTTGTGTGACAGAAAAAAACAAATAACAACAACAACAGAACCCTCCCTATTTGATTAAGTCTTCCTCAGATATTCTGTTATTTCAGATAAAGCATGGACTAACTGATATCTACCTACACATATTGGCACACTTGAACTTAACATTTCCTAAGTAAGACTCAGTTTTCCTACTCCCGACCAAACAGGTTTGGGTTCCCACAGAAGATCCTGAAATGAGAATTTGAATCCAAGTATTTTACTTGGAAGATGATCCCAAGAAAATTTGTTCAGGGATTGGAAAGTTAGATAGGCAATGAAAGGCAACAACTAAGGAGTGTGTAATCAAGCTGATTACCACGGAGGGTGACTGAAGCAAAACTTCATGGGGAAACTCTGGTAAATAGTGTTAAAAACATTCCTTGGAGTTATTCCAGTCTCAGGATGAAAAAGCTGGTATTTGTATATCAGCTCCTGTAGGCCATTGCTTGAGTGCTGCTGCCTGGAGTGTTAATTTCTTGGCACGTCAAGTCTGCCCTGTATGTAGGCAGAGCAACATTTGTTGGCTTCTGAGAAAACCCTTACGCAAAAAAAGAAGCAAATCCTTACTGTTAGAATTTGGCATCTAAAATCCGAAAGATATAGACAGAGAATCAACTGTTTCTGCTTTGCTAAACCTCCATGCCCTGATCGTTTCTACTGACACTCTACATGAAGTTCACCCTGTGATATTATTGCCTTCTTCAAAGAACCAGTCAAGTTTTCCTTCAGAAACAGTGTATAAGAGAGTTAGTAGAACAAGCTACATTAGTTGATTTTTAGTTAATTCCCAAGGCTGCAAGTTAAATTCATCATCTGCTGAACCTTGGGTTTCGCGTGCTTTTCAGGCTAAGCGTGATGCCTTTTCTCATTTATAGTTGTCATAGAACTTGGAAGCACCAAAGGAGGCCCAGGAAATAGTCCTAGTTCTATGTGTTATCTCCTCTGGTTCATTATGGAAAAGCAGCCTTATCTTCTCCCGCTACAGTCAATTATCCCTGGAAGTGTAGCCACCCCTTTCTTTGATTGTTGGTCTCCTGGCATGAGGATGCCAAACAACTATATAGTAGTATGAGATGGGAATACAAATTTCTCCAAGAGAAAAACTGGAAGTGATGGTAAGTGAAGTCATTGCTACTTGGTTCTTGGATATATGTAATTTACCTATTGAAAGTATACCACTGCGTAATGGTGGTCATTACAAAATATACCCTCCAGTTTTGAAACTAGTCGCCCAAACTCTCAGAGAATTATTCCCTAATGAGCATCGTGGCTGTGTCTTTAAGAGGCAATTCAGTGTTTCACTAGATTGGCAACTTCTGGTTGATTGAGTATGTGGTAGTATTTGTCTCTAGGCAGTGACTCCCATCTTCATATCTTCATTATCATACATCTTTCATTAGAAACAGGTTCCCTGGTCCAGTATAATATCTGTGACATCCCATGCTGATAAGCTAGATATTCCCTGATTCTTCCATGCTGTTGCTTGCCAAAATGCTGTCAGCAGGGAAAGCAAACTCATATCCTCCAACTTACCAAAAACTGATTCACTGGTCTCCTCAATTGATGGTGCCAATATTAGGATTTGGCATCAGTCCATGCTATTGATAGCCCATGAAGGAACTGATGCAAGGTCCCTACTGATACATGTAAGGGCCATCCCTCCATCCCAGACACCATGATTATTCCATTCATTTTTTCACCAAAGTTGCCAAAGGTGGAGACTGGCTTGTTTTTTCCACCATGCATGTCTTCTGATGTGTTTCCAAATACTAGACCTACATTTATATAAGATTCTACCTGATCACCAGTAATGCCTGTTAGACTTTGCTCTTAACTGAGTTTTACATATTTCTAAATAAATTCACATTTCCCTTTACTAAAATACAGCTTAAGAAAACCCAGCAATTTTGTATTCTGTACTACTTTCTGTTCTAGCCTTTCCTATATTCATCATTTAGAAAATATTTCTAACAGAAATACTTAGGTTGAATACCTAGTCATGCATTATAATAAATAACTATTTGATCTTTTCTTTTCTTGTTTTCATGAGCATGGATCATCCATCGTATGAAATGCTGAGTTGGATGATCAGACAGATCAGTTTATTTTTTCCTTGTCCAATTCTAATTTCAGTCCTACAACAGACATTCACCAATGAGGAAGCTGATTTTTAGAAATGGTAAAAATAAAATTGGCAATGGTCCTGCAACTAGTATGTAACAAAGGTGGTGTTTGAACTCAGTATTTCTGATTAATAAAACATCCATTAGAGGGTGAGGCATACTCAGTTATTCATTAAATATTGGATCATTTTATTTCTGCCATCATCATCTCCTCTATACAGTTACTCCAATTTAAAGAAATATGTTAAAACCATGTGTAATGCCTCATGATTCATAAAGCATTTTTATGTATTAGATAAATAAGGAAAGACTTATAGGCAGATGTAACAGTCAGTGGACAAATACAATTAAGAATAAACAAATAGTGTGGATAAAACACTGTGAAGTAGATATTGCTTCTATTTACATTGATGGACCTGCTTAAAACCTTGTCTTTGCATGTCCATACTGGAAAACCCAGAGGGGAGGTGTTCAGGAATCAGACAGCTCATTTTCCTGGAACCGGGAGCACCCCCTCTTAGATTACTTGGTAGAGAAGATGACACTAATGAGAAACCACAAGTTTCCTGGCACAGAGTTACAGAAGCCTCATGAATGTTATGTTACAAAATACTTAGCTAGATGACAAAGATAAAGTAGTGTCTCTTTGTACTGAGGAAGTGCAATGATCAAGGTTTGCCTATACATGACGTTTTCTATGATACCCCTTCTCTCTGCTACCCCAGAGTGATCCCAGCACAATCTCTGCCACCCACTCTGCTCTCCCTTCCTCATGTGCTAAACACCAGGGCTGCTGTCCAGAGATGACCTGTCTTGTTCCCCAAGATAATTCTTGCTTGTCATATGACATGGCCTATTTCACTCTAATAAGAGCAATCTATGCACATCTTTCTGTACACTGCACATGAAGGCACCTATTTTTCTTCTCCATTAAATCTTCTGAATGAGGTGCCTCTCTCTGCATTTCAGTCATTATCATTTCTGTAAGTGGATCTGGTTTTCCTCCTCAGAATGAAACATCGTATGACAATGTTTCCATTGTCATAGGATGTCTTTGGCCCCGTATTATCTGTCAATCAATCTGCTTCTCAAGGATATGAATTATTTTTTAAGGATGGAAAGAGAAGGTTATTACGTGTGATAACAACACTTAAACTTTCTCAGCCCATTCTAGTTGAAGTGATACGAAATCACATCCTTTTACTAGCCCCTTCTCTTCTCTTGAAAATAATAAGACTGCATGAGATTTAACAAGAAAATCAGCATATGTGAATGGTTTGTGTATTTGAAAAATAAAAATTCCAGGGCAGACCTGTGTTATACTGGAATAAATGCAATGAAACAGGAAGGAGGCTCGTTTTACTTCTGGTACTAACAGGATGTTGTTCAAATGCCAATTAGGAGAGAAAAAAAAAAAAACACTTCAATGGTGTTTCTGGGAAACCTTGACACAAGAAATAGTGTCAGATTTTTAAGCTGTCTTGTAAAGCTTAACATACCATGTGCTGCCTTGACATCTTGGAGCTTCACAGGGCCCCAGGGGCACAACCACGAGTTCCCTTGCCCTGGCCAGAAATACTTCCCACCCAGTGGGAAAGGGTCTTTTCCTGGCTAGTTCCCCATCAGCTATACAACTGCATGTGATCCACTGGGTCCTCAGTCTAATGGTGTTCACTTCCCTGGAAGCTTGCAGAATTATTAAAATAAGCCAATCATATCCACCCACAAAAATCTGGTAGCACTTCACCCCCTTGTTACTGCAGGGCCTGCCTCCTACAGCCCTATTGGTTCACTCCTCTCTTCAGCACAACCTCCATGAGGTCCTGTGATGTGGCAATTACACATCCATGGCCTGTGATGTCCTCCTGTGGGATGTCAGTATATGTGACTAATAAATTGCTGTGAACTCATCTGTCCATTGTTAGATGTCATGTTTCTGGCCACCTTGGATTATTCAAGATGTGTATCCCTCCCTCACCAACAAGGTGAACAACAGGCAATCAAAACACAGCTCATACCTGGGAAGTCAGAATAATAAGATTTTTTCTTTATTAAAACTTATTAATTTTCAAGTGATCACTCTTGCTAATAAGTGGCCAAGTAAAAGATGTATATGAACATTAAAGAATTATGTACAACCATTATTATAACCATAGCATTTTGCGAAGACACATTAAACAGATTAGAATGGTTATTAGGTGGTATGTTAAGTGAATGAGAGGTGAATACAGGGATAAAAGGGAATTTAGAAAACAAACAAAAAGGGAGTCTTGGATAGAACATATGTAATAATATGTCATGAATTGAGGCCAGGAAAAACAAACCCTATTTGAAAACTCTCTGCCCAATATAAGACAGTAATACGTGCACATGGAGAATGTGTGTGCAATGGCAGCTTGTTTTCTATATTGGAAATCTATTTATTTTTATACACCAATTTTGTGACCAGCAACATTATTGACCTATTTTATGTTTTCTAATAGCTCAAGGTCCTTTTCTAGGCTAGGGACTGCCAAAAATGTATCCTAATCATCTGCAAATAATGATTTTAATCTTGTTGCCTTGTTGTTCAGCGTGTTCCTAATATTTCTTTCTCATATAATAGAGGTGGCTAGGACCTCTAGAACAATGTTAAATAAGGATAGTGCCTCTCTTTGTTTCTGACTTTTATGAGAATGGTTCTAGTGCTTCATGATTAAAAAGGATTCACTGCCCTGAATATTTATAGTAAATATTCAGCATTACACTTAATCATGCAACAATAGAAATATGCTTACATTCATATTAAAGGATTATTTCATTAATATATGTTTTCTCTTTTATAAACTAGAAGTGGGAGTTTGATTTATCATATGTAATTTTGTATCTCTGAAATTAGTTGTATATCTTTTCTGCTTTGGCCTCTTCTTGGAGTGATGTATTGGATTTTCTTTATATTATTGTTAGAATAAGCATAGTATATTTTATAATATAAAATGCATACAGTCTGATTCGTGCTGTTCTCAAGTTAATTTGTTGAAGAGTATTACTATATGAGCATGCAAGTCTTATTAGAGATAAATAGGCAAGAAACTTTGGGTGGCCTTTGATGTATAGTGTTCCAAACTCTTTTCATTTTGCCTCCCAAAAAGTGATCCCTTTGGGAAACCCGCTCAGACTTCAACTGTATCTCCCTCAGAGTGCATATCACTATTAAAGCATGTTTGCTTGTGTTACAGTTTTATTTCTGTGCAAAGAGCATTGGTTTCTGTTTTCCCAAGAGGACCTGTTTTCAAACCTACATTTGGCCCTAATTATGAACTGCATGATATATTCAACTGTGTTTACATTGCAAATTTTCTGCCATATTCTATGATTGGTTCAGAATTTTGATGTTTTGGAGTAATTACTTTGATATAAAATGTGTAAGCTCTGTGAAGGCAGAAACTTCATTCATTGCCTCTCCACAGCCTTCTTAGAATAGTGCTCAGTGTATAGAAAATGCTCCATAAATATTTGACATTTTTGTTTAAATTTGTCTTGAAAAAATTGTTTTATTATTGCAAAGGTTAAATATGGTTAATCTTTTTTTTTTTTTTTTTTTTTTTTTTTTTTTTTTTTTTTTTTTTTTTTTTTTTTTTTTTTTTTTTTTTTGAGACGGAGTCTCCGCTGCCGCCCAGCGCTGAGTGCAGTGGCCGCGACTCCCTCGCCTCACCCTGCATGCCCGCCTCCCGGCGTTCAAAGCCATTCTCCTGCCTCAGCCTCCGAGTAGCTGGGACTACAGGCCCCACCACCTCTGCCGCATAGTTTTTTCTTTATTTTTTAGTAAGACGGGGTTTCACCCGTGTCAGCAGGGATGGTCTCGATCTCCTGACCTCGTGATCCGCCCGTCTCGGCCTCCCAAAGTGCTGGGATTACAGGCTTGAGCCACCGCGCCCGGCCATATGGTTATATCTTTAGAAAATATTAATTTAGTGGGAAACACTGTCTTGTGAACACTGTAAAGAATACTGGTAAGAATCCTACCTCTGATGTATTTTGGATATAAGGACATTAAAAGTCCTTCCATGGCTTAACTAAGATTTTATTCCTCTTTAAAGTGAACAAAGCATTTTAATATGTCAATGTATTCTCACCAAAACTCTTTGATGTATTGTTAATACCCTATTTTAAACATAAAACAAATCTCAGAGATCAGGCAATTTACACAAAAGTGCTGATTTGGTAATCCCTGAAAAACACACACAGAATTTTAAGTCCCAGATATCCAAATCGTCCACTAAATGTGTATTTTTAAAAAATATCTATTCCCCTTTTACATTCATATCCAAACATATTGATAAGCACATCCATTTGAAATAAACACTAATGTCAATCTCAAAGCCAAAAGGATAGATGAGATTATAAAGTATGGTTTTGGCTTGAAGCAACTACATGGAGGATAGTAGAAGTATATTATTCGAAGACAATAGGTATATTTTGAGATGTTTTCAAATGAGAAAAAAATATTGTTGAACAATTCCAGTGAAGAAAATCATACAATAAAATTAATCAGACAATGTATTTATAAAAGTCCTCAAGTAGAGGACACATTTTCTCTTTGCTCTCCTTACATCTGTATAATTAAATACTCAAAATTGTTTGATCAATGAGAGAATAAATAATCGTAATAATTGACTATACTTCCAGTTTTATGTAAAACATGTTGAAAGTCATGGTAAAATTTTAAAATGTATATTCAATCTTCAGGTGTTTTATTAAAAATTGTCACTTAGCTGTAATTCACTTAAATGTTGTCAGCTTTTACTTATTTATGTATTCTTAAGGGTGGATGTACAATTCTTGTCATATAGAATCTGATGTTTAGCTCTTGAGTGACTTTTTCTCTGGACTTTCTGCTCTTAGGGTTCCCACCTGAGAAATTAGATGACATCTGTGATGGCTACTTTTATGTGCCAACTTGACTAGGCTATGAGATGCTCATATATCTGATGAAACATTAATTCTGAGTATGTTTGTGAGGATGTTTCTGGAAAAGATGAGCATTTTGAATTGGTGGACCGAGTAAAGCAGATAGCCCTCCCCAATGTGGGTGGACATCCTCCAATCTACTGAGGGCCTAAATAGAACAAAAAGGTACAGGAAGGTGGGATTTGTCCTCACTCCGCCTGACTGCGTGAGCTGGAACACTTATCTCTTGCCCTCTGTGTCCCTGGTTCTCAGGCCAGACTACACCACTTACTTTCCTAGTCTCACACTGTGTGAGAGGCAGATTATAGGACTTCTTAGCCTCCATAATTACCTGACCCAATGGGTCCATCAATACCTTACAGTAAACAGTAACTCTCTTTTTCTTTCTCTCTGTTTCCCTATGTGTGTGTGTGTGTGTATATATATATATACACACACATATATATGCATACACACACATACATATATATATGGTTCTTTTAGGAGAAATAGACTAACACAGCATTCTTATGACAGTAACTGTTAATGTGATCTTTCTTGTGCCTTATACACCTCATAAAGAGGTATCAGTAAAAATCCAGACTTTGTCCAGTCAACTGGAGATTAACAAACTTCACTTTAGATGTGGTAATTAAATACAGGTACAGATACATCAAATAAAAAGAAATTAGTGCCATTCTATTTAGAATTATATGATCTCAGAATTGAAAGGAAATGTACATTTAGTTTACTTCAACCACTCACAGAATGTGTAATGGTACACTATAATATTCCATGGAATGATTTGGCTTATAATTATTTTCGTCTATTAACATGTGTTTATTTCACTTCATTTGATGTTTTAAATTAAGTAATTATTTATTTTAACAAGCCAAACAATTCAGAAGTATAAATAATCTGCATTGAGTTCACGCCTCTTTACAATATTAATCCCTTAGAGTAATGATTATTAACAATTTGATCTATATATTTTCACATCTTTATGCTCTTAAAAACATTTACAGACATTTAAAATTACTTTCAAGGACAAGTTATTCTATCCTTGGGTATGTAACCATAGAAACTGAGATGTATTTTAATTAATACATTAATTGTTTTTATTAAACAAAGTTTTACTTAAAAGAAATACGCCTTTTGAGTTTATTTATGTAATATCCGACTCAATATAAAGGAAATCTAATTTGACTCACACAAGATTGTAATTACAATTTTACAAAGCAGAGTTTGCTTTAAAATATATTAAGTAAAAATTATAATAAAAAGATTTACCATAGAATCACATGGTTTTATACTACTATACAACTGATTTAGGATCAAGAAAAATATTTAATATTGTTTTGTATTAAGGCAGGAAAAAATATGAGACAGACTTGCAATAATTAACTGTGATCGTTACTTCCAGGTGTCAACTTGAATGGATTAATGAATACCAACATAGCTGGTAAAGCATTATTTCTGGATATGTCTGTGAGACTCTTTCCTAAGGGGATTGAGAGGAGCTTGTCATGTGAGACTGAAAATCTGCCCCCAATGCGGGCAGCACCATCCAATAGCTGGTGGCCAGACAGAACACAAATGGCAAGAGGAAGAGGAAAGGTGTATGTGCTTGATCTCTCTTTCTTTCTTTCTTTCCCTTTCTCTCTCTCTCCTGACACACACACTGTCCCCCATTACCTTGATGCCATATCACCACCACCACATGCTTCTCAGGCCTTTGGCCTGGGATTCAGAGTTATACCATCCATGGTTCCAAGGTTTTCAGACTTGGAATGAGCCCCAGGCTACCGGCTTCCCAGGGTTTCCAGCCCTCTGATAACCTGTCATGGGACCTCTCAGCCTCCATAATCTGCAAGCCAATTCCCCTAATATATCCCCTTTTCTTTCTTTCTTTCTCTCTCTCTCTCTCCCCCCCTCCCCCCAACCCCCCATTGTTTCCATCTCTCTGGAGAACCCTGACTAATACAATCACTTTATTAAATTTTTGATTTCAGTGAACATTCTAAATTTACATAAAATACCAAAAGTTTAGATATACTATAAAAGAACATGAAAAAGCCATCTTTCTGTATATTAGCAAAATTTGATTTGAATTTACAATTAAAATAGACTGAAATCAATATAGTTAATAACAGCAAACAAAACTAGGTACTTAGTGATAAGTTAAACATATGTAAACTTACATGTAAAATATTTTACTAAAGTATTTTTTTTTTTTTATTATACTTTAAGTTCTAGGGTACATGTGCATAACGTGCAGGTTTGTTACATATGTATAC
>NW_016805390.1:2689101-2720308 GCF_001698545.2 Rhinopithecus bieti
TGAGGGAGGCTCCGTGGGCGTGGGACCCTCCCGGCCAGGTGGGGGGGATATTCTCCTGGTGTGCCTGTCTGCTTAAAGCGCAGTATTGGGGTGGGAGTTAGCCGATTTTCCAGGTGTTGTGTGTCTCAGTTCCCCTGGCTAGAAAAACGGATTCCCTTCCCCCTTGCGCTTCCAGGTGAGGCGATGCCTCGCCCTGCTTCAGCTCTCGCTGGTCAGGCTGCAGCAGCTGACCAGCACCGATTGTCCGGCACTCCCTAGTGAGATGACCCCAGTACCTCAGTTGAAAATGCAGAAATCACCGGTCTTCTGTGTCGCTCGCGCTGGGAGTTGGAGACTGGAGCTGTTCCTATTCGGCCATCTTGCTCCGCCCCCCCTAAAATATTTTTTAAATTTATTTTTTATAGACAGTGTCTCACTCTGTCTGCCAGGCTACAGTGCCATGATGTGATCATAGCTAACTATAATCTCAAACTCTTGGAGTCAAAGGATCCTCCCACCTCTGCCTCCTCACTATCTAGGACTAAACAGGTATGCCATCAAGCCCTGATCATTCTTAAATTTTTTGTAGATATTGGGTCTTGCTATGTTGTCCAGGCTGGCCTCTGACTTCTGGCCTCAAACAGTTCTCTCACCTCAGCCTTCCAATCTGCTGGAATTGCAGGCATCAGCCGCCACACCCAGCACTGAAAGATTTTACATAATTTCTGAATATACAAAAGTTTCATGCTCTTGGATGAAAAATATTAAAATCGTATAAATGTGAATTATTAATGTATAAAATCAAAATCCCAACATTCTGTTTTGCTTTAGAATTTCCCATTTGACGTGTATACTAAAGTACAAAGGGCTAAGAATAACCAAGACACTTTTTTTTTTTTTTAATTTTAAGTTCAAGGGTACAAGTGCAGGTTTGTTAAATAGGTAAACTTGTGTCATGGGAGTTTGTTATACAGATTATTTCACCTCCCAGGTACTAAGCCTAGTACCCATTAGTTATTTCTCCTCGTCTTTTCCCTCCTCACATCCTTCACCCTCTGAAAGGCTCCTGTGTGTGTTGTTCCCCTCTGTGTGTCCATGTGTTATGATTTAGTTCCCTCTTACAAGTGAGAACATGCAGTATTTGGTTTTCTGTTCTTGTGTTAGTTTGCTAAGGATAATGGCCTCCAGTTCCATCTATGTCTCTGCAAAAGACATGATCCCATTCTTTTTTATGACTACATAGTATTCCATGGTGTGTATGTACCACATTTTCTTTATCTTGTCTATTGTTGATGGACTTTTGGGTTGATTTCACGTATTTGCTATTGTGGAGAGTACTGCAATGAACATATGAATTCAGGTGCCTTTATAATAGAATGATTTATCTTCCCTTGGGTATATACTCAGTAATGGGATTGCTGGGTCAAATGGTATTTCTGTCTTTAAGTCTCTGGGGAAAGACCACACTGTCTTCTACAATGGCTGAACTAATTTACACTCCCACCAACAGTGTATAAGCGTTCCTTTTTCTTGACGACTTCACCAGCATCTGTTATTTGTTTACTTTTTAGTAACAGCCATTCTGACTGGTGTGAGATGGTATCTCATTGTCGTTTTGATTTGCATTTTTCTAATGATCAGTGATGTTGAGCTTTTCTTCCTATGATTGTTGGCCCCATGTATGTCTTCTTTTGAAAAGTGTCTGTTCATGCCCTTCGCTCACTTTTTTTATGGAGTTGGTTGCTTATTTCTTGTAAATGTGTTTAAGTTCTTTGTAGATGCTGGATATTAGAGCTTTGGTTTGGATGCATAGGTTGCAATTTTTTCTCCCATTCTGTAGGTTGTCTGTTTACTCTGTGGATAGTTTATTTTTCTGTGCAGAAGCTCTTTAGTTTAATTAGATTGCATTTGCCAATTTTTGTTTTTTCACGTCTTTGCCATAAAATTTTTGCTCATACCTTTGTCCTGCATGGTACTGCCTAGGTTGCCAAGACACTCTTAGAGAACAAGGTAAGAGGGCGTGGTGATATTAACACTACCATATCTCAAGGCTTAATGAAATGACCAAGATGGCCTGCTATCTAACACATGTTTAGAAAAATGAAGCACTGCAACAAAATAGAGAATTATATGTGGCAAATTAACAATAAAAGAATAGATTGCATAGTAAATCCTTTTGCTGTGATAACTGTAGATACATAAAGAGAAAAAAGTTAAATTCTCACTATTTAAAAATTTGGGGAGAAAACCTAAACTATTTTAGAATATGTTTTTAAAGTCAGCAACAAAACAATCAGAATAAATTATTGATAAACTTGATTACTTCAGTAACTTCTATACATCAAAAGGTTATCTAGAGAGATACTAGATATTTACTGAACTCGAAAGAAACATACATACTTGAACAAAGAAACAAGATGGAACTATGCATTGTAGTATTGCTTGCAATGACAAAAGACTCAAAACAAAACTCAGTATATATCAACAGAAGAATGGATATATAAATTACAGGATATTCATATGGTGTGATGGCATAGAGTAAACAAATTTTAGCTAAATGTTCAACATGAATAAATGCCAAAAAGAAAATAATGAAAAATCAAGTTGTAGAATGATATGTGCAGTATGATACTCACATAGAGAGAAATACTATGGAAAACAATGACATAATTTATGCTTCCTCATAGACAACAAATTTCTTGAAAGTATTAAAATATTCTTGAACACATTATACACTAAGTTTAAGACATTTCTGTGGCGGTGGATGAGAGAAAAATGAGAGTAGGAAATGTTAAATGTTAAAATTTGATAGAGCTGTGATTGGATAAATGGGTGTCAATGTTTTTCTCTGTTTTATCTGCATGTTTGAAAATTTTCCCTTAAAAAAAATCCAAGACAGCAAAATTTTACTCCATGCTTAAAATAAGACTAACTGCTTAAACTGTACAGAAAATATTCAGCTTGTATTTAAGGACCTTAATGTGTAACATCACTATATACTTAAAAATGACATTCAGCATGATTAAATGTCCAGAATATGAGATAAACACTGAAACCAAGACTCCACTGTGGAGTTGGTAGATTTAGGTATCTTATCTCAAACTCAATTCAGGGCACACTAATCATTAAACAGGATAGTATTTCATGTTCTGTTTAAAATACCTCACCAAAGAAATACATGGATGGCACATGCATGCATGAAAAAATGTTCAACATCCTTATCATGAAAATGAAAATTAAATTCACAATGAGATACCATCACATACTCATCAGAATAGCTTAAGAAAAGAAATGGTCATACCAAGAGTATTAGGTTGTGGCGAAACTGGAACTCTCATTCTGTCAGAGGGAAGATAAAACAGTGTAATTTTGGAAGCCATTTTCAAACTATGGCTTTAACTATGAAAAAGTTAAACATGTACTTGCTATATGCCACAGCCACTCTACTACTACGTATTCATTCATAAAAAAGCATATATTCATACAAAGTCATATACATCATTGTTTACGGCCTCTTTATTTGCAAAAGCCTCAAACTGGAAACAACCAAAATTTCCATTAACGGGTAAATAGATTTTTTAAAATGGTGGCATAATATGTAATAAAGATACTACTTAGCAATAGAAAGGAACGAACTATTGATACAGTGAACAGCACGATTAAATCTCAAAATTATTACATGGAGTGAAAAATGTCAAACAGAAAAGGGCACATATTATATGATTTCAACATATGAAATTGTGATGAAAATGAATCTTCAATTACAGAAAGCAGAGAAGTGTTTGCCTATCTTACAGTGGTGAAGAAAGCGATGGATTACAAATGGGCACAGGAAAACTTGTGGGAGCAATGGAAAAGTCTATTTGTTGTTTTGTATTGATAGCTCCATGAATGTCTGTGTATGTTAAAACTCATCAAATGGTACACTTTAAATATGTGCAGTTTATTGTATACCAATTACACTTCAATAATCCTTTAAAAGTTATAACTTGTTGTTCAATAACTGTGATAAGACATCAATAACAATATTTACCATTTAGTATGCTAACTTTTGCTAGGAATTGTTTCCTGCACTTCTCAGAGTGAATACTTTTCACATCGTGTTTCAGTACATGTTTCTCCCATCACCACCCCAGCCTCCTTACCTAACCAAAAAACAACGCCTTGAATGCAAGTAGATTTTATCAGAAGTGATCCTAAGGAACAAGAAATGTAAAGGAGACTGGGAAGAGCCAAAGAGGAGAGAGGAGAAAGCCAATCTAAATGTGATTGCTGTGACTCAGTCTCTCTAGAGATCCCTGCAAAGCTTTCAATCACCCCCTGCACTGTATGGTGTTTGTATATGCCATATCCATTAACCTATCTCCCACAGGCCTCCCACATGGTGACATAGCTCATGACATACCCGGTGAAGCTGAAACAAGACCCTTATTAAGCTACATCTCTTTGCAGTAAATGGCTGGGGACAAATAAATAAATATAAATAAATAAATAAGTAGAGAGATGAGACATGGTGCCTAATGCACATCTTAACAAAATAAGTAGTATTATCACCCCCTTTTTAACAATGACTGAATCATTAATCGGAGACACACGGTAACTTGACAAAAGTTACATGTTTGCAAGCAGTGAACTAGATTCCAAGACTGAGCATGATCTTAATAAAGTTAATTCATTTGCTATCCACTCCATCCTGGGACTCGTTTTCCTCACCTGCAAAAATGAATTTGAACTCAATGTTCTCATAATATTTATTTATGTTGGTAAAATACTGACAACACAGACAAGGCTAAAATCTTTTGTGACCGTCACTCCCAAATTTTACTTTGTTCCACAGAGTTAGCCATTATTGCTTGATAGATACATATGTTCCCGAATCCTTTCAAAGCATTTGCTTACATCAATGTGTATGTATATATGCATTAACAGAAGTTTATACACAAATACAAATGGACATTCATTTATATAGTTTAGTATTTAGTAACTGTGTGTCTATTTAGACATTCATGGTATTAGACAATACTTTGGAAATCTTATCCCATAACTATACACATAGTCTCCCACTATTTTTTATTTCATCTCTCATCATTTTTCCCTGATATTCCATTGTGTCACAATATTACATTTTAATTGGTCTTGTTGATACTTTTGGGTATTTTCTATTTCATTGTTTTATAACTGTTACAAATTTTTTCTGTGTACATGTGCAATAATTTTTACAGGACCATAACAAGAAGTAAAAGAGCTGTGTTTGAGTATACATTACTCATTTAAATGGAATGAATACAACCAAATTACAATTTGCCCTATCCCTGACTCTGCAAATGATAAACAATGTAGTAATGAGAATATACACATATCACATTTTTGTCTTATTTCAAAATACATCTTAGGGACATTAACTTTACATAGAATTGTATATCTCAGGAGAAAAGTGAAGAAAACATTCCTTCTGTGCAGTACTACATTTGATTTCTAAATAAGTATGTGTCTGTTGCTAATGCTAACTCACTTTGAAGTGATAGGAAAAACTAGAAAGTCCGTCTAAATAACAGTAATTCAGCTAACGAATTGCTGTGTCACAGCACTATCACCCAGGCTGAACTTATAGTCCACTTTAGGTAGCCACGTTTCATTTATGCTTGATGACTAACACTCACAGAAGATGGACTGTCAGCCTAAAAATTATTGGTGTCCTCCAAACAACAGGCTGCAGTGGAGCAGAAATTACACCTGAAAGCATTACCTAATTACATGTGAAAACGGGACTGTTAATGACTACAAGCAGAATTTGCTCAAATGCAGTGAATTCAAACCTAGTTTTGCACATAGGACAATAATACAAACATTTCTGATATTTGCTCTGCTGCACACCAAAATAAATTAATGTCTTTAATTATGTTTTTCTCTGTTTACTTGAGTTTATCTTCATTAACCATATATTAAGAGACTATTAGAATGAACTTGAAACCAAGAGGAAATAGAATAAATTATTTTCAAGTTCTTTCCCTCATTAGTCTACACAGAAATGCATTATTATAATTGTATCTTAAATTTTATAAAGTCTTCTCTAAACAAAGGATGTACTTTCTTAAGAGTAAAGATTTTACTTAGCTTAATTTAGCTAATACAATATCAGTCTGTTTTCCCCAATATACTTTTTGGAATTTGTGACTAAATACGTTTTCTTCATTATTTTGGCACTATAAAGGGCAGGACCAAACATGCATTCCTCTTTCAAGATCAGTAGAAAACCTTGTCACGTGCATATTGTACATGAGTATCACTTTCATTTTCTGCTTACATATTGTATCCTATTGCAAAGTCTGTTATCATTAATATTCTAAATTATCTCCAAATATTACAAATAATTATTGGAAGGTAGCTATGCTTTATAGTGTAATCGATTGCATTATTGACCCCAATTCTTCATTCTTTTCTGTAACCACACCTTGTTATGTGACTTCGGACTTTCTGCCTTCACTTTGGAATTAACATGCTGTTGCAGACATAAGGTAAACATAAAGTATGTTGGTTTATGGTTTAACCTTCAGAGATTTTATCTGTTTCAACATACATTTTTGTGTTTCTGTTAAAGCTATTAGAAGACTATCCCCGGAAAGTCCACTGGTCCAATGTGAATGGGAAATACATAAAGCAGACCTGGTTTCAAAGACCTAGAGCATTAAACAGTCTCTCCAGCTGTTTTAACCTAGATGAGCTGACCCAGAATCACGTAAGAGAGTTCAGCTGCAATCAAGGGAGACATAATAACCCCCGTTTTATTAAGAGCCCCTGTTAGCCCTCAGGTGAGTGAACTAAATAAACTGTTAAATTTCATTGACATTTTTGTGATTGTTATGCAGCATTATCATGACAGTAGCTAACTGATGCATACATCAATATACAGTCTGTTTTAAAAAATATATCGCTATCAGACTCATCTGATGTATACAGCTCAAATTTAGATTTATAAGAAGGAAAAATTATAAGAATTAGGGCATATGTGTTTTTTTAAAAAAAATTGGATGTGAAAGCGTTAGATTACATAAAAAGAAATGTTTTCCACACTTCCATTTAGAAGAGTTTTTGTCACCCTTCTAATCATTATGCTGTATCTATACTGCCTTCTCATATACATAGGCTGTCATCATCTAAAACAGGTATTGTCAACATAATTTGAATCTGTCTCTGCTCATTATTTCTATTATTGCATCTTCATACAACCATAATTATTGCTTACATGTGACTCGTAGGAGTCCCCTCCCTGCCACTCTTGCCCCTCTCTAAAGTATTATTAATTTGTTCAAAAAAATTTAATCAATCCAAGTAACACTGTAGATTCTGGTAACAGAGCAAGGAAAAAATTATCAAATTCCTACCTTCATAGAGTAAAAACCCTACTGAATAGAGACAGACATTAAATAAGATAAATTAGTAAAACTGAACATGTTATTGATGGAGGTGTATAAAGAAAATGAATGGAAGAGTGTTGGCAGGGGTGCAATGCAATTTTAGCAATGGAGGAGAGGGAAGTACTTCCTAGAAAGATTACAAACATCGTTGGAGATAAGGGAATAAACTATGTCAACATCTTAATAAGAGCATCCACAGGCAGTGGGAATAGGGAGTGAATAATCCTTAAGTGGGAGCAAGAACTCAAGGAAAATCACAGAGGTTAATATATTAAGTGAGAAGTAAATAATAAGTGTAGTAGTAGGATATGAGATCAAAAGAGTAGCTAGGGACAAAACTATGTAGCATCCTATAGGACAGTGTATAGGACTTCGGTTTTACTACTAGTGGCATTAAAAGTCATTGAAGAGTTTTGAGCGAACAAGTGATATAATGTGATTTATGTTTTACTAAGAACATTTCATATTTTGGAGATACTGAAGGCTAGTGAGTTCATGAGGCATCATTCGCTCAAGAAAACAACCACCACATAAGGAACTTAAGGCAAAGGGGTTTCAATACTGGGACTCGACTACTAAAAAGTTGAAAAGGATACAAGAGCAAAGCTAAGAAGCGGAAATAACCCAGAGATTTGCATACCTCGCCTAGTGCTGAAGGAAGCAAAGGGAAAAGGTGATGTTACCACAGCCTACAGCATACTTGCTGCTGAAGTTTCCGGCACTGCAGCTAGAACCTCCAAATGTCACATAGAGCACATAGTTACTACTGCCTATGCTGTTACCACTGATGAGCAATTTAGAACCACTACCTGCTGTTGAATACGCCTCCAGAAGCAGAAAGAAAACGGATCCCTTCCCTTTTTCCAACTTCTAATCTCCCAACAGCCCTTCCCAGTGGCCAGCTGGCAAGGAATTTGGGGAAATGCAGTTTCTAAGGGTCAAGTTTCTTTGCACAAAGCAAAACAAGGTTGGGAAAAAACAGACATAAGAGAAAATAGGCAAATGACTAGCACAAGGGGCAGGGGTAGAATAAAAACTATTGCCTCCTTGTGGTTTCAAGTTTTGTGACATCCTAGAGTATAAACGAGGTTAACCACAAGAAATAGATAACTGTAAATTCCTATGGTACAAATTGGGTCTAGTGCAATTTGCAGTAATTCCGGATAGCCAATTATGTTAATAGCCACAAGTGTTTAGAACAAAAAGAAAACATATAAACACTAAATCTCAGTATGCATAAATGTAAATTTTATTAAAGCATATTCTGTCCTAAATACCTCCCCTAGTGATAAAACTACTGCAAAATCTAGGAGAAGGATAAGTGTGACTTAGAAGTACAGGACACAATAAGAAGTGGTGAAATTATAGATATATTTTTTAAGTATTTACATACAGATTTGATAAAGCAACCGAAGGTAAGAGAAAAGTCAGGTGTCAGATAATGGCACCTAAGCATTTTGTCATGACTAACTGTAAAAAAAAAAAAAAAAAAAAAAAGGGAGTAAAAGAGTATCATTAATTTAGATGGGAAACATTTTGAGAGTAGCAGGTTAAGAATGAGGGAGAAAAGATAAGGACATCCATTTAGGAAACACTAAATTTGGGATACCTGTGAGATATCCACATACAGATGTTAAGTGGGTAATTAGACGCATGAGACTGGAAGTTGTGGAATAGAGGTCTGGCATGGCTATACAAATTTCAATGTTGTCACCATATAGCTGGCACTTAATGCTATGAAAATGGATAAGATATTTTAAAAAGTGAGGGAACAGCACTGAGAGAGCCAGTGACTGATCTTGATGTATTCTAATGTTAATAGGTCATCAAATGAGGAGGAATTAGCAATAATATATGAGAAAAAGTGACAATGCTGTCAGAGAAAAAACTGGAGAGTGATATCCTGGAAACCAAATGAAGAATACATTTCAAAGAGTAGGAGTGATTGTCTATCAGATGCAACTGATAGCACAAGCTAAATGAGAACTGAGAATTGACCCTCAGATATCATCAGCTGCCACCTGGTTATGTTGTTACTTGACCCTACTTTTTGGTGTGTTTGCAGAAGAGGAAGTAGTGCTAGATTCTGAGGACTGAGAATGTTATTTTGCAAGCGTCAGTCTCTGCATTGTCACTCATTGTCAACTAAGATATGATTAAAATATTATTAAATGTTGATTCATTAATGAATGGATTTTACTTGTTACAAATGCAAAATAAAATGACTGTTTCAAGTCTTTGTTGCAGAGTTTATCATTCACATGAAGTTATGATCTTGAATGATCTTTTATCACTCTGAACTTCATGCTTGAGTACTTGGCTTCAAGTCCAGCCTCAAGATCCTTAACAGAATAATAGGCTTTGATCATGATTGCTATCTGTCATTGCCACAAGGCTGAAAGAAAGAAGTGGCATATTTGCCAGGTATTTACCTTATCTCCTCTAAATCTAACATAAACCATCACTATTTTACTCAATTCACCTTTATGGCGAACTACATATCACTCCCACACTACATATTACTCAAATGAAGATTTACTTTACAAAACAAATAAAATGTTATAGATAACCAAAGTCAATAACGTTTACGTGAGCACCTGATTTAGAATCTTATTCTCGTAGTATGGTCCATGAAGATTGTTTCATCCATCACTCTTACTTTACACGTGAGAACACTGAGAACTCAAAAGATTAAATAGTTTTCCTATGTTTATACGTTTATTTAGTAGCAAAACCCAAACTAGAAATATCCTCCTTTTCACTAACCTGGCTCTCTCTAACCAAGAGGCTTCTTTAAATCTCTTGTAGTCTATTTGCAATTTCCATTTTACTTACAATGATTTTATGGAGACTCTGTCTTAATTTATAGCCTTTTATTTCAACAGAGTAATGGTAAAGAAAACAAAACTATTGTATATATTTGGGAAATAAACTCACAGTTAATGCATAACCCCATATTTTCTACATTATGAATATAAATAAGCAAAGACTATAGGAAGAGAAATATTTCAATCAAAAGTCCAAGTATTCCATGGTGTATATGTGCCATATTTTCTTAATCCAGTCTATCATTGATGGACATTTGGTTGGTTCCAAGTCTTTGCTATTGTGAATACAGCCGCAATAAACATACATGTGCATGTGTCTTTATAGCAGCATGATTTATAATCCTTTGTTTACATACCCAGTGATGGGACGTCTGGGTCAAATGGTATTTCTAGTTCTAGATCCTTGAGGAATTGCCACACTCTCTTCCACAATGGTTGAACTAGTTTAAAGTCCCACCAACAGTGTAAAATGTTCCTATTTCTCCACATCCTCTCCAGCACCTGTTGTTTCCTGACTTTTTCATGATCGCCATTCTAACTGGTGTGAGATGGTATCTCATTGTGGTTTTGATTTGCATTGTATGCAGCCATAACAAAGGATGAGTTCATGTCCTTTGTAGGGACATGGATGAACTGGAAACCATCGTTCTCAGCAAACTATCACAAGGACAAAAAACCATACACCACATGTTCTCATTCATAGGTGGGAATTGAACAATGAGAACACTAGGACACAGGAAGGGGAACATTACAAACTGGGGCCTGTTGTGGGGTGGGGGGAGGGGAGAGGGATAGCATTAGGAGATATACCTAATGTAAATGACGAGTTAATGGGTGTAGCACACCAATATGGCACATGTATACATATGTAACAAATCTGCACGTTGTGCACATGTACCCTAGAACTTAAAGTATAATAATAAAAAAGTCCAAGTATTTTATTATCTTTTCTTTTTGCTTTAAGTATCTCTCTCATAAAAGCATGTATAAATCTTATTTCAAATGCAGTTCTTCATTTCAGTTTCTAAAGAAAGGGACTATGTAAGAATTCTATATGTGCTTAACTTTATGATTCCTCCATGAGGAAAAAATAGATTCTTATATATATTTTAAAGGTATGAAATAGGACAGCCCCTTAGAATTACTATAACTCTAAAATTAAGAAGGAAAATAAATTGTTACAGATAGAATAAAGTGGAGAAAAAAGGATTAACAGTATCACTGCATACCTCATCTGCAATATGGTTTCTCAAATTGTTTAATTGAAGAATTGAGTTCATGTCTTCACTTGATCCAATGATGATTTAATGTGAGAAACAAATTTATTGTTAATGGGATGTGGAGATAACCCTCAGGCGAGTTTAAGCAATGAAGCAGCCAACATGTCAGACAGTTTTATTGACTTCAAGATATAGAAAAATAATTCAAACAGAGAGGACACAGAATCAGGTGTGACACTTGGTTCAAGGAGGTAATGGTGCATCAAACAAGGGGTCAAAACAAAACTATAAGTCAGCATATGCACGTATAAACAGTTGTTTTATGGTGTTAGAGTTCCAAAAGTGTTTTGGCTTACCAGTGAGAGGTTTTTTTTTTTTTAATTGTATTCGTATCCAACCATTATTTTCTGATTAATTCTAACAAAAATTACTTCCTTCTCAGTAAAACATGTGCTTGTACACAAGTGAATGTGTGTGCGTGCACATGCATAAGACAAATGGGTACCTATCTAGCACTCTCCTCCCTACTTCTAGGATCCACCATTTCTATTGCTATGACATGAATCCCATAGATATGATACTGGAAAGGTTCTTTCTTTTGCTCCATGGCCGCCACCTGGAGCCACCATTAAAGTCAACTATCCTATAAATTTATTCTTAATAGCCTGGGAATCTAAACCAGAAAATAAAGAAGGATTTAAACTAAATCAGGACCAAGAGTAGAAAAGCAGTGTAAGAAAATCCAACAGGCCTTTACAAAATACCCAGTATTTGCCTAATGCTGTGTTAAGTGCTGTAAATAGAAAGAGGAAAAGGCACAATTATCTACCCTCAAAGAGCTTGCAGCACAGCAAGGAAATATCATAGGCTATTCTGATGGTGTGCAAGCAGTGTTGATTTAATATATGAAAAGTAGAAGGCCATTTAATTTATAACTAGAAGTCCTTGGGGTAGGATAAAGCAAGATGTTTATCCTCCCTAGCATTTATTGACAGTGACAGAACAGACCAGTGGATGTAAAGTAAGCATCTACCCTTACGGCTAGTCCTAAAAAGGAACTGGGGCTGTCATGTGTATAACCAGCCTATAAATTCCAATCATATCTCCCCTGCCTTTTCAGTCACAAAGAAAGTAAATTATTCCTACCTTAACTTGTTCTGCAGATATCTCTTAAATTCATCTTCTGTAATGGTTCTCTTTTTAAATATATTTTTAAATTAGATTTAGAATTATAAAGTATTAGGTATCTATTATATAATGTTTGAACTGTGAAGAAGGTAGAAGAAAAAAACACTTATAATTCCAATACTCAGAGAAAACTAATATTGACATATTCAGTTATTCATTTGGTCATTCATTCATATTTTCAACAAATATTACCAAGGGCCTACTATGTGCAATACATAATAGCCTTCTGGATTTTTTCCTTGGATTAATATACATTAAAATATACCTTTCACAGAACTAGGACCATGTTGTGCTCTCTGTTACATAAGTTTGTATTTTCACTCATCAGTATGTGGTAAATATTTTCATTACTATTAAGTATTTTTGCTAGATCTATTTAAAACATTAAGATATTTTGTTAGTACACTCCCTGACAGTGTGGACTGTCCAGAATCCCATGCCCACAAGGAATGGCTGTGTCTACCAACATTACTTTTGATATCAAAAATTTATAATGACCTGAGCCAAAAACTTCTTTGTGAAATTAGGTGGAAGCTCCTTGAGAACAAGGAATAGGACTAAAGGATTGTGTAACATATCTTCTTTTGCCTTTTGCTGTATAACATACAAGATTGAGAGCGTAAAAATTTGTAAATGAGGCTGGGTGCAGTGGTTCATGCCTATAATTCCAACACTTTGGGAGGCTGGGGTGGGTGGATCACTTGAGGCCAGCCTGGGCAACATGGTAAAACACCGCCTCTACCAAAAATACAAAAAAAATAGCTGGGTTTGGTGGTGCGTGCCTGTGATCTCAGCTACTTGGGAGGCTGAAGCACAAGAATCGCTTGAATCCAGAAGGCAGAGGGTGCAGAGAGGCATGATTGCACCACTGCACTCAAGCATGGGCAACAGAGCAAGACTCTCTCTCAAATAAATAAATGTGAATCTCTGAATGACTACCAGTTTGTCATTTAAATTAATCTTGCTACTACTTCACACTACTCCTATTTTCTTGTATGTGTCATGCATTTTGATCACAAGTAACATTGCTTTAATATTATGTAACACCTACCCTGTTAGCTGTCTCTCTTCTTTTTTCTTATCTCCACACAAGACAACATATTCTACATTTCAGGTGATCTTGTTATTTAAAAAGTGACATACTGTCTTCTCACATTCACTTTCCCACTTTGTTATAATCTTCTAATTACCTGTCTGTACTATCCAGTCCTGACTAGATTATAAACTCCATGAGGGCAGGAATCAGGTCCATATTCATTATCACTGCATTTGCAGTGCCTAGTACAATGCCTGGTACATAATAATGTTTAATAATTAATGAAGGGAGAAAGAAATATATTTTCCAGGTGAGAAGTTGGAAAGTTCTGAACCACGGCGGTAGTGGGGCTAGAAAGCTAAGGTGCCACAGGTTTACAAAACATCTGAATGTGGAATTAGGACCCTGTTTACAGGCATCTATCTACACTGAGATACTCCCTCAGCAACTTCCTTCCTTACCTCCACCTCAAGTATTCTAGCCAATCACATTTGGGAAACTTATTCTTCCCCTAAACAAAGACCTGTACTCGATTTAATTTTAAACAATTTGATTCAATTTCTTTTACTGGATTCCTTTGCTGTGCACACTGTAAACTTTATTTCTGATCTATTGTCTGCTTTGAAGGACAAGAGGCATGCCGCATTGATGCTCAGTGTCAATGTATGAATGCTGGTTTCTAGCTACGTCCTCATTTTCCACAGCTGTGAGTTCTCCCACTCTGTTGTCCTCCTTAATTTGGGAAATAGGAGTGATGTGGGGAAAAGAGAATAAGCTGCAGTGCCAATAAGCTCTACATGTGAATCTTGGCTTTACCATTATTCATACATAAGACATGTTTGTCAACTTTTCCTACTCTAGGCATCATCATCTATCAGAATTAAAATAGATAATGTGTGTCTGGTATATAGTAAAAGGCAACTAATATTTATTCACTTTCTATCCCATGATTACCATCAATATCTGGAGCTATTTGCAGTTCTGCCAGGTTTTTTTTTCCCCTCAAAGTTATTATCTGGAATTAGTCCAGTGAACCTATAACTTACTGCTGCCCACACTTCCAACTCAGTAACAGCTTTGTAAAATTGACTCACTACATCCATATAACATGTTACAAATATTGCCTTAAAAATGAGAGCAAATTACGTAAGGCTAATATACCAAAGAAATTGGATATATTTTAGGAGTGATTACAGATTTCATATTTACCTTCTAAATCAAATAAATCAATAATTTTAGAGCACATTCTAATTTAAATTATAACTTTGTATTAGTGCCTTTGTTCTATTTTGTAACTGTCAAGAGAAGACCATGATTAACACCATCATAAATCATAAAACGTTTGAAAAGTTCAGTCGGTTTTATCATTTCTGTCAATTTTATATTACTATATTTTTATCATTTTAAATGTATATTTTATATCCAAACTGATACTCAAAATAGGATTTGTTCATGGTGTCAGATGATAATATATATAACATGATTTTGACGGTCTTTGTGTTTGCTTTAAGAATATGGAAAATATACAAGAATGAATTTGTTTCTGATACTTTTTATTTGAATGCAAAAAATTAATGATGAAACTTTGATGAAGGCTCATGGATCTAATTGTCATCATTTAAATATCTTATTAAATACATTTTGAAGTTAGAAAATACACATTTTGAAAGAGAAAAAACTCAGTAATTCTGATGGTTAATTTTATGTGCCAATTTAAATGGGCTAAGGATGCTCAGATAGCTCGGAAAACATTTCTGGGTGTGTCTGTGTTTCTGGAAAAGATTAGAATTTGAACTGGTAGACTGGTGAAAAAAGAACACCCTCACCAATGTGGGTGGGTATTATCCAATCTGATCCCTTCCCTCTCCCTCCGATTCTCAGGCCTTCAAAATAAAATTATACCACAGGTTTTCGTGGTTTTCAGTTTGCAAATCTAGGACTCTACAACCTTGTGAGCCAATTCTTATTACACACAAACACGTGCGCACACACACACCAGTTCTGTTTCTCTGGAAAAGCTTGACAATACAATTATTTAATGCCAAAAGCACAGAAGTTTTTGAGAGTTGAGCTAATAAATTTTTTACATCTTCTGTAAGATTCTTAAAGGTCATCTAATATACCTTTTTTAAAACTAGCATAAGACTTCTATGACTGAAAAGTACTCAACCTTTTAATTTTCTAAAAGGGTGAGCCTTGTTAAGGTGATGCAGCTAATTGATGAATAATAGCATTATGTAGACAGAGACAGAGCTATCAACAGAAGAATATCATTTCTATTTATATAAAATGTCTGTACCAATCTGAGGGAGAAGCAATAGGCCCATCTAACAGAAAACATCCTTGCTTCTTGATGCATGCAAGCTTGAGTTAAGCTTTCTGTGCTTAAAGTCAAACTCTTCCTCATTCTGACCTCATTCTTAACGTCCTTTAGAAGTGCTTTCCAAATATTTCCCCTTCCCAAGCTTTCCCCAAGGTGGAATTAATTGGGATGCTTTGCCCATAATTATTAGAGAACTCATTTCCTTGTTGGCTTTTTGTTTTTCTATAATGCAGTTTGCACAACGCAGCACTGGCTGAACCCTTCCATCTATCTGATTGCATTCTCCTAATTAAAGTCGTAGCCGCCCTCATTCTTGTGTTTAAAATTAGGCAAATATTTTACTATTTGGTTTGTTTTCTCTCATTTTTATATTTGCTCCCACCCCCCCCCATCTCTCCCTCTATCTCTCCCAGGCTCTGTCTCATGTGCATGGTTTTTTTTGATTAATTACTTTAATTCACATTAACCTTGGTGCCTGTATTAATCTATATTTCACGCTGTTGATAAAGACATACCTGAGACTGGCCAATTTACAAAAGAAAGAGATGTAATGGACTCACAGTTCCACGCGGCTGGGGAGGCCTCACAATCAGGGCAGAAGGAGAAACGCACACCTCACACAACGGCAGACAAGAGAAGGATTAAGGTGAGGCGAAAGGGGTTTCCCCTTATAACTATCAGATCTCACGAGACTTATTCACTACCACGAGAACAGTATGGAGGAAACCGCCCCATGATTCAATTATCTCCCACCAGGTCCCTCCCACAACACCTGGGAATTACCAGCGCCACAGTTCAAGATGAGATTTAGGTGGGGAAACAGCCAAACCACATCAGTGCCTTTCCTCCTCCTACATAATAGGTTTCTCCCCTAAGCAATATGTCTCCCTCCTTCAACAGCATCATAAATTGTTAGCTACTTTCAAATTCTTCGCTCAAATAGTTATTTAATTTGTGCTCCCACCAACAGTTTATGATAGTATGTGTTTTCCTATACTCTGCTAGAACTACATATTTGCAACCTTTTAACAATTCTAACAATCTGATACGTTAAAAAAAATAGTATTTCATTGTTTGTTTGAATATAAACAAACTAAATTTGAACTTGGATATAATTTCTGGGCAGATTTATGTTTTCCACACCTTTTTTATATATATTGGTCATTTTTACTTTTCTCAAAATTGTTTCCCATTCTTTGCCTTTTTTTCTATTAAATAGTTTATATTTCTTTTCTACAAATGTTGATGAGACTGTCATAAATAAATATTGGAAATTAGACCTTTGTAACTTTAAGAAAAATAATGTCACTGTGACAAATTTTGGTTAGGTTGTTTCCTAGAATGGAGGGTGCCATTTTAAAATGTAGACTTTTTTCTAAAATAGTTATTTCTTCCTCATCCAGATTTTGAAGAAAACGATTAAAACAGGGTTTTCTTTTCTAATATATTGTTACCATTCTTTTGTTCTATGGTTTTAGAGTATTTTCTTTTCAACTTCAGGGACATTAAAAATCCTTACAATGGTTTGTCATTGTCTCCATTATTATTATCTTTGTTTCTAATACCTGTTGTGCCTTATTCTTTATGTTTTTCCTCCCTGAATTCCATGCAGTTATCTCCAGACTTGTCTTTATAAGTAATTTAATGTTCAAGTATTGCTACTGTGTTCCATGCTCTTTATAAGTTTTTCATCTTGTATGTGTTGTTTTGATCATTGTTTTCTTCACTTTCTCATCTTCATTTACATTTTATTCCACTGATACACACACTCTCTCTCTCTCTTGCATGTGCACATACACAAATAGCTTAAAAGTTTCTATTTTATTTAATTTGTGTCCTCATTAAGTTTAAAATATAAAGTAGCTTCAAGGGATTTCCTTTTTTATTTGATTGTTTTGTTGTGATTTTGTTTTGCTTTAAGGCTGTAGTTAGTATCTTTTGCAGTTGGCCATTCTGTCTTTGGCTTACGTTGTATCTTTTTAAGATGAGATTTCACTCTGGTATATTCTAGAAGCTTTAATAGACTTTCTGGGTTTTTTTTTTTTTTTTTTTCCTTTGCCAATCCTAATATAACTTTACCAGTGATGTTCAAAAATCATGTCTCAAATAGTTAATTGCAAATCATGATAACATGAAAATATACTTAAGATGTATATGTTTACTATCAGCTCACGAAAATAAAATACAAAATAAAAATATTCATTCCTGACATAAATATCAAAAGCTGACATGCATTTTAGTTCAACTTTATATTCATTTAGGACCCTTGATATAGTTCAATTTTAACCCAGAGAACAGTAGGGGGAATATCTGTATTAATGCTGTTAGTTATAAAATATGTTGATTCCAGTCTGCAAAACTAGAACTTTTACTGAGGCTTACTGAGAGCATATGGACAATCAGAGTTCGGTCATTAATCATGGACTATTTTTTCTCTCACCTCAGCATCATTGTGATAAGTTGCCAAGACTGCATAGTTCTTAGTGTATACTTTACATTCATGAATCATAGGGGATCAGGAGGTAGGGAGAGTAAATTTTAAGTGAACTGATACTTAAAGAAAACAGCTGATCTCCTTTGGAAACTAATTTATTTTATTTCACAGAACAATGCAGTAAGTATTTTATCTTTCTGGTTAAATAGTCGTAATTATGTTACTAAGCAGCCCTTTTGTCATGGTTAGATATTTAGGCAAATTTTTAAAGTATTTCAGAAGGTTTTTTTCTATTTACTATGACTAACAGTTCAAGATGTTCTGAAATAGTGATTATTGTGTCTATTGGTTTTAGTAATCATTAATAATATTTTGGCCATTTAACAATTGAGCCAGTTTCATGGCTGAGTTGAAAAATAAGAAATTATGTCCTCATTCATTTGATTGTGGACTATTCTTGCTCTAATTATAAAAAAATTTAAAGTCCTAGCCTAACTCTGAGGGTAGAAATTATTGTTTTCAATAATTGAGATCATTCTCATTATAAAACTGAGATCTTGGGCAAATGTGGACATAGTACTGGTACCTATAGCAGCCATAGCTCTTAAAGAATTTTTAGTTGGAACAATTGAGCACATCAGTTTATCAACCACAAGGACTCAAATTTGGTTCTAGGACTAAAGACAAACCTTTATCTGGCCCTTTTCTGATTTCTGATTTCTGACTATAACTATAGTAACAAAGCTCAGTTTTGAAAAAAAATTCAGTCTGAAGCTCAACTCATCAGAATCTCAGTCGAGAACAAGCCCAAAGCAACACTTTATTCTTGCCTTAATTTGGTGTTAATTTTTTTCTGTCGAGCACAAAAAAAAACTAAATATGATTACTCTAAAGAACCACATATTGTTCAATTTATGAAATGTTTACTTTTTTTACAGCTAAACAGAAAGTGAGTTCTAATTTTGGCCACTTTTTCCTAATTCTATTGTCCTTTTTTAACTTAAAAAAATTTCAAATCATTTTATTTCAGTTATTCTTGTCTCTCCACCTAGGTGATAAGCTCCTCAAGGACAAATACAACTTTAAATACCTTGTTTTCAGTGAAGCGAAATTCACATAAAATATAGTTATCCATTTTAAGTGTACAATTCAGTAGCATTTAGTACATTCACAGGGTTGTGCACCCATCACCTCTATATTATTGCTAGTGTCAGCTCTGGCTATGAATTTGAATAGAACTAAAGGGTAATTCTAAAAGTAATTGCAGTTTTCGGCATTAAAAGTAGTGACAAAAACTGCAATGGTTTTGCACCAACCTAATAATACCTGCTCCCACTCTGACCCTGGAATCTCTGCTGGTCTTTTTCTCATCTCATGCCTTGGCTTTACTCTTGATAGGGCAGTGTCTAGGCATGGGCTCAGTCTTTGGGTTGGCCATGACCTCAGGCTCTATTGTCTAGTCAGAACCATTACCTGGGTTTGGGTCTTTTTTTTTTTTTCTATTTTTTTGGCTGTTGCTTAAGCTTCAATATCCAAGCCTAATCATCAGTTTGGGACATCAGCTTTCTGGCAAACATCTTCGTTTCAGCCAATGGCTAAGTCTGGCATTGGCTTGCCCAGACTTCCATCTGAGTCATTGCCTCTGTCTTGACTGAGCCTCTGGCATTGAGGTCAGTCTCCTCTTAACCTGCTCAGTCTGCAACTCAGTATCATATATCAGCACCAGTCCTCACAGATATTCAGCCCATCCGCTGTGAATAACTCATTCAACATGCACTGCTAATGGCAAGGACAGAATGTAGAGAGGGGATCTCTCAGGGTAGGATAAAGGGTGATAAGCGAGGATATATATCAGTGGATGGTGGTGATCTTCAGGCACTCAAACTGGCCACCACTGATTGAAAAAATACAATGTCAGGGTAGGATTCTTTCTTTGTTTAGTTTTTACTGCTCAGTGGGTCGCAGTATGTGAATGTGTGTGTGCATGTGTGTTGTATGTGTGTTTGTAATCTTAATTTTATTTAAAGGGAAGAATTCTACAAATACACATACTTGGAAGGAATTAGGTATCACTTTATCACATTAACTTAAATGACTCCAAGATTATGTTTCAGTAGAGATGTTTCAAACACGTTTTTAGACACAGAGGCAAAGACATGGGTCTCAGAGATTAAATAGGTTGCTCAATCACAGGAAAGATGTCCTTAGACAAGGAATGATTTCCAAGGAAGGTAAAAGAGATGTTGGAGGAAGACTACCAGTGTAGTCGTAGCTGTTTAAGTTGACCACACTAGATCACTGAGTCCCTACTCAGGGCTTTAGGTAAGACTGGTCTAGAACATCAGTCTTCAAACATGGCACAAGTATACATATGTAACAAACCTGCACGTTATGCACATGTACCCTAGAACTTAAAGTATAATAATAAAAATAAAAAAATAAAAAAATAAAGAGAAGAGAAGAGGAAGAGAAGAGAAAAAGAAAAGAAAAGAAAAGAAAAGAAAAGTAACATCCAAAGCTTACACACATGTAAGCTAACACTTGTCTATACTGCTCCTGGGAAATGTACCAGGATCCTCCAGGAAAACAACTTGGCCATAGGTAGCAAGAGTCTTCCAAGTTGATTTCCTGGATATAGGTCTCACACATACATTGTTAAATTGACCCATGGGAATGTCATAATTTTGATGCTACTGTGTTACTTTTACTCAATTTCTGATTATTCATTTCTAGGAAAAAAGTACAATTGATTTTTGCATATTGACCCCATATCTTGAAATCTTGCTAAATTCACACATTGTTTAGTCACTTTTTTGAAGAATAGGATTTTCTTCATATTCATCGTCTTCAAATAAAGACAGTTTGACTTCTTCCTTTCCAATAAAAAAAAATGTTTCGTTTGTACACCATAAAATAATATTAAAAATGTATATCCCATCTTTAAAACACATTTTTGAGTTGTCATGTCACAATTGTTACTATAAGTTGAAAGAGTTTCATATTGTTGAATACTGACATTTTTTAAATGAAATAACTACAGGCTCTACAGTAAAGCTACTCAGGTCCATGAATCTTTTACTTACTGGCAACGTGACCTTGGGCAAGTTAATCCCAGCTACTCGGGAGGCTGAGGCAGGAGAATCGCTTGAACCCAGGAGGTGGAGGTTACGCTGAGCCGAGATCATGCCATTGCACTCCAGCCTGGGCAACAAGAGCAAAACTCTGTCTCCAAAAAAAAAAAAAAAAGAAAGAAAGAAAAGAAAAGAAAGTTTAGCTAAATTACCCCAGCACAATTCTCTGCAACAAAATATCTATACAAATTTAATATTTTATTTTATCTGCCAATATAGCTCTATAATAGTTAAAATATTCTGGAATGAGTTATCATTCCAACAAGTAAATTAATGTATAGTATAGTGAGTTGTCATTAATTGTCTTAAATATAAAAATAACATCTTTTGAGGTAATGTTGAATGTGGGCTTTTCCCTCATTAGTTTTTATGTTTCTATGGAAGAATGACTATATGATTGCTGCGAATAAGACAGGGTTTAGTTGTTTTAATTTCTATTTTTTTGCTCTAACATAACAATTTATTTATCCTATAATACATAGATGAGAATGGAAGTTTTATAACAAGGTCAGATCATTCTTTTAAATTCTTCAATTCCTCAAAATTCTATGACAAAAATCTCATTAAAATATGTCATCAAATAAGTTAATAAGAAGTTGATTAAGTTAGCCTTTTTTTTTTTTTGGATGAGACAAAGAATTGGAACCAAGATGAATTACAAAAGGGTCTTTTGCATGAGGATGTTCAATTGTTTCAGAATCATTTACTGAAAAGACTATTCTTTCCCCCATTATATGACTTTGGTGCTCATTAAAAATCAGTTGACCATAGGTGTGTGGCTTTATCTTGAACTTTCAGTTCTATTAAATTGTTGTCTCTGTCTAGCCTGTGGCATTACTACACTTTTTTTTTTACTCATTCAACATGATATTAGCTGTGGATTTGTCATACACGGTCATTATTGTATTGAAGAACATAGCTTCTATGCCTAATTTGTTGAGATTTTATCATGAAGCTATGCTTACTTTTGACAAATGTCTTTTCTGTGTCTATTGAAATGGGTTATATGGTTATTGTCTTTGTGTTAATGTGATGTATCATGTTTCTTGATTTGTGTCTACTAAACCATCCTGTATCCCTAAGATACATCCCATTTAATCGTAGTAAATGGTCTTTTAATATGCTGTTGGATTCAGTCTTCTAATATTTTGTTGAGCATTTTTGCATCTATGTTCATTAGAAATATTGGCCTGTAGTTTCTTTTTTTGTTGTGTTCTTGTCTGGTTTTGGAATCAGGGTAATGCTGGCCTTGTAAAATGAGTTTCAATTTTTTGGTGTACTTCAAGCCTCTTCAGTTTTTTGGTATACTTTGAGGAAAATTGATATTAGTTCTTCAAATATTTGGTAGAATTTGTCAGTGAAGCCATCAGGTTCTGGGCTTTTCTTTGATGGAAGACTTTTATTTATTTACTCCTTATTGGTCTGTTCAGATTTTTTATTTACTCATAGTTTAATTTTGGCAGGTTTTATATGTCCAGGATAATATACATTTCTTCTGTATTATCAAATTTGTTGGTGTATGGTTGTTCATACGATCTTTTGTGTGTTGTGGTATATTGTAATGTCTCTTTTTTATCTCTGGTTTTATTTGTTTCAGTCTTCTCTTTTCATAGTCTAGCTAAAGGTTTGTCAATTTTGTTTATCTTTTCAAAGAAACAACTCTTCATTTTGTTGGACCTTTGACTTGCTTGTTTTACTTTCTGTTTCATTTCTATTTTGAAATGGTGGCTGCCACTAGGCTGGCTGTTAAGTTGAGCTCAGGTGCAGCAGGGCCAGGCAGCTCTGTATTGGTCTGCCCAGAGAGACAGGGACACCACTGGGCCAGCTGTCCAGACTGGCATGCCAGCAGGCATGCATATGGCATGGTGAGGCATCTCTGTGGCAGTGTGTCAAGGGCCAGGGCTGCCACCTGGCTAGCTTTCAGGCTGGGTGCTGGTACACATGGACAAAAGGGACCAGCTGGCTGTGAGGTACAGGTGTACATGGGTGAGGGGCTGGCCAGCTGTTTGGCAGCTTTCGTGTTATGGCAGTCCACCTGTCCCTGGAGGGGATGGGGTGCCATGTAGGTTCCAACTGAAAATCTCAGTCTTTTCATCCTGCCTAGGCTCCAGAAAGATAAAATCCTAGTGTTGGAAGCACCTGTGTGAGCAAGGTGAAATGATGGCAGGGCCTCAGGGATACATAGAGTCAGTTGCTCCTCGCCCCTGGGCAGGATGTACTCTAGCAGAGAGTTCAATTTCAAGATGGTGCCATGCCATAGCAACGTAGCTGGCAGGGTGGGAGGTGTTCAAAGTGAACTCCTATTCTGGTACCATGCAGCTGCATGAACTCCCATCTACTCTCCAAGAATCCTTACAGGATGCAAGGCCTATGAGGACTGGGGGACCCTTCTGTAGCAAGAATTGCTGGTGCTTGTGGTGACAATGGGACATGCTAGGGATCTCTAACTTACCTATTTTCCTGTAAGAACAAGTTCCTTCTGACTTTGGGCTGAACTAGATAGGGAAGACTGTGGCAGAAGTGGATGCCTCACTCTGCTCTTTATAGTGCTATTCTGGGCTTCTGTGCTACACAGGGATTTTGTCACTTTCCCGAAGCTCTGAAGCATAATTCCTCAGTCACTCCAATGGAAACATAATTGCTTGTTGATTGTTTTGGTCTTTTCATTGGGGGAAACAAGCACCAGGTAACTCTAGGTGGCCATCTTGCTGTTGACAATCCAAAGTATCTTCCTTTACAACATTATGCATTTTCTTTGTTTTTCTTATTAATTTCCCTAGCCAGAACTTACAGCCCATTGTTGAATACAGGTGCAGAAAGTAGACATTTTTATCTTGTTTATGCTCTTAGGGAAGAGCTTTCAGCCTTTGAACATTAAGTATTATATTAGCTCTAGGTTTTTCATAGGCACCCTTTACTAGATTGAGGAAGTGACCCTCTATCCTTAATTTGTTGAGTGTGTTATCATTAAAAAGTGTTGGATTTTCTCAATTGCTCTTTTGCATCTATGAGACAATCATGTAACTTTATTTTATTTTATTTTATTTTTTATTCTGTTAATAATACATTATATTGCTTGATTTTCATATGTTGAACAAGGCTTACATACTTAGGATAAAACTCACCTGATCAGCCGGACATCATGGCTCATACCTGTAATCCCAGTACTTCGGGAGGCCAAGGTGCGTGGATCTCTTGAGGCCAGGGGTTCAAGACCAGCCCTGAGAACAAATCAAGACCTCGTGTCAAAAATAATAATAATAATTAGCTAGGCTTGGTGGCCATGCCTGTAGTCTCAGCACCTGGGGAGGCTGACGTGGGAGGATCACTGGAGCCCAGGAATTCGAGGTTCAGTGAGCTATGACTATGCCACTGTACTCCATATTAAGTGGCAGAGCAAGGCCCTATTTCAAAAGAAAAAAAAAAAAAAAAAAAAAAAAAAAAACCCAAATATTTTTTTAAATACATTTCACAGGTTACTGGATTTTGTTTGCTAGTATTTTGTTAAGGATTTTTGCATCTATATTCGTAAGGGACATTGGTCTATAGTTTCTTTTTTTGTGATGACTTCGGTTTTGTATCAGAATACTGAGGTTATAAATAAATTAGAAAGTTTTCCTCCTCTTCTATTTTTTGCAAGAGTTTGAGAGGATTTGTGTTAATTTTTCTTTAAACAGAATTTAATAGTGAAGCCATAGAGTCCTGCACTTTTCTTTGTGAAGTCATTTGATTAATAACTCATTCTCTTTACTTATTATAGGTTTAGTCAAATGTTCTATTATTCTTGAGTTAGTTTCATTAGTTTTTATGTCTTTCCAGAAATTTTTCCGTTTCATATAATTTAATTAGTTGGAATAAAATTGTTCATAACATTTTCTTATTATATCTTTTTCCCTCTGAGGTCTGTAGTAATTATCTCTCTTTTTTTCTCTTTCAGTAATTTTAAACTTCTCTCTTTATTCTTAGTTAATATGTATAGCTAAAAGTTCTTCAGTTTGTTGATCTTTTCAAAATAAACAATGTTTGGTCTTGTCGATTCTTTATTATTTTTCTCTATTTTATTTATTTATGCTCTAATAGTAATTATTTCCGTTCTTTGCTGCCTTAGGGGTTAGTTCTCTTCTTTTTCTGGATGTTCTAGGTAGAAGGCTAAGTTATTGGTTTGAGATTTTTCTTTTCCAACCTAGGTATTTACTACTATAAATTTCCTTTTACGTATACTTCATCTCCAAATATATTGCAACACTGTATTTTCATCTTTATTCATATTTTATCTTTATTATTAATTTCCCTTATTATTTATTATTTGACCCATTGGTTATTTAGGAATCTATTGTTGTTAATATCCAAATATTTATTAATTTATTAAGATTCTTTCTGTTAATACTTTCTAATTTATTTTTATTACGATCAGAAAACGTGCTTTCCAGAATTTCTTGGCTCTTTCCTGAACATGTGCACAGACCTAGGCATGTAAATGGCTTTCTGGGTGCCCAGAAGTATGATGGAGATTTAAAAGTAAAAGTCCTATAAACATCTCATTTTCTTTTAAGCTTTTTAGTTAGTCTATTGTTTGCCCCAAATATTGCTCATTGCCTCAGGCAGTGGTAAGTTAAAATACTGGCCAGTGAATGTTTTCTGAGTCTTTTAGCACTGAGCATGTTCTATCAAGTCAAATAAAGACACGCATTTTGTGTAGAATTTTCCATGAAGGCAGGAGGCAGGTCAAATAATGCCATCTTTGTGAAAATGAAGCTTAGAAAGAGCTTTAGCTCAATTATACAACCTCTGGTACTGGGAACGTGGGAAATTTTTTTTTTTCTCAAGGCTATCGCCAAATTGTGAAATGGGATGGAACTAGGGTGAGTTAAGGTAGCATAAAACTTGTTTTACTGTGATTTGGTAATTTTATTGAATACACACTCTCACTCTCACACTGCTATAAGCCTTTATTTCCAGAGTTCTGAAGAACATATATATATATATTTTTTTTTTTTTTGGGGGGGGAGGGGGGCAGCTTTTTCTTTGCTTTTGTGGAGGTTGTGGAGGGGTGAAATTTCTGAGATCCTCATGCTGCCATTTCTGCTGATGCCAATCACTTCTGTTAAGGTTTGGATAAGCCTCGAACCACAAGTGCACTGCAGTCTGAATAGGCATCATAATCCTCCAGGAAATTCTGAATGGTCTTGACATAGGTAGGAGTCACTTGATGACAGCCACCTTTAAACCCTACAAAAGACCACTTTGCCTGAGAGTTTAGAACTAGGAGGGAGTCTCAAGCCTGTGAGATGAGATGGATGCTAAAATCTTCTCCCTAGAAGATGCCTCAGAATTGGTGTTTCTTTTTGTTGGTTCTATTCTTTTCATTTCACCTGGAGCTGTGCCCTCCGGGAGCATCTCAATAGTTACATAACCCACTCCACTTGATCTCTGCTGCATAATTACTTTTAAAACTTACATGTAAATAGGGCTTACAGTATTATATGTAGAACATAAATAATAAATATTTCTGTGGCTTCTGTGGAAGCTAAAAATCATGATATGGTGTTTGAATATGATTTATCTTTATTTTGAATTATTTTGTTATCAGTATTTACATCTTAAGCTGACCTCTTTCTCAGAAAGGCTTACATTTATTTAGGCTGCATCTATTTTCCCTTATGCTGTCATTTCCCAAGTAGGCTCCTCAATAAAGATTCAAACAAATAAGGAGATATCTGACAGAGAGAGAGAGAGAAACAGTAATAAATGTCTCCAAATAAGAAGTCATTTATCTAAATTGTTTGACCATCAAATAGCAGGGCTTTTTTTTTTTTTTTCCTTTTATCTCACAAGACCACTGTCTGCTACCTAAAATTTAGAAGGAACAAAAACTCTGAACTTAGATTGAGGCTCCCCAAACCACAGAGCCAAACCTTAACTTCAGAAATTCCTGGCAAACTATGTATTAGCTGGTACCTGATAAAATGAAACCTCCATACTTGTTAATTCCTTACATGCAGAACTGTTCATATTAAATAACGTCACTTTTGCAATTTACTCATGCTTTGTTTTTACTTATACTTACGCATTTCTGAACAAATTATAACAAAGGGGGAAAGATAAAAAAACCTTTATTCAGTTCATCCTAATCCCAGTAACCAAAACATTATAGACAAATAGACACTTAGGCCAAAGTTTCACTTGGAAGGCGTAACCACAATTAACACATTAATATGAATGCTGCTCTGTGACAGCTGCAGTGATAACGTTCTGCATTTCTGCTCCTACTGCCCTGGCCTGGCTATCATTGTTTCTTACTTAAGTCAACTGAAGTAGCCTCTAAATTGATTCACTGAATTCTCTCCCACCACTCTCTACTTCATTTTTCATTATGTAGCAAGGGGAAACCTTTAAAACTATACATCTGATCATGTCACCTTCCTGCTTGAAACCCTTCAGAAGATCCTCATTGTTCTTAGTATAAAGATCTAACAAGGACATGAATAATCCACTCCAGCTTACTTCACCAGCTTCATTTTATGCCACTCTCCTTGTATTTTCTAACAGCCTCCCTCATATTCCCATTTCAGCCTCATATGTCGAATTCTCATAACACATGCTTATATTTCCCACCATCCAATTATACCCTTTCTTCTGCTCAGAGCAGGTTCCTTCTATGAGTAATTCATTGTAACTAAACCTCCAGAGTCCATTTGAAGTACCATTTCCTCAAGACAGCCTTCACTGTCTGTGTAATCGAGATCAAAATTTTGTCCGTTTTAGCAATAACACAATTGTAAATAACTGATTATGTGAGTTGATATTAGTATCTGTTTCTCCAAAAAAATAAAAAATAAATAAGATCCACAAATTCTAGGACTTCATCTTGGTCATTACTGTATTCTTACTTCCCAGCACAGAGAAGTACTCAATCTCAGTATCTATATGAATGGAGTTTACAAATAAAATTTATGAGTATAATTTATAAATGAAATAAAAGCAGTACATAAAATGTTTTCACATAGATTATCTTATTTAATTCTAACAGAAAACTCTATAGTAAATAACGATATTATCATCTTACAGAGGAGAAAATGAGAAAACTGAGTCCTCTACTGTATTATGAGACTAAGCATATGTGTGTCTTTCTTGGTAAGACCAATGGTTCACTCTGCACAATTTCCCTAATAGTATCAAGAATTGTTTTGTTAATAAATATAATTGCCAACCACTAAGGTAAATAATACGCTTGAATACACTTACTTTCCTTAGTAATGTGACCTAGATTTATCATAATTTATTGATCCAGGTCCATTTTTAAATAAATCACATATTTATTTAGTCTTACATAATTTCTTGGGCCTTAGGTCTAGTCCTATTGACTTTAAAGAGAACTTTCTTTTAGTTATCTTAAAACATAATCTTATTTCATAACTGAAATAAATGTAATTGAAATAGTCATTTAATTTTTATTGTTTCTATGTTCAATGGAATATCTCTGTTAATTTAATAGCATAAAATTATTCATATATAATAGAAATTATTTATGCATATATACATGAGTATATAGGCCAAACTACTTCAGGTAAAAAATCAGGGCAGATTTGTTATGGGGCTATGTGTTTGATTGTGTGACTGTGTGTGTGTGTGTGTGTTTATGTGCAAATTTATTTTTTTAAACTAAATGTCATCTTTAAGCATTTATTCCATTTCCTTTACTTCCCAAGAGGGATTAAGACAATTTCTCCTTTGGTACCTCTATCAACACGCCTTAAGTAACAGCTTCAGCATGTTAAGTCATGAAATTCTTTCAGTTTGCTCTAAAATCTGTAAAAGAGGCAATTCTAAAGCTTCAAATGCTTAAACCCTCAATATAAGATTTGACATTTAAAAAGTAGGTCAAGTGCCCTAGTGCTGTTTTGGCACACATCAATCTACTATTTAGAAACATTTTAGTGACTAGGCATCACAAAAGAGCCTTAAGTTTATTTCTAATACTCCCTGTATGTTTTTCTACTTAAGGGGCTAGGGCTTTAAATAATATTGAGCATGAAATGAATTTTAAAAGCTTAGTCCTTAGCCTCCTTTCAAGACTTTTAACAAATTCTTTTGTAAGTTCTGTTGGTATTGCAAAGAGGGGGAAATAGAAACCAGAATTAGAGTCCTGTTTCTACCTAATTGTGTTGACTTTTGGCATGTTAGTAATCTCCTTTGTGAATTAATTTCTACATCAAAAAGAAGATAATTACCCAATGATTTGAAAGGGAAATAGTGCCCCCATGACCACCCAAATAACAATGATCACCACAGTATGCAAGCCATTTCAAAGATGCAAAACCTAGGTCTGAATTCATTGATCTATCAAAGTGGGATAAATAGTCCTAGGTAACTTACATAAGATCAGAGAAGATTGTATATCCTCTCTCTTGTAACTTATATACAACCATCCCCCTACCACTACTTCTGGCTCATTCTCTCCCAAATGCAGTTTTTTCTTTTCTTACTCAATATTTTCTCAATTGGTCCTATTCTTTGAGGTAATTAATTTAGATCTATAATACCATTAATTTTCCTACAGACACCAGTCTACTATGTTTTTCTGAAATGCCTTTCTAAGATTGTTTTACATTTTGTGCTATAATCCCGGAATCACAGGATTTTTTCCATGCTCGCTTTACCTTTTTAAAGAGATTGTTCATTTTATGTAATAAAGCCTTTATGCAATTGTATCTAAAACATATAAAATAAGAGAGTGCATGGCTCTCTTAAAATTTGAGATCAAGCATATATGGAGATTGAAAAAAACTGAAGAAAACCTCTTCTCAGAAAAGATGTAGCAAAAATTAAATAAACATAATCATGTTATTTGAAAACAATGAGAGATTCATGTCCTCTTAAATTTTCTTTTAGCCCTTTATATCTTTTTCTTGCATTATTGCACTAGACAGCACTTACAGCAAAATATTGAATGGAAGTGTTTATAGTGAATATCTTTGCATTATTCCAACATGATTTGTGCATGAAAAATCCAAAGGAATCTTAAAACAATCTATTACAATAACAGAATTTAACAAATTTGGAATATACAAAGTCAAAATACAAACAGCAATTGTATTTGTGTTCCCAAGCAATGTAAACTTTTAAAAAAGGAGATTAAAAATAATGTTTTTTTCAATAGCATCAGCAAGCATCATTGGCCAGGCATGGTGGCTCACACCTGTATTTCCACTACTTTGGGAAGCCAAGACGGGAGGATTTCTTGAGCTCAGGAGTTTGAGACCAGCCTGGAAAACATAGCAAGACGCCATCTCTATAATAAAAATAAAAATAAGAGGGGCAGAGCAAGATGGCCGAATAGGAACAGCTCCAGTCTCCAACTCCCAGCGCGAGCGACACAGAAGACCGGTGATTCCTGCATTTTCAACTGAGGTACTGGGGTCATCTCACTAGGGAGTGCCGGACAATCGGTGCTGGTCAGCTGCTGCAGCCTGACCAGCGAGAGCTGAAGGAGGGCGAGGCATCGCCTCACCTGGAAGCGCAAGGGGGGAGGGAATCCGTTTTCCTAGCCAGGGGAACTAAGACCCACAACACGTGGAAAATCGGGTAACTCCCACCCCAATACGGTGCTTTAAGCAAACAGGCACACCAGGAGAATATATCCCACACCTGGC